>NC_141877.1:652063780-652366810 GCF_056163025.1 Triticum urartu | reverse complement strand
CCACCGTTGCCATAATAATTGGGACCGTTTTGGTTATCATGGCCCTAATGTGTTGTGTCTACTACACCTATCCGCGTGGCAAGGCACACCAATCCCCTGTCACTAGTGACGACGGATCATCAACGGGTATGCTTCCAATGCTAATGAATACCATTAGACTATGAAAATAGAACATTTCAGTGCTAACATGTACATGAGTATGCAGGTTCTGATGTGTAGATGCCGGAGATAGGGCGAAGGTCGTCGGACATGATTCTTCTGTAGAAGCAGAAACTCGTTGGACAGGATGATGTGCACACGGGACTGGAGAAGTGGAGATGGTGCAAATAAAATAGGGAAGAAACCTGGATGGCCAATCAGAATTCACTAATTCAATAGACATGTAACTCCCTGCATCAGTAAGAATTTCATCTGGGATGTAGCCATAAGAAAGTGGGCCATACTTCCAATATCGATCTAATATGAAAACATGTAACCGAAGAAATGTACATGTAACCTCAGTCATTATGTACTTATATGTTATGCAAGTAAAACCACTCACATTGACATTGTTGTTAGCAAGGTCGAAGAAGCAAAGCAAATGAAACAACATTAAAATATACTCTATTTAGGAGTAATAAAAAGGCGGACGAACAACATTATAGGTTTAAAGTTTAGGATGGAATGTTGTGATCAAAGGAATGAGGATGTACGGATTATTGGAGTCATCTCTTTACAACAAGGTGGTGGTATTACGCCTAAAATGGGAAGGCACCATCTCGGAAAATAGAAATTGACTTCCTCAAAGTGTGATAGAAGGATCTAGTTATATAAGGTACATGAGAATTGAATAACACAACAACTGCAGTAACATAGACAAAATCAAGTTCGACAACTCACTGAATGACGTGTGACACTCACGATAACTATTCATAATTTCCTGAAACAAAATTTAATACTCAAACATACTCGTATTTTCTGTAACAACTTTGTGGGAGTCAACTTCCAGGCTTTGATCGCCTTGTGCAAAGAGCCAACCCAGAAACCTCGTCAATCAACCCAGCGCCGTGTCCTGGTTGCTGTCGAGTATCGAGTACAACCCTGGAGCAAGCTGAATTCATTTCTTCCTACATGTTCAGGGTATCTCTCCTGAAAGCATCCTCTCAAACTGCTAAAGTAAATAAGTTAGATATATAAACAACATGGAACCACTAATTTCAGAATTATTTCTATTGATTCTCCCACGAGTTAAGAACATGGAGCATAAGAAAGCAAGTAGGCACGAAATCTATTATCAATTGCGAAATCAGGGAGATCGTGTCAAAGCAGATGTACCATGATGAAGACAGTGCAAATAGATCAGAGGCATGAGTAGTACATCCGGTTGAAAAATGTTGAGCGCATGTAGCATGGTAAGGTAAAAAAGAACTGCATCAGACCATCATTACATTACATAGTGAGGTGTAGAGAACCAATAACGTTGAAGACAGATCTACTCAATACCGATAGCTATCTTCATACTCTAAACTCTAAAGACATAAGAATATAACCTCAAGCAAGAGTTGGTGAACAAACATTAGGCCACTTAGTTAGTGTAAAATTACTGTTCACATAGATGCACAACACCCGGCTGTAGTTCTCTCATAAATCAGAGAATTGGGCAGTGCCACACACACAACTATGGAAGAATTCATCTTTAGCCATAAGGAAAAGCAATGCCAACTTGGGCAGAACTGCTATGCTCCTGGTTAAATAAACTGCACTAACTGACTTAACACTAGGAATGCACCCATGGTACAAGACTTGGTCAACAAACCAAGCAACTAAGCATCAAGGACACGTCACAAACTCATGAACTGCTCATATGCAGAACACATATGCACCGCACCTACACATGGTTAGTGCAGAAATACTATTCACAAAGATGCACAACAGCTGCACGTCTACACCAATCAAATTGTGCACATGGGTGCTATGGGAGCACACATGTATACTAAATCAGCAGGGAATTAACCATTTACACAGATCAGATGCATCAGAAGAAAAATACTAATAATCATGTTTAGGTATATAGCAACAGTTGTTTGATTTACGGGTAACCAGGTATAGTAGAAAGACTATGTTTAACGGGAAAACTATTATAGTTGGTGCTGAGTAAATAGGCAATTTTTCGACTAATTTAATCCATAAATAGATGACTAGCATGGCATTGATAGAATTAATGACATACTGATACTGATCTAAACAAGCACGTACTACGCAAATAGTAGACAGATCTACACATAATGCTAGTACTGCTAATACAGAAATAATCAGGAGAGGGATAAACGCGTTATACCCTCCAATAGGCCATGCAGAAGTCGCCGCAGCGGTGGCAGCAGCAGCGGCGTCCTCGGCGACCTTCTTGTCGGCCTCGAGCTTCTTGGCGGCAAGACGGTCGGCTTCGGCCTGAGACATGGTGTTGACGAAGATGACGCGGATGTAGATGAAGTAGTGGATCATAGGCGAACAGTCGCGCAGTCGCTGCCCAAAAACTTATCCGCCCCTCTCTCGTACAGGAACCGGAGGGGCGGGGTTTCAGAGACCTGCTCTCCCGTCGACCGTGTACGCGGCGGACGGGATGGATTCACCGGCGGTAGCGGCAGCAAAGGAACGACGATGGGCGGTGCGCGTGGAGCAGATGTGATTTGTTCGTGGGGATAGGGTTAGGAGACACCTCACACTTATATAGGCGCAGCCGCGTGGAGAGACGTGGGCTCAACCCACGTCCGAGTCCGTGATAGCCCATGATCCGACGTCTCAGATCGTGGCCCCAGCTGCCAGAAAAAACTCTCCGTTACTGACTGGCATAAGTGCATAGGTGTGAGCTTTGCTCGGCTCATTCCCACAACCTGCGGTGCGTCGTGACGAGGCGTGGCGTGCCAAGGCGGGTTGCGGAGGAGGAGTGCACGAGGGCCTCTTCTCTTCTCAAGCTCCAATAGCATGTACAAGAGAAACCCTTATAAAGAGGCCCAACTCCATCTCCACTAACGGGGTGGGACTAAACTTCCCACTACACCTAGTGCCATATAACCCACATGGGCCCTTAGAGATTTTTCTGAAATTGTTGGATGGGCCTAAAGCCCACCCCATATTTCAACAATCCCCCACTAGATCTCGAGGGCCCATTGTGTCCTCTGTTTCAATTACTGTTTCGATATACCAGTGTTTCAGTGAAGACCTGCTAAGGTTGAACTTCACCTAGAGCAAGCAGCTACACTCCTTCACAACTGAATAATGGACTAAGCCTTGAATTGTCAGTTTGGCGTAAAGAAGCTTCACCACATGTCTTACTAGTACTAGGCTGCAGAAGGCTGACCCCTCGGGTGGAGCATATAAGTCACACTCCTCGCCTATTCATGAACTTACTAGAGATCACCCCAATCTCATACACTGTGACCAGCAGTCGGGCTCACATAGGTGTGTTCCTCCAAAGATCTCTCTGTAGGATAGCATCTTGCTTACATAAGTTTTGGAACACATTAAGACAGTAGTCATCCTACCATACAGTATCGAGAGTATTGCATCTCCAACGGAGTGGGTTAGTATAGTTACTCTCCTCGGTTCACCACTGGCTTGTTTTTCCAGGTCCTACTTCACAGGATCTCCGATCACATAGGTTGGGTTACCACCATGGCAACTCATGTGGGTCTCATACCCATCTCCCTCGATGCATTATCTATCACAACACATGATAGCCCTTTTGTAAAGGGATCTGCCCGATTCTTAGCTGTATGGACATAGTCCAACGCTATCACTCCGGAGTTTCTTAATTTTCTGACAGCTTTTAATCTCATTCTTATGTGTTTGTTGGACTTCATGTTGTCCTTTGAACTCTTCACCTTGGTGATAATAGTCTGATTATCGCAATTCATAAGGATAGCCGGAACCGGCTTCTCAACCAATGGCAAGTCCATCAAAAGATCTCGAAGCCATCCTGCTTCGACACCAGATGTGTCTAATGCTGTTAATTCTGCTTCCATTGTCGATCTCGTTAAGATTGTTTGCTTGAAAGACTTCCAGGAAACAGCGCCACCTCCAAGAGTAAACATATACCCAGTTGTGGCCTTCATCTCATCAGCATCAGAGATCCAATTCGCATCACTATACCATTCAAGTACCGATGGGTCTCCGGTATAGTGAAGTCCATAGTTCATAGTACCTTTCAGATAGCACATAACTCTTTTAACAGCATGACAACGTACATCACCTGGTTTGGAAACAAACTGGCTCAGTTTTCTCACAGCAAACGCGATGTCAGGCCTCGTTGTGCTCGCTAGGTACATTAGTGAACCAATGATTTGAGAGTATCTCAATTGATCTTTAGCCGTGCCTTCGGACTTTCGAACCAACATGCTAGGATCATATGGTGTTTGAAATGGTGTGCAGTACTAATATCCAACACAACTCAACGCCTTCTCAACATAATGGGATTGCAGAAGTGTAATCCCACCGTCATCATCTCTCAGTAGCTTGATGTTCAAGATAACATCAGCCACACCCAGGTCTTTCATCTCAAAGTTCTGAGATAGAAACGACTTGACCTCCTCAATGACTTTGAGGTTGGTTCCGAATATCAGTATGTCATCAACATACAAGCACAATATAACTCCTTTGCCCCCACCATGGCGATAGTATACATATTTGTCAGCTTCATTAACAACGAATCCAACAGATGTCAGAGTTGTATTAAACTTATCATGCCATTTCTTAGGTGCTTGTTTCAGCAACCTACACACTTTTCCTTCCTGACCATCTATCACAAAACCATCTGGTTGTTGCATGTAGATTTCCTCGTTTAGCTCTCCATTCAGGAAAGCCGTCTTAATATCCATCTGGCGGACGAGAAGACCATGTGAGGCTGCCAACGAGAGTAATACTCGAATGGTGGTCAGTCTGGCCATAATGTCTACTACGCAACTTTATTCTTATAGACTCGTGTTGGGCCTCCAAGCGCAGAGTTTTGTAGGATAGTAGCAATTTTCCCTCAAGTTGATGACCTAAGGTTTATCAATCCATAGGAGGCGTAGGATGAAGATGGTCTCTCTCAAACAACCCTGCAACCAAATACAAGAGATCTCTTGTGTCCCCAACACACCAAATACAATGGTATATTGTATAGGTGCACTAGTTTGGCGAAGAGATGGTGATACAAGTGTAATATGGATAGTAGATATTGATTTTTGTAATAGTAACAATAATAAAAAGCAAGGTAGCAATTGATAAAATGGAGCACAAATGGTAACGCAATGCTTGAAAATGAGGCCTAGGGTCTGTACTTTCACTAGTGCAATCTCTCAACAATGCTAATCTAATTGGATCATATAACCATCCCTCATAGTGCGATGAAGAGTCACTCCAAAGTTCCTATCTAGTGGAGAACATAAGAAGAAATTGTTTGTAGCTATTCTTTCCGATCGATCTATCCAAGAGTTTGTACTAAAATAACACCAAGTTATTCTTTCCGATCGATCTATCAAGAGTTCGTACTAAATTAACACCAAGTTATTCTTTTCGATCGATCTATCAAGAGTTCGCACTAAAATAACACCAAAGCAAATTCAAATTCATAATGCTCAATGCAACACAAAGAACCTCAAAGAGTGCCCCAAGATTTCTACCGAAGAAACAAAAGACGAGAACGTGCATCAACCCCTATGCATAGATTACCCCAATGTCACCTCGGGAATCCGTGAGTTGAGTGCCAAAACATATCTCAAGTGAATCAATATAATACCCCATTGTCACCACGGGTATTCATAGCAAGATATACATAAAGTGTTCTCAAATCCATAAAAGTATTCAATACGATAAAATGAAATCTCAAAGGGAAAACTCAATTCATCACAAGATAGAGAGGGGAAAACAGCATATGATCCGACTTTATTAACAAAGCCCGTGATACATCAAGATCATGAAATCCCAAGAACACGAGAGAGATTTTTTTGAGAGACGAGAGAGAGAGAGAGAGATTAAATACATAGCTACTAGTACAAACCCTCAGCCCCGAGAGTGGACTACTCCCTCCTCATCATGGTGGCCGCCGGGATGATAAAGATGGCCACCGGTGATAATTTCCCCCTCTGGCAGGGTGCCGGAATGGGGTCTACATTGGTTTCTCGTGGCTACATAGGCTTGCGGCGGCGGAACTTCTGATCTAGGGTTCTCTTCGGGGGTTTTGGAATATTTGGGGATTTTGTAGGGAGAAGAGGCGGTGCGGGAGGCCACCGAGGTGGGCACAACCCACCAAGGCGCGCCTGGGCCCCCAGGTGCACCCAGGTGGATTGTGCCCCCCTCGGGGCACCCCTCTGATACTTCTTTGGCCCACTGGATGTCTTCTGGTCCCAAAAAAATCTCCGAAAAGTTTCGCTGCGTTTGGACTCCGTTTGATATTGATTTTCTGCAATGTAAAAAACAAGCAAAAAACAGCAACTAGCATTGGGCACTATGTCAATAGGTTAGTCCCAAAAAATGATATAAAGTTGCTATAAAATGATAGTAAAACATCCAAGAATGATAATATAATAGCCACGAGAAATCAGGCCACATGTGAATAAGTATCAGGCCACATGTGAATAAGTATCGAAGAAATCTTCCTCTTCTTTTTGGTCATAACCCTTAGCTACTGATACGTCTCCGTCATATCTATAATTTTTGATTGTTTCATGCCAATATTATACAACTTTCGCATGTTTTTGGCAAGTTTTTATATGATTTATTGGACTAACCTATTGGTCCAGTGCCCAGTGCCAGTTCCTGTTTGTTGCATGTTTTTTGTTTCACAGAAAATACATATCAAACGAAGTCCAAATGCAATAAAATTTTATGGAGAATTATTTTGGAATATATGTGATTTTTGGGAGTTGAAATCATCGCAAACGGGGGCCCACGGTGCCCACAAGACACCAGGGCGCGCCCCAGGGGGCAGGCGTGTGGTGGTGGATTGTACTCACCTCGTACATCGGTTGGAGCTCTACTTCGGGCGTAAGAAACCTATATCCGGAAACAAATCGTGTTAAAATCTCATCACAATCGGAGTTACAGATCTCCCAATATTTAAGGAACCGTGAAGGGCCAGATCTGGAGAACGCGAAATAGAAGAGAACAGAGAGGGAGATCCAATCTCGGAGGGGCTCCCGCCCCTCCGCCGCCATGGAGGCCATGGACCAGAGGGGGAACTCTCCTCCCATCTAGGGGCGAGGCCAAGGAAGAAGAAGAAAGAGGGGGCTCTCTCCCCCTCTCTCCCGGTGGCGCCGGATTGGCGCCGGGGCTAGGATCGTGACGGCGATCTACATCAATAATCTTGCTACCATCAACACCAACTTTCTCCCCCTCTATGCAGTGGTGTAACACCCCTTCTCCCCATTGTAATCTCTACTTAAACATGGTGCTCAACTCCATATATTATTTCCCAATGATCTATGGTTATCCTATGATGTTTGAGTAGATCCGTTTTGTCCTATGGATTAATCACGATCTTGGTTGGTATGATTGTATATTTTATTTATGGTGCTTTCCCACGGTGCCCTCTGTCTCACGCAAATGTGAGGGGCCCCTGTTGTAGGGTGTTGCAATACGTTCATGATTCACTTATGGTAGGTTGCGAGAGTGACAGAAGTTTAAACCCGAGTAGGTGGGTTGTTGCGTATGGGATAAAGAGGACTTGATACTTAATGCTATGGTTGGGTTTCATGACCTTAATGATCTTTAGTAGTTGCGGATGCTTGCTAGGGGTCCAATCATAAGTGCATATGATCCAAGTAGAGAAAGTATGTTAGCTCATGCCTCTCCCTCATATACAATTACAAGAATGATTACCGGAACTTGTTATCGATTGCCTAGGGACAAATGACTTTCTTCTCGACAAAAGCTATCCACTTTTATTACCTTGAAATTTATCTGTAGTTTTATTCTCGCAAAGTACTCGTAGATTTATTCTTGCAAATTAGTTTCATACTTGTTCTAGGTAAAGCAAGCGTCAAATATGCGTAGAGTTGTATCGGTGGTCTATATATAGAAGTTGAGGGAATATTTGTTCTGCCTTTAGCTCCTCGTTGGGTTCAACACTCTTATTTATTGAAGAAGGCTACAAACGATCACTTGTACTTGTGGGTTATCGGCCACAAGCCTAGCCTCATACTATTCACTCGTACCATCAGGCCTAAGCTTCTTTTTGAACACCCACTTACATCCCAATGATTTGCAACCATAGGGACACTCAGTGATCTCCCATGTCTCATTAGCCATGATGGAATCCATCTCTCTACGGACCGCATCCTTCCAATAGTCAGCTTCTGGAGAGGCATACGCTTCTGAAATAGAAGTGGGAGTATCATCCACGAGGTACACGAAGAAATCATCACCAAAGGTCTTTGCAGCCCTTTGTGTCTTGCCCCTACCAAGGGTTTCCTCGTCATCCTCCTCAGGATTTTCATCATGTGTTTATTCATAATATTACATAGGAATGTCAGGCTCGGGAGTCTCCTCAGATTCCTGTCTAGAAGTGCTTTATGTATCTCTCATAGGAAAAATATCCTCGAAGAATGTAGCATCCTTAGACTCCATAATTGTACCGATCTTCTGGTCAGGTACCTCAGATTTCACTACTAAAAATCTATAGCCAACACTGTTCTTAGCGTAGCCCAAATTAACGCAGTCCATAGTCTTGGGCCCAAGCTTACACTTTTTGGGGATCGGCAGATTGACTTTCGCCAAACAGCCCCAAGTACGCAAGTACGAGAGTGTTGTCCTTCTCTTCGCCCATTTCTCATAGGGAGTGATCTCATTATCCTTTGTCGGAACTTTATTCAGGACATGACATGCCTTCAATATAGCCTCCCTCCACCATGCCTTGGATAAACCTGATGTATCTAACATGGCGTTAACCAAATCAGTTAGAGTATGATTTTTCCGCTTGGCAACCCCGTTTGACTGAGGTGAATAGGGAGGCGTCCTCTCATGAATAATGCCACACAAAAAGAATCAAACTCACTCGAGAAGTACTCTCCACCACGATCTGATCGGACTCGTTTAATTTTCTTTTCAAGTTGATTCTCAACTTTTGCCTTATAGATTTTAAAGTAGTGTAGAGCCTCATCTTTAGTATTTAACAGATACATATAGCAATATCTAGTGGGATCATCTATCAATGTCATGAAGTATTTCTTTCCACCTTTAGTCAACACACCATTCATCTCACAAAGATCAGAATGTATGAGTTCTAATGGCGCCAAGTGTCTCTCATCCGCAGCCTTGTGAGGCTTGCGAGGTTGCTTAGCTTGCACACATGAAACGCACTTAGAACCTTTGGCTAAAGTGAAACCCGGGATTAAATCCAACTTAGCTAGCCGTGTCATAACACCAAAACTAATATGACAAAGACGTGAATGCCAAACTTCAGATTCATTAACACTCGAATGAATATGGTTCACGACTTTATTACAAAAAATTGCGGGGGAAAGGCGAAACATCCCTCCGCTCTCATAACCTTTTCCAATAAATAGTACATATTTAGTAACAACTAATTTATTAGACTCGAAGACCAACTTACACCCTTCTCTACTTAGAAGGGAGCCACTAACGAGGTTCTTCTTGATGGCAGGGACACGATGCACGTTCTTCAGCTGCACGATCCTTCCTGAAGTAAACTTTAGATCGACCGTGCCAACACCATGAACAGAAGCACTTGTGCCATTCCCCATCAATACAGACCCGTGGCATGTGACCTGGTAACAAGTGAACAATGAAATGTCATCACACACATGAACACCTGCACCTATGTCCACCCACCGATCAGTAGGCTGAAACACTGAAAAAACAGTAAATAAATTACCGTACCTAGATGCACCATTCTCATTGTTGCCCATAATCATGTTGACAGACTTGTAGTCATGTCCTGACTTCTTAAACTTGTTTGGGTACTTGTTGGCCCAATGTTCAACCGAACCACAAGTAAAGTAGCCCTCATCCATCTTCTTCTTCTTGAAGGTCTTCTTACCCTTCTTCTTAAAGTTGGTATTCTGTTAGACACCGTTCTTTCCCTTGGGCTTGTGCGAGTTATGGTTCCTCTGGTTCACCATGTTGGCGACAGAAGTTCCTTCGACCCCTTTTTCGTGTGCGTCATTTACCCTCGAATTCTGCTCAACACTGAGATGGCCGATCACGTCCTCTACTGAGAACTCACGCCTCTGATGTTTTAGAGTGGTAGCAAAGTTTCTCCACGAATTAGGGAGCTTAGCGATTATACATTCCGCGACAAACTTACCCGATAAATCGCACTTCAGAAGCTCAAGCTCCTTAACGATGCATATTATCTCATGAGCCTGCTCCAATACAAGATGGTTCTCAACCATCTTGTAATCATGGAACTGCTCTATATTATACATCTCGCTCCTAGCATCGGTGGCCCCGAATTTAGATTCGAGTGCCTCCCACAAGTCCTTGACGACATGCACATGTAAATATGCGTCGACCAATTTATCTCCGATCACGGTAAGAACTGCTCCAAGCAAAATGATGGTGGCCTCCCTGAATGCCTTCTCATGTTCAGGAGTAATCGTTCCCATGGGCACACCGGCGACCCAACATATGTTCATAGCCGTGAGCCATAAAGTGGTCTTAGTCTACCAACGCTTAAAGTATGTACTGGTAAACTTATCCGGTTTCAGTGCAGCGGCAAAGCCACTTGCCAAAAAATTCCTACACATAATAGGTGACGGTGTCCTGAACTAGGGAGTACTCACCACATCGTCTCCCGACCAGCAAGATCGGGCCGACGACCCCCATGGCGGTTCACTTATGGGCCACTTCGGGTAGCCCATGCCGCATATAAGGAGGATTCCACAAGACTTGGCTCCCAAGACAAGGACTCCTCAAAACCCTAGGCCTCTGGTGTGTTATATAAACCGCGGCCAGGCTAGTCAATAGATCATCTCATATTCATTACTACAATTTCGTGGTAGATACCTATACTATGTACTATCCCCATATGAATACAATCAAAAGCAGGACGTAGGGTTTTACCTCCATCAAGAGGGCCCGAACCTGGGTAAAATCTCGTGTCCATGTTACCATCGCTCCAAGACGCGTAGCTCAGGACCCCTACTACGAGATATGTCGAATATAGAACCGACATTGGTGCTTTCATTGAGAGCCTACTGGTAGTCGCCACGGTGCGATAGGTATTCGGATCATCATCTCCGGTGCGATCTACGCATCGAAGTTGAGCTTTATGGTCGATGTCGGCATCTTTGTCGCTGGCTCGGCTGGTCACCTCGGCTGGACTGAGGACCGCGCTCCACGTCAGATCATCAAGATCAGATGGATACTTTCATCATCATCAGCTCGAATCTCAACCGAGACCATGGAAAAGTCATCCATGGAGCCTGGGGGCTCATCGTCAACATTGCCCTTGTGCGATCGCACAGTATTTTCTGTATAGCAAACTTGTTTTCGCTGCCACCATCTCCTCGGGAGTCGATTTGACGAACTCTTTGGTGGAATTGTGTGGAATTGAGTATACAATGACGCTGTAAAATTCCATCGCCTTCCGATGGAGGAATCTCCGGCCATATATGATATACGGGAATCTGGACGAGTTTAAGGCGTGGTCTCCAGAACCTAGCTCGGAGGCTATTTCGAAGATCCAATCGTTCATCTTCTGCAGAATTTCCATATTTACCACGTCTCAAAATTTCAGCTCGATCCGACCGTTCAAACTCCGGGAACCTTCCAATTAGTGCATCACTTTTCGAATATGTTTTCCGCGTGAATATGAATCCGGCCTGAGTTCATCTTTTTCCATGAACAGAATATTGGACAACTTTTTTGGAAGAATCTATTTCTAGGGTACTGTGTTTTGTTTCCAAACACATGCTCACAAATTTTTCTCCTTTTCAGAGGTAATCTTCACCGACGTGCCTCAACCCGGCAATTCAACCTATGGGTAGCCACGCCCATGGGCACCCAACTCGAATGGATAGGGTATGGGTCGGCATATTGACCCATGGGTAAGCCCGATGGGTAACCCGATTAGTCATCGGTAGGGTATGGGAATGGGGTTCTGCCCATGGGTCGCGCGATGGGTCACCCGATTAATATTAGTGAGTAAAATATATATTGATTATTTAACATGATGTGTGGACGTCTTGGCAAAGTTACATGATAATTAATTTCTTTAGTACAACCAAACACTGAAAGTAGAGATGCATCTTTGCTTCGCTTTTTATTTCCTGTTGATCGCTCCAGAATGGTAAGGCCCATATATACTACTACTACTAGTCCAGATAACTTGGAAATGGTGTAGTATTTCGGTCTATTGGGCCTCCAACGATTTAAGCCCATGCGTGAGGCGTGTGTAGTGTGATGTGCGTGCTTGAGCAAAGGAGTAGCTCGTTTAGTCCCACCTCGCTTGCATGAGGGCTCGGTAGGATGGGTTGTGCTATAAAGCAGACAAGGAAGGGTATTGGCTGCGAAAAGTCATGCCAAACGAAACACATGTAGTCAGTTCGGTAAGATAAAAATTAATTAAAATATTAGACCCGATGGGTGCCCTATTGGGTCGGGTAACCCATCGGGTTCGGGCATGTGTCTTCTTCTCTGCCCATGGGCAGGGTCATGGGTAAGACTGCACACCCGTTTAATATTCGCGCATGGGTCTAGGAAAGCTTCAATCGGTCAAATCCAACCCGACTGACAGGTTGAGACATGCCGGTGTTAAATTAGTCTTTGCTCCACGTCTGCCAATCTGCGCTAGACAGATCATCACTTCATCGAGCCAATCTTAACCTTATCGGATCATCAGTTCGGCAAGCCGAACAAGAGTTCGACATCGCGAAGGCTAAATCATCACCAACACCATCACCCCATGGATTGCACGGGTCAGGCGTGCTGACATCGTCGCTCGATCACTTCATCAATCCGGCATTGACCGCGTCTCAAGTTATGACCAGCTGTAGCTTCTTCAAACCGATGTCTGCCACGCCGAACCGCTTCAACACCTCGGCTGGCACGGCGGCTGCAACGTCACCTTGCCGACCTGCTCTGTCACCTCGGTTGGGCCGGGAGCTTCACCATCTCTTCATCAACCTACTCCGAAGACTTCGGCGTCACTAGCCGACCAGCTTCGTCACGTTAGCTGGACCGAGGGCTTCGCTTCGCCGCGTCCCGGCCAAGCACGCGCACACAACATCAAGCTAGCGCTGGCACTAGTACTATTACTAGATGCAAATCCATGAATGTCTGCATGTGTCTCTTTGGATTGCTACAACAAATAAACCAGGTGCTATTATTCCTACTAATTATTTGCTTGCATGGGCTTATTTTTCCCGAGGAATATTACTCTAGTTTGTTTCACCCTCTGTATACAGGACTGTCAAATGTTGGCCCCATTAACAATGGTTCGGAGATGGTTCGGTCATTTTCCCGTTTGCAATTCGGCGAACGCCACATCGGGGACTAGGACGGCCCTGCGAATTCAGGCTTTGCCACGCCGACGCCCCGCATCGACAGTTGCTTCGACGTTAGGCCACATCTCTTTAAAAATTAATTTGCGTAAATTAATTATGTGAGGATTTTTGATATATTTATATTATTATTTTTTGGACTGCACTATTTTGCATAGGTAGGTAATCGACTTCGACTGCTTTCACACGGTCACTTCGGCAAGCCGACGTCGTCGTCACAATCGGCATAAATCGGCTAGTGTGATCACCTAGTTGGTTGATGTCTACTACACAACCTTCTTATTTTAGACGTTGTTGGGCCTCCAAGTGCAGAGGTTTCTAGGACAGTAGCAAATTTCCCTCAAGTGGATGACCTAAGGTTTATCAATCCGTAGGAGGCGTAGGATGAAGATGGTCTCTCTCAAGCAACCCTGCAACCAAATAACAAAGAGTCCCTTGTGTCCCCAACACACCCAATACAATGGTAAATTGTATAGGTGCACTAGTTCACCGAAGAGATGGTGATACAAGTGGTATATGGATGGTAGATAATAGTTTTTTGTAATCTAAAAATATAAAAACAGCAAGGTAACTAATGATAAAAGTGAGCACGAACGGTATTGCAATGCTAGGAAATAAGGCCTAGGGTTCATACTTTCACTAGTGCAAGTCCTCTCAACAATAATAACATAATTGGATCATATAACTATCCCTCAACATGCAACAAAGAGTCACTCCAAAGTCACTAATGGCGGAGAACAAACAAAGAGATTATGGTAGGGTACGAAACCACCTCAAAGTTATTGTTTCCAATCAATCCGTTCGGCTATTCCTATAAGTGTCACAAAGAGCCCTAGAGTTCGTACTAGAATAACACCTTAAGACACACATCAACCAAAACCCTAATGTCACCTAGATACTCCAATGTCACCTCAAGTATCCGTGGGTATGATTATACGATATGCATCACACAATCTCAGATTCATCTATTCAACCAACACATAGGACCTCAAAGAGTGCCCCCAAAGTTCTACCGGAGAATCACGACGAAAACGTGTGCCAACCCCTATGCATAGGTTCATGGGCGGAACCCGCAAGTTGATCACCAAAACATACATCAAGTGAATCACGTGGTATCCCATTGTCATCACAGATACGCACGGCAAGACATACATCAAGTGTTCTCAAATCTTTAAAGACTCAATCCGATAAGATAACTTCAAAGGGGAAACTCAATCCATTACAAGAGAGTAGAGGGGGAGAAACATCATAAGATCCAACTATAATAGCAAAGTTCGCAATACATCAAGATCGTATCACCTCAAGAACACGAGAGAGAGAGAGAGAGATCAAACACATAGCTACTGGTACATACCCTCAGCCCCGAGGGAGAACTACTCCCTCCTCGTCATGGAGAGCACCGGGATGATGAAGATGGCCACCGGAGAGGGATTCCCCCTCCGGCAGGGTGCCGGAACGGGTCTAGATTGGCTTTCGGTGGCTACGAAGGCTTCTGGCGGCGGAACTCCCGATCTATTGTGCTCCCCGATAGTTTTAGGGTACGTGGGTATATATGGGTGAAAGAGATACGTCAGGGGAGCCACGAGGGGCCGACGAGGGTGGAGGGCGCGCCCTAGGGGGGTGGGCGCCCCTCCCTACCTCGTGGCCTCCTCGAAGCTTCCCTTACGTGCACTTAAAGTCTTCTGGGCTTCTTTCCTTCCAAAGATGAGTTCCGTGAAGTTTCAGGTTAATTGGACTCCGTTTGATTTTCCTTTTCTTTGAAACCCTAAAACAAGGTAAAAACAGAAACTGGCACTGGGCTTAGGGTTAATAGGTTAGTCCCAAAAATGATATAAAAGTGTATAATAAAGCCCATAAACATCCAAAACAGTAGATAATATAACATGGAGCAATCAAAAAATATAGATACGTTGGAGACGTATCAGCATCCCCAAGCTTAATTCCTGCTCGTCCTCGAGTAGGTAAATGATAAAAACAGAATTTTTGATGCGGAGTGCTACTTGGCATAATTTTAATGTAATTCTTCTTAATTGTGGCATGAATATTCAGATCCAAAAGATTCAAGACAGAAGTTCATATTGACATAAAAATGATAATACTTCAAGCATACTAACTAAGCAATTATGTCTTCTCAAAATAACATGGCCAAAGAAAGTGCATCCCTACAAAATCATATGGTTTAGTCATGTTTCATTTTCGTCACACAAGAATGCTCTCATCATGCACAACCCTGATGACAAGCCAAGCAATTGTTTCACACTTTAGTAATCTCAAACCTATAAACTTTCACGCAATATATGAGCGCGAGCCATGGACATAGCACTATGGGTGGAATAGAATATAATGAGGGGGTTATGTGGAGAAGACAAAAAGGAGAAAGTATCACATCAACGAGGCTAATCAATGGTCTATGGAGATGCCCACCGTTTGATGTTGATGCAAGGAGTAGGGATTGCCATGCAACAGATGCACTAGAGCTATAAATGTATGAAAGCTCAACAAAAGAAACTAGTGGGTGTGCATCCAACTTGCTTGCTCACGAAGACCTAGGGCACTTGAGGAGGCCCATTGTTGGAATATACAAGCCAAGTTCTATAATGAAAAATTCCCACTAGTATATGAAAGTGATGACATGAGAGACTCTCTACTATGAAGATCAAGGTGCTACTTTGAAGCACAAGTGTGGTAAGAGAGAGTAACATTGTCCCTTCTCTCTTTTTCTCTCATTTTTTTAATTGGCCTTTCTTTTTTATGGCATTTCTCTTCTCTTTTTCTTTTTTTTGTTTTTTTGGGCCTTCCCTTTTTTGGCCTTTCTCTCTCTTTTTGTATAATTCCTCACTTGGGACAATGCTCTAGAAAATGATGATCATCACACTTCTATTTATTTACAACTCAATGATTACAACTCGATACAAGAACAAGATATGACTCTATATGAATCCCTCCGGCGGTGTACCGGGATTGCGATGAATCAAGTGTGACATGTATGAAAAATTATGAACGGTGGCTTTGCCACAAATACGATGTCAACTACATGATCATGGAAAGCAATATAACAATGATGAATGTGTCATGATAAACTGAATGGTGGAAAGTTGCATGGCAATATATCTCGGAATGTCTATGGAAATGCTGTAATAGGTAGGTATGGTGGCTGTTTTGAGGAAGATATAAGGAGGTTTATGTGTGAAAGAGCGTATCATATCACGGGGTTTGGATGCACCGGCGAAGTTTGCGCCAACTCTCAATGTGAGAAAGGGCAATGGACGGTACCAAAGAGGCTAGCAATGATGGAAGGGTGAGAGTGCGTATAATCCATGGACTCAACATTAGTCATAAAGAACTCACATACTTATTGCAAAAATCTACAAGTCATCAAAAACCTCATCACTACGCGCATGCTCCTAGGGGGATAGATTGGTAGGAAAACACCATCGCTCGTCCCCGACCGCCACTCATAAGGAAGACAATCAAATAACACCTCATGTTTCAAATTTGTTACACAACGTTTACCATACGTGCATGCTACGGGACTTGCAAACTTCAACACAAGCATTTCTAAAATTCACAACTACTCAACTAGCACGACTTTGATATTATTACCTCCATATCTCAAAACAATCATCAATCATTAAACTTCTCTTCGTATTCAATACTCTTATATGAAAGTTTTTACTATTCTTGGATGCCTAGCATATTAGGATTATTTAAGAAAATTACCATGCTATTTAAGACTCTCAAAATAATATAAGTGAAGCATGAGAGTTCATTAATTTCTACAAAATAAAACCACCACCGTGCCCTAAAAGATATAAGTGAAGCACTAGAGCAAATGACAAACTGTTGGAAATATGCCCTAGAGGCAATAATAAATTAGTTATTATTATATTATATTTCATTGTTCATGATAATCGTTTATTATCCATGCTAGAATTGTATTGATAGAAAACTCAGATACATGTGCGGATACATAGACAACACCATGTCCCTAGTAAGCCTCTAGTTGACTAGCTCGTTGATCAATAGATGGTTGCGGTTTCCTAACCATGGACATTGAATGTCGTTGATAACGGGATCACATCATTAGGAGAATGATGTGATGGACAAGACCCAATCCTAAGCCTAGCACAAGATCATGTAGTTCGTATGCTAAATCTTTTCTAATGTCAAGTATCATTTCCTTAGACCATGAGATTGTGCAACTCCCGGATACCGTAGGAATGCTTTGGGTGTACCAAACGTCACAACGTAACTGGGTGGCTATAAAGGTACACTACAGGTATCTCCGAAAGTGTCTGTTGGGTTGGCACGAATCGAGACTGGGATTTGTCACTCCGTGTAAACGGAGAGGTATCTCTGGGCCCACTCGGTAGGACATCATCATAATGTGCACAATGTGATCAAGGAGTTGATCACGGGATGATGTGTTACGGAATGAGTAAAGAGACTTGCCGGTAACCAGATTGAACAAGGTATCGGGGTACCAACGATCGAATCTCGGGCAAGTATCGTACCGATGGACAAAGGGAATTGTATACGGGATTGATTGAATCCTTGACATCGTGGTTCATCCGATGAGATCATCGTGGAGCATGTGGGAGCCAACATGGGTATCCAGATCCCGCTGTTGGTTATTGACCGGAGAGTTGTCTCGTCCATGTCTGCATGACTCCCGAGCCCGTAGGGTCTACACACTTAAGGTTCGATGACGCTACGGTTATAGGGAATAGATGTACGTGGTTACCGAATGTTGTTCGGAGTCCCGGATGAGATCCCGGACGTCACGAGGAGTTCCGGAATGGTCCGAAGGTAAAGATTTATATATGGGAAGTCATCATACGGTCACCGGAATAATTCGGGGGTTACCGGTATTGTACCGGGACCACCGGAGGGGTTCCGGGGGTCCACCAGGAGGGTCCACCTGCCCCGGAGGGCCCTATGGGTTGTATGTGGAGAGGGACCAGCCCCTTAGTGGGCTGGGTGCCTCCTCCCTAGGGCCCATGCACCTAGAGTTTGGGGGAACCCTAAAGGGGGGGCGCCCCCATTGCCTTGGGGGGCAAGGAAACCCCCCTTGGCCGTCGCCCCCTCCTCAGATTGGATCTGAGGGGGCCGGCCCCCCTCTCCCTTGCCCCTATATATATGTAGAGGTTGGGAGGGCAGCCGCACCCAAGTTCTGGCGCAGCCCTCCCCCTCTCCCAAGTCCTCCTCTTCTCCTACGGTGCTTGGCGAAGCCCTGCAGGATTACCACGCTCCTCCTTCACCACCATGCCGTCGTGCTGCTGCTGGATGGAGCCTTCCCCAACCTCTCCTTCTCCCCTTGCTGGATCAAGGCGTAGGGGACGTCACCGGGTTGTACGTGTGTTGAACGCGGAGGTGCCGTCCATTCGGCACTAGGATCATCGGTGATTTGGATCACGACAAGTACGACTCCATCAACCCCGTTCACTTGAACGCTTCCGCTTAACGATCTACAAGGGTATGTAGATGCACTCTCCTTCCCCTCGCTGATAGATTACTCCATAGATTGATCTTGGTGATGCGTAGAAAATTTTAAATTTCTGCTACGTTCCCCAACAGTGGCATCATGAGCTAGGTCTATGCGTAGTTTCTATGCACGAGTGGAACACAAAGCAGTTGTGGGCGTCGATTTTGTCAATTTACTTGACGTTACTAGTCTTATCTTGATTTGGCGACATCGTGGGATGAAGCGGCCCAGACCGACCTTACACGTACTCTTACGTGAGACTGGTTCCACCGACTGACATGCACTAGTTGCATAAGGTGGCTAGCGGGTGTCTGTCTCTCCCACTTTAGTCGGATCGGATTCGATGAAAAGGGTCCTTAGGAAGGGTAAATGGAAATTGGCATATCACGTTGTGGTTTTCGCGTAGGTAAGAAACGTTCTTGCTAGAAACCTATAGCAGCCACGTAAAAACTTGCAACAACAATTAGAGGACGTCTAACTTGTTTTTGCAGCATATGCCTTGTGATGTGATATGGCCAAAAGGATGTGATGAATGATATATGTGATGTATGAGATTGATCATGTTCTTGTAATAGGAATCACAACTTGCATGTCGATGAGTATGACAACCGGCAGGAGCCATAGGAGTTGTCTTAATTTATTTATGACCTGCGTGTCAACATAAACGTCATGTAATTACTTTACTTTATTGCTAAAGCGTTAGCCATAGTAGTAGAAGTAATAGATGACGAGACAACTTCAAGAAGACACGATGATGGAGATCATGATGATGGAGATCATGGTGTCATGCCGGTGACAACGATGATCATGGAGCCCCGAAGATGGAGATCAAGAGGAGCAAAGTGATGATGGCCATATCATGTCACTATTTGATTGCATGTGATGTTTATCATGTTTATGCATCTTGTTTACTTAGAACGACGGTAGTAAATAAGATGATCCCTCACTAAAATTTCAAGAAAAGTGTCCCACCTAACTGTGCACCGTTGCGAAGGTTCGTCGTTTTGAAGCACCACGTGATGATCGGGTGTGATAGATTCTAACGTTCGAATACAATGGGTGTAAGCCAGGTTTACACACGCAATACACTTAGATTGACTCGACGAGCCTAGCATGTACAAACATGGCCTCGGAACACGGAAGACCGAAAGGTCGAGCATGAGTCGTATGGAAGATACGATCAACATGAAGATGTTCACCGATGTTGACTAGTCCGTCTCACGTGATGATCGGACATGGCCTAGTTGACTCGGATCATGTTTCACTTAGATGACTGGATGGATGTCTATCTGAGTGGGAGTTCATTAAATAATTTGATTGGATGAACTCAATTATCATGAACATAGTCTAAATTGTCTTTGCAAATATGTTGTAGATGAATAGCTGACGTTGTAGCTCCCTGTTTCAATATGTTCCTAGAGAAAGACCAAGTTGAAAGATATTGTAAGCACTGATGCGGACTAGGTCCGTAGTCCGAGGAGTGTCCTTACTGCTACACAGAAGGCTTACGTCTTTGATGCACCGCTCGGTGTGCAAACCCCTACAACATCGTCTGTGGATGTTGTGAACACCTGACAGACACATCCTGATGACTACTTCATAGTTTAGTGCACCATACTTTACGGCTTAGAATCAGGATTCCAATGACGTTTTGAACGCCATAGAACGTATGAGATGTTCCAAGAGCTGAAATTAGGATTTCAGGCTCATGCCCGTGTTGAGAGGTGTGAGACCTCTGACAAGTTCTTTTGCCAACAAGATGGAGGAGAATAGCTCAGCTAGTGAGCATGTGCTCAGAATGTCTGGGTGCTACAATCACTTAAATCAAGTGGGAGTTAAACTTCCAGATAAGATAGTGATTGATAGAGTTCTCTAGCCACTATCACTAAGCTACTAGATCTTCGTGATGAACTATGACATGCGAGGGATGGAGTTGATCCCGGAGCTGTTCGCGGTGCTTAAGACCGCAAAAGGTAGAAATCAAGAAGGAGCATCAAGTGTTGATGGTTTAACAAGACCACTGGTTTCAAGAAGGGCAAGGGCTAGAAGGGAAAATTCATGGACGGCAAACCAGTTGCCGCTCCAGTGAAGGAACCCAAGGTTGAACCCAAACCCGAGACTAAGTGCTTCTATTGTAAGGGGAACGGTCACTAGTAGCGGAATTACCCCAAATGCATGGTAGATAAGAAGGCTGGCAACTTCAACAAAGTATATACGTGTTATTAATGTGTACCTCACTAGTACTCCTAGTAGCACCTGGGTATTGGATACCGGTTCAGTTACTATTATTGGTGACTTGAAGCAAAAGCTACGGACTGAACGGAGACTGGCTAAGTGTGAGGTGACGATGTGTGTTGGAAGTGTTTCCAAAGTTGATGAGATCACCATCGCACGCTCCATCTGCCTTCGAGATTAGTATTGAACCTAGATAAATGTTATCAGGTGTCTACATTGAGCATGAATATGATTAGATCATGTTCATTGCAATACGGTCATTCATTTAAGTTAGAGAATAATGGTTATTCTGTTTACATGAATGATACCTTTCATGGGCATGCACCCTATGTGAATGGTTCATTGAATCTCGGTCGTGGTAATACACATGTTCACGCCAAAAGATGTAGAGTTAATAATGATAGTACCACTTTCTCGTGGCACTGCCGCTTAGGTCATATTGGCGTAAGATGCATGAAGAAACTCCATGTCGATGGATGTTTGGAGTCACTTGATTTTGAATCGCTTGACACATGCGAGCCATGCCTCATGGGCAGGATGACTAAGACCCCGCTTTCAGGTACAATGAAACGGGCAAGTGACTTGTTGGAAATCATGCATGCTGATGCGTGTGATCCAATAAGAATTGAAGCGTGCGGTGGATATCGCTATTTTCTCATCTTCACTGATGATTTGGGTAGATATAGGTACATCTACTTAATGAAGCACAAGTCTGAAACGTTTGAAAAGTTCAAGCGATTTCAGAGTGAAGTTAAGAATCATCATAACAATAAGATCATGTTCCTACGATCTGATCAAAAGGGGATTTTCTGAGTTATGAGTTTGGCAAATCACTTAAGACATTGTGGAATTGTTTCACAGTTGAAGCCACCTGGAACACCACAGTCGTAATGGTGTGTCCGGACGTCGTAATCAAACCTTATGAGATATGGTGCGATCTATGATGTCTCTTACCGATCTACCGCTATTATTTTGAGGTTATGCATAAGAGACAGCTGCATTCACTTTATATAGGACACCATATAAGTCCGTTGAGACGACGCCGTGTGAACATTGGTTTGGCAAGAAACCAAAGTTGTCGTTTCCTAATGTTTGGGGCTGCGATGCTTACGGCTTCAGCCGGAGAAGCTCGAACCCAAAGCGGACAAACACATCTTCATAGGATACCCAAAGGTGACAGTTGGGTACACCTTCTATCTCAGATCCGAGGGCAAATTGTTTGTCGCTAAGAACGGGTCCTTTCTCGAGAAGGAGTTTCTCTCGAAAGAATTGAGTGGGAGGAAGATAGAACTTGATGAGGTTGTCGAACCTTTATTTCAACCAGAGAGTGATGCAACACAGAAAGATGTTTTCTATGGAGCCTACATCTGTTGAATAGGAAGTTAATGATAGTGATCATGAAGCTTCGGATCAAGTTGCTATTGAACCTCGTAGGTCGACAAGGATATGTACTACTCCTAAGTGGTACGGTAATTCTGTCTTAGATATCATGTTGTTAGACAACAATGAACCTACGATCTATGGAGAAGCGATGGTGGGCCCGTATTCCGACAAATGTTTAGAAGCCATGAAATCTGAGATAGGATCCATATATCAGAACAAAGTATGGACCTTGGTGGACTTGCCCGATGATCGGCAAGCCATTGAGATAAATGGATCTTTAAGAAGAAGACGGACATGGGAGGTAATGTTACCGTCTATGAAGCTCGACTTGTGGGAAAGAATCTTTTCACAAGTTCAAGGAGTTGACTACGATGAGAATTTCTCACCCGTAGCGATGCTTAAGTCCGTCGGAATCATGTTAGCATTAGCTGTATTTTTCAATTATGAAATCTTACAGATGGATGTCAAAACAAGTTTTCTTACCAAGTTTTCGTAAGAAAAGTCGTATGTGATACAATAAAAGGTTTTGTCGATCCTAAGGATGCTAAAAGGTATGCTGGCTCCAGCAATCCTTCTATGGACTAGAGCAAGCATCTCGGAATCGAAATATATGTTTTGATGGAGTGATCAAAGCTTTTAGGTTTATACAATGTTTGCTAGAAACTTGTATTTACAAGAAAGTGAGTGGGAGCACTACAACATTTCTGATAAGTATATGTGGATGACAT
Organism: Triticum urartu; assembly: GCF_056163025.1. NCBI lineage: Eukaryota > Viridiplantae > Streptophyta > Magnoliopsida > Poales > Poaceae > Triticum > Triticum urartu. The sequence continues at coordinate 652,343,498 of NC_141877.1, read as the reverse complement.
ATTGTTGATCCGAAATGATGTAGAATTTTTGGAATGCATAAACGGTTGTTTGAAGAGTTATTTTCAAAGGAAGACCTGGATAAAGATGCTTACATATTGGGCATCAGGATCTATAGAAATAGATCAAGACGCCTGATGATACTTTCAAAGAACGCACACCTTGACATATTTTTGAAGGAGTTCAAAATAGATCAGTCAAAGAAGGGGTTCTTACCTGAGTTGTAAGGTGTGAAGTTGAGTAAGACTCAAAGCTTGACCATGGCAGAAGAAAGAGGAAGGACGAAGGTCGTCCCCTATGCTTTTGTCATAGGCTCTATACGGTATGCCATGCTGAAGTACCGCACCTGATCTGTGCCTTGCCACATGTCTGGCAAGAGGGTACAAAGGTGATCTAGGACTGGATCACCAGATAGTGGTCGAAATTATCCTTAGAGGTGATAAAGAGTTCGACGTAAAGAGTTACGTCGATGCAAGCTTAACACCTATCCGGATAGCTCTGAGTAGAGGTACCGGATACGTATAATGGAGCAACAATTTGGAATAGCTCCAAGTGGAACGTGGCAGCAGCATCTACGATATAAAGTTTTGCGAAATACATAGGGATCTGAATATGGCAAGACCCGTTGACTACAACCTCTCTCACAAGCATAACATGATCAAACCCAGAACTCTTTGAGTGTTTATCACATAGTGATGTGAACTAGATCATTGATTCTAGTAGACTCTTGGGTGTTGGTCACATGGCGATGCGACCTGTGAGTGTTAATCACATGGCGATGTGAACTAGATTATTGACTCTAGTGCAAGTGGGAGACTGTTGGAAATATGCCCTAGAGGCAATAATAAATTAGTTATTATTATATTATATTTCATTGTTCATGATAATCATTTATTATCCATGCTAGAATTGTATTGATAGGAAACTCAGATACATGTGTGGATACATAGACAACACCATGTCCCTAGTAAGCCTCTAGTTGACTAGCTCGTTGATCAATAGATGGTTGCGGTTTCCTAACCATGGACATTGGATGTCGTTGATAACGGGATCACATCATTAGGAGAATGATGTGATGGACAAGACCCAATCCTAAGCCTAGCACAAGATCGTGTAGTTCGTATGCTAAAGCTTTTCTAATGTCAAGTATCATTTCCTTAGACCATGAGATTGTGCAACTCCCGGATACCGTAGGAATGCTTTGGGTGTACCAAACGTCACAATGTAACTGGGTGGCTATAAAGGTTCACTACAGGTATCTCCGAAAGTGTCTGTTGGGTTGGCACGAATCGAGACTGGGATTTGTCACTCCGTGTAAACGGAGAGGTATCTCTGGGCCCACTCAGTAGGACATCATCATAATGTGCACAATGTGATCAAGGAGTTGATCACGGGATGATGTGTTACGGAACGAGTAAAGAGACTTGCCGGTAACCAGATTGAACAAGGTATTGGGGTACCGACGATCGAATCTCGGGCAAGTATCATACCGATGGACAAAGGGAATTGTATACGGGATTGATTGAATCCTTGACATCGTGGTTCATCCGATGAGATCATCGTGGAGCATGTGGGAGCCAACATGGGTATCCAGATCCCGCTGTTGGTTATTGACCGGAGAGTTGTCTCGGCCATGTCTGCATGACTCCCGAGCCCGTAGGGTCTACACACTTAAGGTTCCATGATGCTAGGGTTATAGGGAATAGATGTACGTGGTTACCGAATGTTGTTCGGAGTCCCGGATGAGATCCTGGACGTCACGAGGAGTTCCGGAATGGTCCGGAGGTAAATATTTATATATGGGAAGTCATCATACGGTCACCGGAATAATTCGGGGGTTACCGGTATTGTACCGGGACCACCGGAGGGGTTCCGGGGGTCCACCAGGAGGGTCCACCTGCCCCGGAGGGCCCTATGGGCTGTATGCGGAGAGGGACCGGCACCTTAGTGGGCTGGGCGCCTCCCCCCCTAGGGCCCATGCGCCTAGGGTTTGGGGGAACCCTAAAGGGGGGGCGCCCCCCTTGCCTTGGGGGGCAAGGCAACCCCCCTTGGCCGCCGCCCCCTCCTCAGATTGGATCTGAGGGGGCCGGGCCCCCTCTCCCTTGCCCCTATATATATGTGGGGGTTGGGAGGGCAGCCGCACCCAAGTTCTGGCGCAGCCCTCCCCCTCTCCCAAGTCCTCCTCTTCTCCTACGGTGCTTGGCAAAGCCCTGCGGGATTACCACGCTCCTCCTTCACCACCATGCTGTCGTGCTGCTGCTGGATGGAGCCTTCCCCAACCTCTCCTTCTCCCCTTGCTGGATCAAGGCATAGGAGACGTCACCGGGCTGTACGTGTGTTGAATGCAGAGGTGCCGTCCGTTCGGCACTAGGATCATCGGTGATTTGGATCACGACGAGTACGACTCCATCAACCCCGTTCACTTGAACGCTTCCACTTAACGATCTACAAGGGTATGTAGATGCACTCCCCTTCCCCTCGTTACTAGATTACTCCATAGATTGATCTTGGTGATGCGTAGAAAATTTTAAATTTCTGCTACGTTCCCCAACAGAAACTACCCCGAAAGATATAAGTGAAGATCAATGAGTAGTCGAATAATTATGCAACTATGTGAAGACTCTCTAACATTTAATAATTTCAGATCTTGGTATTTTATGCAAACAGCAAGCAAAACAAAAGAAAATAAAATGATGCTTCAAGCAAAACACATATCATGTGGCGAATAAAAATATAGCTCCAAGTAAAGTTACCGATGAACGAAGATGAAAGAGGGGATGCCATCCGGGGCATCCCCAAGCTTAGGCTTTTGGTTGTCCTTGAATATTACCTTGGGGTGCCTTGGTCATCCCCAAGCTTAGGCTCTTGCCACTCCTTATTCCATAGTCCATCAAATCTTTACCCAAAACTTGAAAACTTCACAACACAAAACTTAACAGAAAAGTTGTAAGCTTCGTTAGCGAAAGAAAACAAAACGCCACTTCAAGGTACTGTAATGAACTCATTCTTTATTTATCTTGGTGTTAAAACTACTGTATTCCAACTTCTCTATGGTTTATAAACTCTTTTACTAGCCATAGATTTATCAAAATAAGTAAACAACACATGAAAAATAGAATCTGTCAAAAACAGAACAGTCTGTAGTAATCTGTAACTAACGCAAACTTCTGGAACCTCAAAAATTCTAAAATAAATTGATGGACCTGAGGAATTTATCTATTAATCATCTTCAAAAATAATTAACTAAATAGCACTCTCCAAATAAAAATGGCAGCAATTCTCGTGAGCGCTAAAGTTTCTGTTTTTACAGCAAGATCAACAAGACTTTCCCCAAGTCTTCCCAACGGTTCTACTTGGCACAAACACTAATTAAAACATAAAAACTCAATCATAAAAGAGACTAGATAATTTATTTATTACTAAACAGAAGCAAAAATTAAAGAACAAGAATATGATTGGGTGGCCTCCCAACAAGCGCTATCGTTTAACGCCCCTAGCTAGGCATGATGATTTCAATGATGCTCACATAAAGGATAAGAACTGTAACATAAAGAGAGCATCTTGAATAATATGACTAGCACATTTAAGTCTAACCCTCTTCCTATGCATAGGGATTTTGTGAGCAAACAACTTGTGGGAACAATAATCAACTAGCATAGGAAGGTAAAACAAGCATAGCTTCAAAACTTTAAGCACATAGAGAGGAAACTTGGTATTATTGCAATTCCTACAAGCATATATTCCTCCCTTGTAATAATTTTCAGTAGCATCATGAATGAATTCAACAATATAACCAGCACCTAAAGCATTCTTTTCATGATCTATAAGCATAGAAATTTTATTACTCTCCACACAAGTAAAATTCTTCTCATTAATAGTAGTGGGAGCATCATAAGAGACTTGAATACTATAAATTGTTTCCATATTAAAAGAGTAATGTTAAGAGAAGGGGTAATCATAATCATAATAAGTTTTATAAATATAATCACTACTTTTTATAGCATAAGTATCATCACAATAATCATCATAAGTAGGAGGCATGCTATCATCATTATAAATTTGCATATCAAAACTTGGGAGACTAAAAATATCATCTTCATTAAACGTAGCATCCCCAAGCTTGGGACAAACATTAATTGCAGCAAATATATTCTCAAAAACATCATCTTCATCAAACATAGCATCCCCAAGCTTGGGACTTTTCATATCATAAGCATAATCACTCTCATCATTAATAGTATGGATAGCACCAATAGTATAGCAATTATCATATTCTTCCAAGCAAGTGCCAAAAAGATTTTCAAGATCATAATAAGTATCATTATCTTCCACAATTATATTTCCGTGAGGCACAATAGTAATAGGAGCACCATTATTTGGGAGGGATACCTTTTTACCTCTCTTCCTTTTTCTTTTCTTCTTCTTCACCACATCATGTGTGGGTTCAATCCTCTTTTGGAGCTCCTTATTAATGAGATTGGTTGAATAGCAGGCTCCTTCTCGTTACCTGATTCATCATAAGAAATAATAAGAGGATATTGGGAAGGCTCTTCCCTTTCATTAGTATTCTCTTCATCTTATATTTGTTTTCTTTTCTTTATGTAGTTGGCAATATAAGGATTTTCAATACAATTCACCGCACAATACATATAAATTTCCTCTAGATCAAAATGAAGAACTCTATCAAGGGCAAATTTTGGAATATCCTTAGTTATACGTTTCATTTCTTCATAACCCAAGAGCAAACTAAGTTCATTATGATGTGCAAGGGAAATCAAGTCATCACAATTTTTGGACACGATATGATCATGAAACAATTTGCACTGGGTACTGAAATGATCATGTTCATTGCAAAGTTCACAAGTACGGCTAAGAAAATTTAAATTTTCAGCACAAACTTCTAGCCTTTCTTACAACCATTTAGTTTATAAATGCTTATGCCTCTTGCAATATCTATCTTCCCTATCTGGTGTATACATGCAAACCCAATGCACTCCACAAAAATTGACATGTTTATAGCAAACATTTTCATCATAACTAGTGCAACCATCATTAGTATCATGGATATTCAAAGAATTCGTACTAACAACATTGCAATCATGCTCATCATTCACATATTTTATGCCAAGCATTCTATGTAATTCTTCTTCTAGTATTTGAGCACAATTTTCCTTTCCATCATACTCACGAAAGATATTAAAAAGATGAAGCGTATGAGGTAAACTCAATTCCATTTTTTATAGTTTTATTTTATAAACTAAACTAGTTCTAAAACAAGAAACTAAAAGACTCGATTGCAAGATCTAAAGATATACCTTCAAGCGCTAACCTCCCCGGCAACAGCGCCAGAAAAGAGCTTGATGTCTAATACCCAACCTTCTTCTTGTAGACGTTGTTGGGCCTCCAAGTGCAGAGGTTTGTAGGACAGTAGCAAATTTCCCTCAAGTGGATAACCTAAGGTTTATCAATCCGTAGGAGGTGTAGGATGAAGATGGTCTCTCTCAAGCAACCGTGCAACCAAATAACAAAGAGACTCTTGTGTCCCCAACACACCCAATACAATGGTAAATTGTATAGGTGCACTAGTTCGGCGAAGAGATGGTGATACAAGTGGTATATGGATGGTAGATAATAGTTTTTGTAATCTGAAAATATAAAAACAGCAAGGTAACTAATGATAAAAGTGAGCACAAACGGTATTGCAATGTGTTGAAACAAGGCCTAGGGTTCATACTTTCACTAGTGCAAGTTCTATCAACAATAATAACATAATCGGATCATATAACTATCCCTCAACATGCAACAAAGAGTCACTCCAAAGTGACTAATAGCGGAGAACAAACGAAGAGATTATGGTAGGGTACGAAGCCACCTCAAAGTTATCCTTTCTGATCGATCTATTCAAGAGTCCGTAGTAGAATAACATGAAGCTATTCTTTCCGTTCGATCTATCATAGAGTTCGTACTAGAATAACACCTTCAGACACAAATCAAGCAAAACCCTAATGTCACCTAGATACTCCAATGTCACCTCAAGTATCCGTGGGTATGATTATACGATATGCATCACACAATCTAAGATTCATCTATTCAAACCAACACAAAGTACTTCATAGAGTGCCCCAAAGATTCTACTTGAGTGTCAAGACGAAAATGTGTGCCAACCCCTATGCATAGGTTCATGGGAGGAACCCGCAAGTTGATCACCAAAACATACATCAAGTGAATCACGTGAATATCCCATTGTCACCACAGATAAGCACGGCAAGACATACATCAAGTGTTCTCAAATCCTTAAAGACTCAATCTGATAAGATAACTTCAAAGGGAAAACTCAATCCATTACAAGAGAGTAGAGGGGGAGAAACATCCTAAGATACAACTATAATAGCAAAGCTCGCGATACATCAAGATCATACCACCTCAAGAACATGAGAGAGATAGAGAGATCAAACACATAGCTACTGGTACATACCCTCAGCCCCGAGGGAGAACTACTCCCTCCTCATCATGGAGAGCACCGGGATGATGAAGATGGCCACCGGAGAGGGATTCTCCCTCCGGCAGGGTGCCGGAATGTTTATGGTGGCTACGGAGGCTTCTGGCGGCGGAACTCCCGATCTATTCTGCTCCTCGAAGGTTTTAGGGTATATTGGTATATATAGGAGGAAGAAATATGTCAGGGGAGCCACGATGGGCCCACGAGGGTGGAGGGCGCGCCCAGGGGGTGGGCGCCCCCCCTGCCTCGTGCCTTCCTCGTTGCTTCCCTTACGTACACCCCAAGTCTTCTGGATTGCTTCCGTTCCAAAAATAAGTTCCGTGAAGTTTCAGGTCAATTGGACTCCGTTCGATTTTCCTTTTATGCGATACTCTAAAACAAGGAAAAAACAAAAACTGGCACTGGGCTCTAGGTTAATAGGTTAGTCCCAAAAATCATATAAAATAGCATATAAATGAATATAAAACATCCAAGGTTGATAATATAATAGCATGGAACAATCTAAAATTATAGATACGTTGGAGACGTATCAAGCATCCCCAAACTTAATTCCTGCTCGTCCTCGAGTAGGTAAATGATAAAAACATAATTTTTGATGTGGAATGCTACCTAACATATTTCTCTAAGTAATCTTCTTTATTGTGGCAGGAATATTCAGATCCATAAGATTCAAGATAAAAGTTTAATATTGACATAAAAATAATAATACTTCAAGCATACTAACAAAGCAATCATATCTTCTCAAAATAACATGACCAAAGAAAGGTATCCCTACAAAATCATATAGTCTGGCTATGCTTTATCTTCACCACACAAAATATTTAAATCATGCACAACCCCTATGACAAGCCAAGCAATTGTTTCATACTTTTGATGTTCTCAAACTTTTTCAATCTTCACGCAATACATGAGCGTGAGCCATGGACATAGCACTATAGGTGGAATAGAATGGTGGTTGTGGAGAAGATAAAAAAGGAGAAGATAGTCTCACATCAACTAGGCGTATTAACGGGCTATGGAGATGCCCATTAATAGATATCAATGTGAGTGAGTAGGGATTGCCATGCAACAGATGCACTAGAGCTATAAATGTATGAAAGCTCAACAAAAGAAACTAGTGGGTGTGCATCCAACTCGCTTGCTCACGAAGACCTAGGGCATTTTGAGGAAGCCCATCATTGGAATATAAAAGCCAAGTTCTATAATGAAAGATTCCCGTTACTATATGAAAGTGACAACATAGGAGACTCTCTGTCATGAAGATCATGGTGCTACATTGAAGCACAAGTGTGGTAAAAGGATAGTAGCATTGCCCCTTCTCTCTTTTTCTCTCATTTTTTTATTTGGGCCTTTCTCTTTTTTTACGGCCTCTTTTTTCTCTTTTTTTATTTGGGCTTCTTTGGCCTATTTTATTTATTTATTTTCGTCCGGAGTCTCATCCCGACTTGTGGGGGAATCATGGTCTCCATCATCCTTTCCTCACTTGGGATAATGCTCTAATAATGAAGATCAAGAATTACAACTCGATTCTTAGAACAAGATATGACTCTATATGAATGCCTCCGGCGGTGTACCGGGATGTCCAATGACTCATGAGTGACATGTATGAAATGATTATGAATGGTGGCTTTGCCACAAATACGATGTCAACTACATGATCATGCAAAGCAATATGACAACGATGTAGCGTGTCATAATAAATGTAACGGTGGAAAGTTGCATGGCAATATATCTCGGAATGGCTATGGAAATGCCATGATAGATAGGTATGATGGCTGTTTTGAGGAAGGTATATGGTGGGTGTATGATACCGGCGAAAGGTGCGCGGTACTAGAGAGGCTAGCAATGGTGGAAGGGTGAGAGTGCGTATAATCCATGGACTCAACATTAGTCATAAAGAACTCATATACTTATTGCAAAAATCTATTAGTTATCGAAACAAAGTATTACGCACATGCTCCTAGGGGGATAGATTGGTAGGAAAAGACCATCGCTCGTTCCTGACCGCCACTCATAAGGAAGACAATCAATAAATAAATCATGCTCCAACTTCATCACATAACGGTTCACCATACGTGCATGATACGGGAATCACAAACTTCAACACAAGTATTTCTCAAATTCACAACTACTCAACTAGCATGACTCTAATATCACCATCTTCATATCTCAAAACAATCATCAAGTATCAAACTTATCATAGTATTCAATACACTTTATATGAAAGTTTTTATTATATCCCTCTTGGATGCCCATCATATTAGGACTAGTTTCATAACCAAAGCAGACTGCCATGTTGTTCTAAAGACTCTCAAAATGATATAAGTGAAGCATGAGAGTTCATTAATTTCTATAAAATAGAACCACCGGCGTGCTCTGAAAAGATATAAGTGAAGTAATAGAGCAAATGACAAACTGCTCCAAAAGATATAAGTGAAGATCAATGAGTAGTAGAATAACAAACTGCTCCATGAAAGCAACCATGGATGCCAACTCTCTAGAGGACCTACTCCCTCCGTTTCACAATCTAGTGCGTCTGTGCTTTTCGAAATTTAAATTTGACCATAAATTTAATCAACAAGACAGACTGCAGCGGGAGAAAAATTATACCACAAAATTCGTATTTATAATTCAGGTTGTTGATTGTCATTGTTTGTAGTTGACAAGGAAGGGAGACGCTTTCAAGCGGGCTGGGCGTGAGTTGTTTATGGGTGGTGTGGGAAGTGGGAACATGTGTTCAGAGGTGGCGGAGTGCCATTACAAAAAACCAGGTGTTGTATAGTAATGAAGAGGACATCGACTGAGTTGACGAACGAGAAAACTCACAGACCATCCTCATTTTTGGCCCTTGTTATCCAAGATCGCCTTTCCTTCCTGTCGTCGTTGATCGCTGCCTCCTGATGGCGACAGAGCGAGTTGTTGCAAGCCGAGCAAGTGAGGAAGAACACATGTTCAAGAAGTGCAGACAGGTATGTCGTGACAAAAACAAGTGGTTTCTGACATGTAGAAATCAGAGAGGGAGCTCTTTTTTTCAAAAAAAAAAAAGCTGAGAGAAGTGCATATTTTAATCCTGAACTTTTTCTCTAGACTAATTTACAACCCCAAACTTTAATACCGTCTAAACTACAACCCCTACTATCAAAACCGGTCAGGATTCAACCCTTCCTTACCTCTTGACCAGTTTTGACCAAGTTGACTGGTCTTGACCCGTTGACTGGGTGAGCAGTAAATTAAAAAATCATTTTATATCTTTTTCACATGGTGCAGTAATTTAAAAAAAGTTACAATTTTTTAAGCTTATTTGGATATTTGAGTAGCTCTCAGAAAAAAGACGAATATGGGATCTATGAAACATTTAACTGTTCATGCACTATTCGGACTGATTTTGTTGTTTTGGGTGGGAGCTACTTAGATATCGGAACGCGATGAAAAATAGCACGGACCTCACGCATTGACACATATTCCATGCAAAAAATATTCAGATTTTTTATTTTTGTTATTTTTTTGAATTTAATGTTTAGCCAGTAAAAAATCAAAATTATTTTTTGAAATTTTACTTTTGTTCCACTTGCTAATTCTTTTTGAATTTATTGTTCACCTTGTGGAAAAAACAAAAATATTTTTGATGCTTTTATTTTTTTCAACTTTATTTTAATTTACTGTTCACTAGTCAACGGGTCAAAACCAGTCAACTGGGTCAAAACCGGCCAACAAAGAGAAATACGTTGAATCCTGACCGGTTTTGAGAGTTGGGGGTTGTAATTTAGACGATATTGAAGTTCGGAGTTGTAAATTAGACTAGGACAAAAACACATGGTTAAAATATGCACTTCTCTCAAAAAAGTTTGTAGTAACATTGTCGATCGGTGTTTGCAGCCACATTGGCTTGATCGGGATCGTCATTTACATACCGAATCATCACTCCCAGTCCCGTCCATCTGTAATGGAGATTACATTAGTAGGAATATAGGCAGAAACGGCTCTAGATTGAGTCTCAACTATTGATAAAGTGGTCATACTTCCTTCGCCTAAAAGAGAATTTAACTTAGTGGCTCTTTCTAAAAGGCGTGAATGCAAATAAAAAACATGTCCTAGATAAGCCTCGCGATCACTCATCAGCCCCACGGTACGATGCAACGGAATGTACGTAACGAAACTTTTCTAACATGAAAACTCCACCGTGCAAAAGCTCCCGCGCGCCTGCCTGCCTGCCACGGCGCGTCTCGACCTCTGCACATCTGAGTCGCGTTAAGTCCGGACTCCCGAGGCCACGACCAACGAGGCACGTATGCATTTGCTGCATGGTGGTGCACTGCACCGCTCCCTTGGACTGGGACTTGGGACTCAGATGAGATGAGAGGCTTTTCTCCGAAGGAATGGTTCAGTCTTGAGCGATGACCACATGCACAGCCTGAAACCTCCAAAGACGCACTTGCTGCCGTGCTACCCTGCAACCGCGTGGCTCAAGGGCTCCGTACCGTACCCCTGACCAAATCATTACGACGACCCAACCCCAACACCTCTCTGGGACTCTGAAAGACTGAAGGCTCTGCACCGCATCATTGCTACAACAATCTTTTTCTCAGTCTCGGTCTCCGTCTCCTCCCCCGGGCCCGGTAAGACCAATGACGCGATGAACCTAGCGATGCCGCTCTTACCCATGTACAGTACCTTCGATAGATCCCAGAGACATCGTCGACCTTTTTTTCTTTTTGACGTGACATCTTCGACCATTTTGGGCGTGCTACAGCGTCGGGTGGCACCGTCCCATTAGGGACAATCATTAGTTAGTGCGTGCTAGTAGCTCCGTTTACTAGTATGTCGCTGAGAGAACAATGTGGTTTTTAACTTTGGGCAACAGCATGGCTCATGAACGATGTGTCCCGGCTCCGGCCCCTGAAATCATGGCATGGCATGGCCTAGTGTTTTGTCCTACTACACTAGAGAAGAGGTCCACCGAGCTCAAGGGGGGCCAAAGCCGTAAAGTAGTACTCCCTCCGTTCCAAAATAGATGACCCAATTTTATAGTATAAAATTATGTTATCTATTTTGAAACGGAGGGAGTAGTAGAATGATAATGGCGATAAAAAAGTTTTACCACTTGGCACAGGAACCAGCGTGCGTTTGCGGGAAAGCAGAAACCCGATTGCCTTAACTTGTTTTTCCTTCTTCTTTTTTAGCTTTTTTTAGTGTCCCTTCTTTTTTAGTTTTTTTTTTTGAGAAGTCTTCTTTTTTAGGTAGACCAAATGACTTGGCCATGTACCACGCCAACTGGGCTCCCGGCCGTAAAAAGAAACGGTAGGCTCCGTCCGTAGCACTAGCACCGTACCGTATGCAATGCATGCACTTGTACACAGACCAGACTCGTCGCCAGAGCCATGCAAGGACGGAGCCGTGCCGCAGAACGTTTTCGAGGTAGATTGTCTACGATGGCGCTGGGCTAAAGGTAGAGGGGTAAAGGCAAGGCACGTCCATCCAGAGAGCTTGCACCTGCGCGTCCAAAGAGGAAATGGGCCATCAAAGTGATAGAAAGTTTCGCGCTTTCGCGCCCTCTTCTTTTCTCATGTACCATCACTTTTGCTGGCCAAAGATTGGGTGCAACTGGTAAAAGGAGCACCGAGCGCCCATTGTGGCTAAATTTTGTGTTTTGACCATTTTCTAAAACTTGATCGATATTTAATCCTATCTTGCAAAAAAATTGAGATCTGACAATTTTCTTACTGCCAGGGTCCATGACGGTAGGGTATAACAGCCTACCGCTTATCAGAAAAAAAAATTAAGTATGAAACACAGTGCATAATCGCACCTACCGCTGGACACCTTGGCAGTAGAGGTGTTTCCTACTGCCAAGGTCCCTGACGGTAGCAAAATGATCAGATCTTGAAATTTTTACAAACTAAGATAAGATATTAATTAACTTTCAGAAAAGAATCAAAACACGAAATTTAGCCTCCATTGCTGTTGGAGGAAAGGAAAAAAGAAAAGCATACACGTAGTACGTCCTGGACTGGAGTCCAGTAGGAGACCGGCTGGGCAAGTCATTCCCTATTTGATTACAGTACTCAGTATGCAACAAAGATGGTGGTGGTACTGAGGGAGCACTTTGCATTGCAGGTACGTATTATTTTTCCGTGGTAGAGTAGAGTAGCTACTGATGAAGCACTTTGCAAGGCCGTGGAAAGACGGTGCTGTGAGTTTGTGCGAGTGTGGCCACGCGCCTCCTGTTCTGATGGAACTCAGCTTTCTCTTTAGGCCAACTCCACCGCGCGATTTTAAAAGAACGTTCGTTTTGTTTGGATTCTGTCCGTTTGGATAGAGCAATGAGATCGTGTTCGGACATGTCCAGGGATGCGATGACCGTGCGCCCAGCACGCGGCTGCATCCGTTTGCCCCATCATGTTCGCGTCTATTTAAAAAAACAACTTTCAAATGCCAAGCTCTAGTTCATCAGGCCAACGGCCCAGTTCATCACGCCGGCAACAGAGCCAGCGGCCTACACGTCCATCGCCGGCATCAGCCAGCGGCCGGCAACACAGCCAGCCTCCAAAATGAATAGTTGTCCTCGCTGGCAACACAGCCAAAGGTCGGCAACACAGTCGGCATCCAAAATGAATGTTTTTTTCTCACCGGCACACTGCTAGCTGCCCAGCGGGCGGGCGGCACCCATGCCAGCCTCCAAAAAAGAACGGCCACGGCCGATCGGACGACCTAGTTCGGGCCTTCGGCGTCGAGCATCTTCTTCTGCCTGGTCTCGAACCAGTCCCTCGTCTTCCCGCTCATCTTCGACAAGCCCATGCTCATGATCGCAAGGGCCACCTCCTTCGCTTTGGTGGCGGCATTGGTGGCCTCGATGTTGAGCTGCCTCTGCCCGGTCTTGACGTTGTCGGCCTCGATGTCGAGCTACCTTTGTCGGGCCGCCTCCTCCATATCGAGCTGCATTTGCCGGTCCGCCTCCTCCATGTCGATCTTCCTCCTCTTGGCCGCCTCCTCCATCTCAAACTTCTTTCTTTGAAGGTATAGGTATTGCTTCATTTGCTCGTCCTTACTTTGCCGCTTCTTCTCGTACCTCACATCTTTTTGAGACATCATGCCATGCAAAGTATCATGTAATGCCATGGATGAGGCATCACGTATGTCGTCAACCTTGGAGTTGGTCTTGCCCCTCGGCCTCTTTAACGCCTCGCCATCTCCACCTCCGGCGAACTTGGTCGTCTTCAGTCCTCTCTTCCTTTGTAGTTCACGGTATTGGTCCTTGAACTTAGGGCAGTTGTTGATATCGTCCAACAATGCGTAAGAGTGAATGGCTTCTCATTGTGCAGGGCCTTGAATGCCTCCAAAGATTGAAATGCCTACACGACATGATCAACAACAAGTGAACATGCAAACATATACACGGCCGAAGTCTCATGGCCGTAGCAAGGAAAGGGCTAGGAAGAAGAGAGCATACCATGTCCCCAATGCCGAGACCACTCACGAGCCGTGCTTCAACACTCTCAAATGAGGCGCAATACTTGTTGCTCTCTTGTTGGATGAACAACCACCTTTTTTGAATCGAGCCGATGCCACGGTTGCTTGTAATTTGGTAGGGCTCAAACATCTTCCTTTCATGAAATATTTTGTGGACTCTCGTCCAAAAAACAATGCCCTTTTGTTGCGCGCCGGTCCTCGAATCTTGGCTAATCTCCATCCAAGCTTGGAAAATCAACTTGTCCTCATCTTGTGTATATGAACCCGTGCGAATGCTCTTCCTCTTCTTTTGTGCTTCCGCTCTTTGGGTAAGCTCGTCGATGAACAATGGCTCACCACTAATATCAACGTCATTGTCTTCTTCTTCATCACCATCACCTTCGACATAGATGTCATCGTCTTCATGCCACGAGTCACCATGGTCGTAGCCAGCACGGTCGTCGGCCTCTTCATCAGAGATGTATTGGGTGCGGCCATCCTAACTTTGGGTCTCCTCGGGGTCATAGGCACGGCCATGCCCATCCTCGAAGATCACATCCTCCATGTACTGGTTGTAGAAGGGGTCGTCGACTGTTGGCGTTGGTGTTGGCATTCCGTCAAACAAGACGCGGGGGGGGGGGGGCATGGTTCACGTGCTTGCTTTCTTTGCATCTCGACGAATGGCCGGCCGCCGCTGCTTGACCTAGGCGTGATGTTGAGGTCGATGACGACCGCGAGGCGCGGTGTGGACGGCGCGAACAAGCTCACGTCCGGCAACCCCCGAGAAACGGGTCTGGCCGTCGTGCCTTGGCGGAGGAAAGCTGGCAGTGCGGAGGCCGGGTGACATGGGCGCGGTCCGCGACGTCGGCGACTGGCAGTGCAGAGGCCGGGCGACCGACGAGTCTGTGCTCGTCGGGCCGACGGCCGCTGCAGGGAACCCGGCCGGACGGCCCATGCCAAGCATGAGGAGGGCGTGCGCTTTCTTGACGAGGTCCTCCTTCTCGTCGACCACGGCCTTGCGCCGTGCGGCCTCCATCGTATCGCGATGGGCGGCGAACTTGGCCGCGGCGGCATTGACCTTGACGATCACTCTCCGTTCCCTCCTCTTCGCCGATTCCGCGTCCAACTTGGCGATCTCCTCCGGCGTGCATTCCGACCGCGGCTTCCTTGGCGCCTTGGCCGCCTTCTTCTTCACCTTTGTGGGCGGGTCGACGGCTAGGCCGCCGGAATTCGGCGGGGCGTCGGCCATGGACGGGGGAGAGAGGGGGCGGCGGGAGGGACGTGGGAGGGTGCGTGGGGGTGGGTGGGTTCTTTCACCGACAGGCGGGCCAGGGGAGGACAAGCGCGCGCGTCCTGCCCGTTCACGCGCTGTCTTTTTCACTCTAAAACTGGCGCAAACTTGGACCGGGGACGGGTTGAAAGCGGACACAAAACGGACAAAAATCCGTTTGCCCCGCGCGCTGGGCCGTCTAGTCTGTCCGTTTTATCTCAAACGGACGGGGCGGACAGGATAGGGTCGTGGAGTTGGCCTTACACAGTGCACATACCGTTAATGGTTCTACTGGCAGTCATGTGATAGTAGCACAGCACATAATCGATCTAGCATTGTTTGCCGTGTCAGGGCCGGTTGACCAGTCAATCAGAACAAACACTTGGACCACGGTAACTCTGTGTTTTTCTACCGCCGTTGCCACAACGCTCCAATGCATCCGTCTGCTCCGCGCGTTTCCCGGGACCTGCTCGCAAATCTCTTTTCAGCAGGAGCCAGGAGCCCGTGCAGCTGCAGCACAACAGCAGCGGCGGCCGGGCAGCAGTACCAACAGCCACAGCCAAATCCACGGCCATGCGATGCGTGCAAGCAGAGAGAACTCCAGTCAAGCAAGGCGCCGTCAGGTCAAAGAAAGGGAATCGTTCAAAACGGGATATTCCCGTTCTCAAGGCCCCCCATGCCAAACCATTCCCTGTAACGTATCCGGAAGTTCCGCGTATCCCACCAAACCAAATTCCTTGCCTCCTGTCCTGCATAAAGCCGGCTAGCTTCTTCTTTTTTTGCGGGATATAAAGCCGGCTAGCTGATCTATCTAAAGTACTACTCTACTACTTACTAAGGCTAGTCATAGTGGGAGTAACTTAGCTAGTAACATAGCGCACTTCAAGAATATTTTGTTTATATGGCATGTAGTTAATAAGAAGTAGTAACATAATATGTTACTGTAACATAGCGGTTTTCAAGATAAGATGAGTCTACAAGCTAATAAATGAAGTCTTCTATGACTCTAATGCTATGTTACTTTGCACTATGAAGATAATAACTTAGACTAGTGTCATATGCATGACACCGGTATAAGTTACTCCCCACTATAACCAGCCTAAGGCAAGGGGCTCCTCTGGTGATCTGCTGCGCAACAACGGGAGATTGGCCGGGAATAATAAACAAAGTGTAATTGTTGCGATTGATTAAACAAGGATAAGTCGTGGTCGTACCTAAGCCTGGAAATAGTTTGGACTCAAACTTAAGTTTTAGTTCGGTTTTCCTGGTAGGTTGTTTTGGGTTGGTTTAAATGGTCTGAGGCCCTAATATAATCTGGTCTGGTTTGGGCTTTATCATTTATTGGACTGGATTGGATTGGTCTGGATGCAGACTAATCGATCTCAAATCAGCCACCTGTTTAGGAGCGTACGAGACCAGCGTCCCAAAAAAAGCGTACGAGACCAGCGCATCGTAAGCCATCTTCCACACTCTAGCCGCTGGGGTGTTGCTGGGTTGCCTTTGCCGCCGCCGGAGATCCGACGGCCGTGTTTCCCTTCCTCTGTCTTAATCTGATCGTGTCGATCATGACACCGTTTCTCTCCATGAAGCGCACCACCGGCGACTAGCAGCGTGTCTCTCTCCGTTAAGCGCACGGACAGCCACGCAGATGACCAGTAGCTTCACGTTACGTACCAACACCAGCTTGTCCATGGTTTCAAACTATGGATTAAATCCAAAAGGAAGAAACGATCTGGATTGGTTTGGATGGAAACAACACCTAGTTTGGTTCAGTTTAGATTCTAGACCTCAATTATTAGATTGGATTGGATTGGTGGCTGGAAGGAAAGTTGAGTGGTTTGGCCTGGTTTCAATCTGGATTTGAAACTATTCCCAGGGTTAGTCGTACCGTGTGGACCGTGGGAATGCCGGTGGTGATTATTATCATCTGTGTGTGTCTGTGTGGGCCACTCTTTTTTTCCAACGAAGAGTGCAACACCCACTAAAAAAGTCCATCCATGATACTCTTAATGTGGAGTTTCTTGCCTAAAAGGAGGTTGGGAAAAAGCCAAGGCACTATCAAAGCCACTTCTTTTGGGCCGGGCTGTTGAGCTCGGCTGCGGTGGCAGCGCCACTGTAGCCGTTTAGTTTTTTTTAGTGGCTGTTGAGAAAAGACCGCGTGGTGGAGAATCTTCCGGACACCCCCGCTCCCCAAATGCCAAAACGGCGAATCAATCTATGGTTGGATGGTTAGAGGGGTTGTGGTATCCCCAGCCTATCAGGGTTTAAGTCCTGGTGTTCGCATTTATTTCTGAATTTATTTCAGAATTTTCAGCAATGCACATTCAGTGGGAGGAGACGTTCCCGTCAATTACGAGGTGCCTACGGTGAATTCGTAAATTTCAAGATGATATGCCGGCTTGGTCTTTCGAAGGTGCTCATAGGGGTAGGGTGTGCGTGTGTGACTTCGTAAATTTCTAGATAATATACCGGCTTAGTCTTTCGAAGGTGCTCATAGGGGTAGAGTGTGCGTGTGTGACTTCATAAATTTTAAAATGATATGCCGGCTTAGTCTTTCGAAGATGCTCATAGAGGTAGGGTGTGCGTGTGTGCGGCGTAGCAGGGTCGGGCCGGTAAAATCCGAGGCCCTGTGCGAAACTAAAAAATAAGGCCCTATCTCACTAGAAAAAAAATAGAATATCAAGCAATTATAATGTATATTTGATACAGTGTCTTACGTAACAAATTATGTTGTATTGAAACACAAGATATAAAAGATGAATAAAATAAAATTATAGTGATATGGTAGCAGATATCAATTGGAGATTATGCATCAATGTTTGACAATTAAACGAACCGTCTAACTCACCTAGTCTTGTGTCCCGTCAGATTGAACTGCTATATTTTGATCTTTAATCGAGGAGCAATAGTGCAAGAACATATATTTCCACTGATCCATGTGAAAAGTTATTTAAGAAATAAGAATTAGGAGAATAGGAATAGAATTTGGAGTAAGAACCCAGCGGTATTCCTACGTGACTCAAGAATATGAGATCACGAAAGGAATAACCGATGGATGAGAAGTTGCGAACCAATGAGATACTGTTTTTGCAATACCAAAACTAAAGCACAACGTAACCACATCCTGCCTCTGCCTATACCTGTTGGCGTGTCGTCCATCGCGGCGTCGCCGAATCTTGATGTCTCGATGGCAGGAGGCAGGAGTATGCGCATGCACCATGTCGCCTGCCCATGGATTCTCGATGCGATCCATGGAGCAGAACTGAACCGCCCTTTGGTTACAAACAAATCGAGCAGATTAGCTTATTAATTTTTTGAGGGGAGATCGAGGCATCGAGCAGATCAGCATGCCCTACCACCCTGGCGGCTGGGATCGCAATCAAGGATTCGAGCAGTGGCTTGGGATGGTCGAGCAGCGGCCCAGTGGACGCACGCACTGGGGAGTCACGCGCCAGCGGGCAGAGGCCCAACACCTACCCTAGAAAAACTAGCAGAATGTCCATGCATTGCTACGGGCTATCCACCATATTATCTTCAATATCCGGGTCCAACACAAAACCCCCCATCCCACGATGCATCTTCCCCATTGAAAGTGCGTTATATCGACTAGAGGGGGGTGAATAGGCGATTTTTATGAAAGTCTTCAAAACATGGAAGTTTCGAAGACAAACAACAGAAATAAACCTATTACCATGCAGCGGAAGGTAGACTACACTAGGCAAACCATAGTCAAGTATTCAATGAAGTGAAAGCACAGTGACTAATAGCAGCTAGGTAGTAAGGATCAGGTAGGAAGATATTCTGAAGCCAAACAGAACATGTTGGGGAACGTAGCAGAAATTCAAAATTTTCCTACGTGTCACCAAGATCTATCTATGGAGTCATCTAGCAACGAGGGAGGAGTGGATCTACATACCCTTGTAGATCGCGCGCGGAAGCGTTCAAGAGAACGGGGTTGATGGAGTCGTACTCGTCGTGATCCAAATCACCGATGATCCTAGCGCCGAACGGACGGCACCTCCGCGTTGAACACACGTACGGAACGGAGACGTCTCCCATGCCTTGATCCAGCAAGGAGGAGGGAGAGGTTGATGGAGATCCAGCAGCACGACGGCGTGGTGGAAGTAGCGGGATTCCAACAGGGCTTCGTTAAGCGCTGCGGGAGGAGGAAGATGTGTCACGGGAGGGAGAGGGAGGCGCCAGGCCTTAGATTGGTTTGCTCCTTCTTTTTCCCCACTATATATAGGGCCAAGGGAGAGGGGGAGGTGCAGCCCTTGCCCCTTCCTCCAAGGAAGGGTGCGGCCAAGGGTGGGGAGGAGTCCATCCTCCCCAAGGCACCTCGGAGGTGCCTTCCCCTTGTAGGACTCTCCCCTTTTTTTCTCTCTTGGCGCATGGGCCTCTTGGGGCTGGTGCCCTTGGCCCATATAGGCCAAGGCACACCCCCCACAGCCCATGTGGCCCCCCGAGGCAGGTGGCCCCACCCGGTGGGCCCCCGGGACCCTTCCGGTGGTCCCGGTACAATACCGATGACCCCGAAACTTGTCCCGATGGCCGAAATAGCACTTCCTATATATAATTCTTTACCTCCGGACCATTCCGGAACTCCTCGTGACGTCCGGGATCTCATCCGGGACTCCGAACAACTTTCGGGTTACCGCATACTAATATCTCTATAACCCTAGCGTCACCGAACCTTAAGTGTGTAGACCCTACGGGTTCGGGAGACATGCAGACATGACCGAGACGTTCTCCGGTCAATAACCAACAGCGGGATCTGGATACCCATGATGGCTCCCACATGTTCCACGATGATCTCATCGGATGAATCACGATGTCAAGGACTTAATCAATCCCGTATACAATTCCCTTTGTCTAGCGGTATTGTACTTGCCCGAGATTCGATCGTCGGTATCCCGATACCTTGTTCAATCTCGTTACCGGCAAGTCTCTTTACTTGTTCCGTAACACATCATCCCGTGATCAACTCCTTGATCACATTGTGCACATTATGATGATGTCCTACCGAGTGGGCCCAGAGATACCTCTCCGTTTACACGGAGTGACAAATCCCAGTCTTGATTCGTGCCAACCCAACAGACACTTTCGGAGATACCCGTAGTGTACCTTTATAGCCACCCAGTTACGTTGTGACGTTTGGTACACCCAAAGTACTCCTACGGTATCCGGGAGTTGCACAATCTCATGGTCTAAGGAAATGATACTTGACATTGGAAAAGCTTTAGCATACGAACTACATGATCTTGTGCTAGGCTTAGGATTGGGTCTTGTCCATCACATCATTCTCCTAATGATGTGATCCCGTTATCAATGACATTCAATGTCCATGGTCAGGAAACCGTAACCATCTATTGATCAACGAGCTAGTCAACTAGAGGCTTACTAGGGACATGGTGTTGTCTATGTATCCACACATGTATCTGAGTTTCCTATCAATACAATTATAGCATGGATAATAAACGATTATCATGAACAAGGAAATATAATAATAACCAATTTATTATTGCCTCTAGGGCATATTTCCAACAGTCTCCCACTTGCACTAGAGTCAATAATCTAGTTCACATCGCCATGTGATTAACACTCACAGGTCACATCGCCATGTGACTAACACCCAAGAGTTTACTAGAGTCAGTAGTCTAGTTCACATCACTATGTGATTAACACTCAATGAGTTTTAGGTTTGATCATGTTGCTTGTGAGAGAGGTTTTAGTCAACGGGTCCGAACCTTTCAGATCCGTGTGTGCTTTACAAATCTCTATGTCATCTCCTAGATGTAGCTACCACGCTCTATTTGGAGCTTATTCCAAATAACTGTTCTACTTGGAGCTATTCTAAATTGTTGCTCTATTATATGCATCCGGTATCTCTACTCAGAGCTATCCGGATAGGTGTTAAGCTTGCATCGACGTAACCCTTTACGACGAACTCTTTTACCACCTCCATAATCGAGAAAATTCCTTAGTCCACTAGTTACTAAGGATAACTTTGACCGCTGTCCTGTGATCCATTCTTGGATCACTCTTGTACCCCTTGACTAACTCATGGCAAGGCACACTTCAGGTGCGGTACACAGCATAGCATACTGTAGAGCCTATGTCTTAAGCATAGGGGACGACCTTCGTCCTTTCTCTCTATTCTGCCGTGGTCGAGCTTTAAGTCTTAACTTCATACCTTACAACTCAGGCAAGAACTCCTTCTTTGACTGATCCATCTTGAACACCTTCAAGATCACGTCAAGGCATGTGCTCATTTGAAAGTACTTTTAAGCGTTTTGATCTATCCTTATAGATCTTGATGCTCAATGTTCAAGTAGCTTAATCCAAGTTTTCCATTGAAAAAACACTTTCCAAATAACCCTACATGCTTTCTAGAAATTCTACATCATTTCTGATCAACAACATGTCAACATATACTTATCAGAAATTCTATAGTGCTCCCACTCACTTCTTTGGAAATACAAGTTTCTCATAAACTTTGTATAAACCCAAAATCTTTAATCATCATCAAAGCATACATTCCAACTCCGAGATGCTTACTCCAGTCCTCAAAAGGATTGCTGGAGCTTTGCATACTTATTAGCATCTTTCAGGATTGACAAAACCTTCCGGTTGTATCATATACAACCTTTCCTCAAGAAAATCGTCGAGGAAACAATGTTTTGACATCCTATCTGCAAGATTTCATAAATAATGCAGTAATCGCTAATATAATTCCAACAGACTCTTAGCATCGCTACGAGTGAGAAAGTCTCATCATAGTCAACTCCTTGAACTTGTCGGAAAACATCTTAACGACAAGTCGAGCTTTCTTAATGGTGACATTTACCATCATTGTCCGTCTTCCTTTTAAAATCCATCTGCACTCAACAGCCTTACGACCACCGAGCTGTTCTGCCAAAGTCTACACTTTGTTTTCATACATGGATCCTCTCTCGGATTTTATGGCCTCGAGCCATTTATCGGAATCCGGGCCCACCATCGCTTCTCCATAGCTCGTAGGTTCATTGTTGTCTAGCAACGTGACTTCCAAGACAGGATTACGTACCACTCTGAAGTAGTACGCATCCTTGTCATCCCACGTGGTTTGGGAGTGACTTGATCCGAAGTCTCATGATCAATATCATAAGCTTCCACTTCAATTGGTGTAGGTGCCACAGGAACAACTCTTTGTGCCCTGCTATACACTAGTTGAAGTAATGGTTTAATAACCTCATCAAGTCTTCACCATCCTCCCACTCAATTCTTTCAAGAGAAACTTTTCCTCGAGAAAGGACCCGATTCTAGAAACAATCCCTTATTGCTTTCGGATCTGAGACAGGAGGTATACCCAACTATTTTGGGTGTCCTATGAAGATGCATTTATCCGCTTTGGGTTCGAGCTTATCAGCCTGAAACTTTTCATATAAGCGTCGCAGCCCCAAACTTTTAAGAAATGACAGCTTAGGTTTCTCTAAACCATAGTTCATACGGTGTCACCTCATCGGAATTACGTGGTGCCCCTTTTAAAGTGAATGTGGTTGTCTCTAATGCCTAACCCATAAACTATTGTGGTAATTCGATAAGAGACATCATGGTATGCATCATATCCAATAGGGTGCAGTTATGATGTTCGGACACACCATCACATTATGGTGTTCCAGGCTGTATTAGTTGTGAAACAATTTCCACAATGTCTTAATTCTGTGCCAAACTCGTAGTTCAGATATTCATCTCTATGATCATATCATAGATATTTTATCCTCTTGTCACGATGATCTTTCAACTTCACCCTGAAATTACTTGAACCTTTCAATAATTCAGACTCGTGATTCATCAAGTAAATATACTCAACATCTACTCAAATTATCTGTGAAGTAAGAACATAACGATATCCACTACATGCCTCAGCACTCATTGGACTGCACACATCAAAAATGTATTACTTCCAACAAGTTGCTTTCTTGTTCCATTTTACTGAAAACGAGGCTTTCAGTCATCTTGCCCATGTGGTATGATTTGCATGTCTCAAGTGATTCAAAATCAAGCGAGTACAAAACGGTCCATTTGCATGGAGTTTCTTCATGCATATATACCAATAGACATGGTTCGCATGTCCCAAACTTTTCATAACGAGTGAGCCCAAAGATCCATCAACATGGAGCTTCTTCATACGTTTTATACCGATATGACTTACGTGGCAGTGCCACAAGTAGGTGGTACTATCATTACTATCTTTTGGCATGAACATGTGTATCACTACGATCGAGATTCAATAAACCATTCATTTTAGGTGTAAGACCATTGAAGGTATTATTCAAATAAACAGAGTAACCATTATTCTCCTTAAATGAATAACCGTATTGCGATAGACATAATCCAATCATGTCTATGCTCAACGCAAACACCAATCTCGATGGTAGAGGGAGCGTGCGATGCTTGATCATATCAATATTGGAAACACTTCCAACACTTATCGCCAGCTCACCTTTAGCTAGTCTCCGTTTATTCCGTAGCTTTTATTTCGAGTTACTAACACTTAGCAACCGAACCGGTATCTAATACCCTGGTGCTACTAGGAGTACTAGTAAAGTACACATCAACACAATGTATATCCAATATACTTATATCGACCTTGCCAGCCTTCTAATCTACCAAGTATCTAGGGTAATTCTGCTCCAGTGGTTGTTCCCCTTATTACAGAAGCACTTAGTCTCGGGTTTGGGTTCAACCTTGGGTTTCTTCACTAGAGCAGCAGCTGATTTGCCGTTTCATGAAGCATCCCTTTGTTCCCTTGCCCTTCTTGAAACTAGTGGTTTCACCAACCATCAACGATTGATGCTCCTTCTTGATTTCTACTTTTGTGGTGTCAAACATCGCGAATATCTCAAGGATCATCATATATGTCCCTGATATATTATAGTTCATCACGAAGCTCTAGCAGCTTGGTGGTAATGACTTCGGAGAAACATCACTATCTTATCTGGAAGATCAACTCCCACTTGATTCAAATGATTGTTGTACTCAGACAATCCGAGCACAAGCTCAACAATTGAGCTTTTCTCCTTAGTTTGTAGGTTAAGAAAATCGTCGGAGGTCTTATACCTCTTGACGTGGACACGAGCCTGAAATTCCAATTTCAGCCCTCAAAACATCTCATATGTTTCGTGACGTTTCAAAAACGTCTTTGGTGCCTCAACTCTAAACCGTTTAACTGAACTATCATGTAGTTATCAAAAACGTGTATGTCAGATGTTCGCAACATCCACAGACAACGTTCGAGGTTTAGCACACTGAGCGGTGCATTAAGGACATAAGCCTTCTAAGAAGCAATGAGGACAATCCTCAGTTTACGGACCTAGTCCGCATAATTGCTACTATCAACTTTCAAATAATTTTTCTCTAGGAACATATCTAAACAGTAGAACTATAGCGTGAGCTACGACATAATTTGCAAAATCCTTTTGACTATGTTCAGGATAATTAAGTTCATCTTATGAACTCCCACTTAGATAGACATCCCTCTAGTCATCTAAGCGATTACATGATCCGAGTCAACTAGGCCGTGTCCGATCATCACGTGAGACGAACTAGTCAACGTCGGTGAACATCTTCATGTTGATCGTATCTTCTATACGACTCATGCTCGACCTTTCGGTCT
This sequence comes from Triticum urartu, assembly GCF_056163025.1. Lineage (NCBI taxonomy): Eukaryota > Viridiplantae > Streptophyta > Magnoliopsida > Poales > Poaceae > Triticum > Triticum urartu. Next base: position 652,318,627 of record NC_141877.1, on the reverse strand, counting down.
TCTGTGTTCCGAGGCCATGTCTATACACATGCTAGGCTCGTCAAGTTAACCCTAAGTGTTTTGCTGTGTAAAACTGTCTTACACCCGTTGTATGTGAACGTAAGGATCCATCACACCCGATCATCACGGCGTGCTTAGAAACGACGAACTGTAGCAACGGTGCACAGTTAGGGGAGAACACTTCTTGAAATTTTAATGAGGGATCATCTTATTTACTACCGTCGTTCTAAGCAAATAAGATGTATAGACATGATAAACATCACATGCAATCAAATAGTGACATGATATGGCCAATATCATATTGCTCCTTTTGATCTCCATCTTCGGGGCTCCATGATCATCATCGTCACCGGCATGACACCATGATCTCCATCATCATGATCTCCATCATCGTGTCTTCATGAAGTTGTCACGTCATCTATTACTTCTACTACTACAGCTAACGGTTAGCAATAAAAGTAAAGTAATTACATGACGTTTAAGTTGACACGCAGGTCATAAATAAATAAAGACAACTCCTATGGCTCCTGCCGGTTGTCATACTCATCGACATGCAAGTCGTGATTCCTATTACAAGAACATGATCAATCTCATACATCACATATATCATTCATCACATCCTTTGGCCATATCACATCACATAGCATACCCTGCAAAAACAAGTTAGACGTCCTCTAATTGTTGTTGCATGTTTTACGTGGCTGCTATAGGTTTCTAGCAAGAACGTTTCTTACCTACGCAAAGACCACAACGTGATATGCCAATTGCTATTTACCCTTCATAAGGACCCTGTTCATCGAATCCGATCCGACTAAAGTGGGAGAGACAGACACCCGCCAGCCACCTTATGCAACTAGTGCATGTTTGTCGGTGGAACCGGTCTCACGTAAGAGTACGTGTAAGGTTGGTCCGGGCCGCTTCATCCCATGATGCCGCCGAATCAAGATAAGACTAGTAACGGCAAGCATATTGAACAAAATCAACGCCCACAACTACTTTGTGTTCTACTCATGCATAGAATCTACGCATAGACCTAACTCATGATGCCACTGTTGGGGAACGTAGCAGAAATTCAAAATTTTCCTACGTGTCACCAAGATCTATCTATGGAGTCATCTAGCAACGAGGGAGGAGTGGATCTACATACCCTTGTAGATCGCGCGCGGAAGCGTTCAAGAGAACGGGGTTGATGGAGTCGTACTCGTCATGATCCAAATCACCGATGATCCTAGCGCCGAACGGACGGCACCTCCGCGTTGAACACACGTACGGAACGGAGACGTCTCCCATGCCTTGATCCAGCAAGGAGGAGGGAGAGGTTGATGGAGATCCAGCAGCACGACGGCGTGGTGGAAGTAGCGGGATTCCAACAGGGCTTCGTTAAGCGCTGCGGGAGGAGGAAGATGTGTCACGGGAGGGAGAGGGAGGCGCCAGGCCTTAGATTGGTTTGCTCCTCCTTTTTCCCCACTATATATAGGGCCAAGGGAGAGGGGGAGGCACAGCCCTTGCCCCTTCCTCCAAGGAAGGGTGCGGCCAAGGGTGGGGAGGAGTCCATCCTCCCCAAGGCACCTCGGAGGTGCCTTCCCCTTGTAGGACTCTCCCCTTTTTTTCTCTCTTGGCGCATGGGCCTCTTGGGGCTGGTGCCCTTGGCCCATATAGGCCAAGGCACACCCCCACAGCCCATGTGGCCCCCCGAGGCAGGTGGCCCCACCCGGTGGGCCCCCGGGACCCTTCCGGTGGTCCCGGTACAATACCGATGACCCCGAAACTTGTCCCGATGGCCGAAATAGCACTTCCTATATATAATTCTTTACCTCCGAACCATTCCGGAACTCCTCGTGACGTACGGGATCTCATCCGGGACTCCGAACAACTTTCGGGTTACCGCATACTAATATCTCTATAACCCTAGCGTCACCGAACCTTAAGTGTGTAGACCCTACGGGTTCGGGAGACATGCAGACATGACCGAGACGTTCTCCGGTCAATAACCAACAGCGGGATCTGGATACCCATGATGGCTCCCACATGTTCCACGATGATCTCATCGGATGAACCACGATGTCAAGGACTTAATCAATCCCGTATACAATTCCCTTTGTCTAGCGGTATTGTACTTGCCCGAGATTCGATCGTCGGTATCCCGATACCTTGTTCAATCTCGTTACCGGCAAGTCTCTTTACTCGTTCCGTAACACATCATCCCGTGATCAACTCCTTGATCACATTGTGCACATTATGATGATGTCCTACCGAGTGGGCCCAGAGATACCTCTCCGTTTACACGGAGTGACAAATCCCAGTCTTGATTCGTGCCAACCCAACAGACACTTTCGAAGATACCCGTAGTGTACCTTTATAGCCACCCAGTTACGTTGTGACGTTTGGTACACCCAAAGTACCCCTACGGTATCCGGGAGTTGCACAATCTCATGGTCTAAGGAAATGATACTTGACATTGGAAAAGCTTTAGCATACGAACTACATGATCTTGTGCTAGGCTTAGGATTGGGTCTTGTCCATCACATCATTCTCCTAATGATGTGATCCCGTTATCAATGACATTCAATGTCCATGGTCAGGAAACCGTAACCATCTATTGATCAACGAGCTAGTCAACTAGAGGCTTACTAGGGACATAGTGTTGTCTATGTATCCACACATGTATCTGAGTTTCCTATCAATACAATTATAGCATGGATAATAAACGATTATCATGAACAAGGAAATATAATAATAACCAATTTATTATTGCCTCTAGGGCATATTTCCAATAGAACACGCAGTCACTCAGTGAAGACAAAAGATAGTGCAATCATACAATGACTTCACAAGGATCAACAGTAAGTAAAGGGAAGGGAAGGATGAAACCAGTGACTCGTTGAAGACAATGATTTGTTGGACCAGTTCCAGTTGCTGTGACAACTGTACGTCTGGTTAGGGCGGCTAGGTATTTAAATCTGAGGACACACAGTCCCGGACACCCAGTCCTGAACACGCAGCTCAGGACACCCAGTCCTCACCGTATTCCCCTTGAGCTAAGGTCACACAGACCTCGCCCAATCACTCTGGTAAGTCTTCAAGGTAGACTCCCAAACCTTCACAGACTTCGTTCACCGGCAATCCACAATGTCTCTTGGATGCTCAGAACGCGACGCCTAACCGGCTGGAGGATTCACAGTCCTCAAGTGTAATAAGTCTTCAGATCACACAGACAAGAAGACTTAAGTGATGCCTAACACTCTTTGGCTCTGGGTGGTTAGGGCTTTATCCTCGCAAGGAATTCTCTCTCAAAGGCTTCGAGGTGGGTTGCTCTCAAACAACAAAAGCCGTACTCTAACTCTGAGCAGCCAACCGTTTATGGTTGTAGGGGGTGGGCTATTTATAGCCACTAGGCAACCCGACCTGATTTATCCGAAAAGACCCTGGGTCACTAAGGAACTGACACGTGTTCCAACGGTCAGATTTCAAACTCACACGACAACTTTACTTGGGCTACAAGCAAAGCTGACTTATCCAACTCTGGACAAGATTCGCTCTCATAGTCTTCACTCGAAGACATAGGTTTTGGTTAAGCATCACTTCAGTCATTCTGACTGGTTCTCTTGGACCCCACTTAACAGTACGGTGGTTCCTATGACTCAACAAAGAAGAAACAGAACTACGAAAGATCTAAGTCTTCGAGCTCCATAGGCTTTATGCGATGTCTTCTCTTGTCATAGTCTTCAATGAGAATATCTTCATAAACCACCTTTGACATCAATGTCTTCATACATTTTTAGGGGTCATCTCTGGTAGGAAAACCGAATCAATGAGGGACTTCTACCTGTGTTATCCTGCAATTCTCACAAACACATTAGTCCCTCAACTAGGTTTGTCGTCAATACTCCAAAACCAACTAGGGGTGGCACTAGATGCACTTACAATCTCCCCCTTTTTGGTGATTGATGACAAACTAGTTGAAGTTTTCAACGGGGAATACAATATGTGAAATTGTAAGAGGATAGGGAATTGTCTTCATAAGCTGTGAGGGCTCCCCCTGAAGATGTGCGTATAAGTAATTTGCTTTTGGAATGCAAATGCACATGGCAGGTTGTGCTTGTGGAGATCCTCTTCAACTTATGATGACAATCCACTATGCATGTGAAGGTATGTGAAGATAATGACATGCATAATGGAAAATGGACGTCTGCAAAATGATCTAAGTGCGGAATTTATTGTCGCACATGCGGAATTTATCATCGCATCACAAAGTGGCAAATAAGTAGCAAACGACCATCGAGTTTAAGTGTTACAACTCAAAGAACCAAATGTATCAAAACAAGAGTTGTAAACACGAAGCAAAATATAAAGCAACCGCCCATATGGACCCGCTTGAAGACTATCAAACTCTTATGCTTCTCCCCCTTTTGTCAGTAAGGACCAAAAAGGTTTGAAGACATAGAGCATCTACTCGTTCCCATGAAGAGTAGGTGAAGCAGCAGGGTCGTCGGTGGTGTTCGGCGGTGCAGAAGAACTTGGAGCAGTGTCGACGCATGCTGAAGGAGGTGGCGGTGAAGTAGCATCGTCTTCATCTTCGATCACTCTGGCATTCACAGTTGCAGTAGAGGAAGAGAACTCAGAGTCTTCAAAAGATGGAGTTCACCGTAGCACTGCCCTTCGAGGAGGTGTGGAGTCAAACTTGAAGCGTTCAGAGAAGCCATCCTCTTGAAGATCATCTTCAGAGCACATCAGCGTCAGCCCTTTCCATGTGCGTCGAGAGGTTTCATGGGCAACAAAGGCATTCTTGGTGGCAAGATTGTGAATGCGGTTGACATCCACCAAGAGGCTTTGCATTTGGCGCTTCAGCCATGCATGATGCCTATCCTGTTTCTGATGAAGAGCCACCAGAAGCTCTCGGCCATTGAGAACACGAGTGCGCTTCTTGGGTCGTTGGGCAATTGTGCTATCGGTGGCTTCAGTAAGGGCAGGATGTGGTGCATGTGTAGTTCCAGCCAAAGGATACACACGAGTGACTGCTTCAACTCATTCAATGTTCTGAAAAAAACTTTGATGCTCCGCATTCTGAAGACTTAGAGGTTCCTTGGCAGGCTCAGGATAAATGGCTTCAACGGACATATCCACATCAGGCAGAAAGATCGGATGATTGCGAGCAGATGGCTGATATGAGATAGCGGAGTGGAGTTTAATCAGCCGCATTATCCATGGAGCGTAGAACTTCAAGCCAAAAAGATCAGAGCCTGATGCAGCAAGTTGGCGGATGAAGAAGTCTTGTGCATTGAAGCATTTGCCATGAAGAATATAGAAGACCAAAGTCTTCATTGCACCTTCCAGCTTGGCATGTGGAGAATGTCCTTTGATGGGCCATAGAGTCGCCTTATGATGTGATAAATAGTCCTTGGCAGATACTCAAGGTCTTCAACGAAGAACTCCTTGGGATATGCAGCATCTTGGGGCAATGGCTTCATCATACTGAGCATCTGACTCATGTTAGGTTCATGCCTCTGAAAGATGCTCTCCACAGCTTCACTGTGAAGCTGACAGCCATGTTCGTAGAGATCGCCAGGAGTGGGCAGACCAGTGAGCTCAATGATATCAAAGGCTTTGGCTTCGTGATGAACATTTCCTGTCATCCACTCCAGGACCCAAGTCTTCGGATCTCTGTTATATCCACGGATGTGAAGTGTGGCATAGAATTGAAGCAGCAACTCTTCATTCTAGTGCTCTTGGTCGGTGACAAACGGCAGCAATCCAACCTCTTTGAAGCAATCCAGAGCTTCTTCCAGACAGGGCAGACCAGCTATTGCTTCAATGTCAAGACGCTTATGTGGGAAGATGCGACCTTGATTGTATAGAATGCAGGAGTAATAGCTTCGCTGCGGATAGCTCCAGAACCGATCAGATGATATTCTTTCTCTTGAGTAGGGGTTCCTGGAGCTATTGAAGAAAGTGTTGTCTGCTTTAAAGCCATTGACATTGAAGGATCCAGGTGCTGATGCAGGACCTGGAAACCTGGGCAATCTTGGGATTGACTTCTGTACCTGAGGCCTGTGCTCAACATGATAGTCAAACTGAGGACCAGCAGCAGGCGCAGGAACAGAAGCAGTAGCATTAGTGGCTTCTCTGACTTCTGGTGCTTTTGTTGGTGTAGGCTCCACATTGGCTTCAGCCATGACAGCGTCAGTGGCTTCATTGGTGTTGGTAGTGGAAGCCTCACGATTCTCAACCTCCACTTGACGAGCTGGAGGGTCGGTCACAGTCACGTTCTCCTCGAGAACAGCTTCTTGGTGGGACGGGGGAGTAGCAGCTTTTGGGGTTTCTTCTTCATCGGCTGATGCAGCCGGAATGTCTTCAGCAGTATTAGCTTCAGATTCAGAGACTGGAGGCCTTGGTCCTTTGCGAAGCCTGCGTAACGCTGGCGACGCCTGTGGAGTTGGAGTTGGCTGGGCCTCAAAGTCTTCTTCTTGTGCTTGTGGGTGATTAGCCCATGATGCATCCTGAGCAATTGGCGTCAGAGGACGACCAATGCTGATGAGCTCGCTGTGCGTTAGCACAGGCGATGATACCTGTTGGTGCTCGAGCTGAGGAAGAATTGCATCATCTTCAATATGGTCATGGTGACCAATGTCTTCAGCAGTGATGGGATCAGCTGCTGGAAAGTCTTCAGCTTCATGAGCCTCTGTGAAAGCAGGCTCATGGACAGTCAGTTGACGCTCTTGAGGTTCAGCGTCAGGGCGAACCATGGAGATGGGTTCAACAATTAAGGGCTCTGTGGGAGCAGCCCGTTCCTTCTTGGTCTTCCGCTTCTTCTTGAAGGGAGCAGTAGCAGAGGCTTCAGGATGTTTCCTCTTTCTGGCTTCAGCCTCAGCAGTCCTCATCTTCTTCAGCTCTGAAGCGGTTGACCGGGCTTTTGGCTTCGAGCCAGTCATGCTAGTTGGGAAGACAATGGGATCTGCATCCTGCCTTGGTGCGTCGGGTTCGGCCATAGCGGGCTTCTTCTTCTTCTTTGCAGCCATTCTGGGGTCGATGCCAGGACGTCCAAGGGCCTTGCACTTCTCAGCCTCATTGTAGGCTTGCACACACTTGTCAGCCAGGCTCTTCATGCGCTCACGAGAACCTTGAGCTTCTTCATGCTTCTTGAGAAAAGCTTCTTTAAGCTCGTGCAGCATAAGCTTGAAGTTCTTGACCTCTTGTACGCTGAACTTGGCCATATGCTTCTTGAACTGAGCTTTTTCATAGTCTATCTTTTGCTTCAGTTCGATGATGCGCTGAGCTAGAGCTAGCTCTGATGCAATGGCGTCATGGAGGGCGACACTGACTAATGGGAAGTTGCAGGTCTTCAAAGCTGAGGTTAGGCGTTTCAAACCACTCATCGATGAAGTCGTGGATGATTGCCACGTCAAAGAGAGGCAAATTGTTGAAGATTTTTGTTTCTTCTTTGCTCTTGATCAGCTGCTCAAGAGCGTCATCTGCAAGATCTTCATCACTGGACAGATCAATGGCATCGTTGCACAGAATAGCAGCAGCTGTCAGTTCTTGGCCGGTGTGTGGCAGAGGCATCTTGACCTTCTGGGGCTTGGAGATGCGTGACAAATCTTCAGACTGCACACTGTCTTCAGGAGGTGCAGTGGCCAGTGGCTTCGCCCATGAGATTTTTGGTGCAGAGGCAGGCTTTGAAGCTTTTGGCTGCTTCAGTTTCTTTGGCTTCGGCGCTGCAGGCGCTTCATCTGATTCAGCGTCATCTGCAGACTCATTCACGGCAGTCCCTTAAACCACGATATGGGTGATGAGACCTTCAAGGTTGTAGAAAGGACCGATGACATTGGGTTCTGCAACACGTGTGCCGTCAGCCCGGGGAGCAGAAGGACCAGGGTTGAAGTCTAGTCCCAATGACTTCTTGTTTTCCTTGGATGATGCCTTTGCGTGCTGGAAGTTGCGCTTGAAGAGATTATCGTCACGACACCATAGCAATGATGATGGGTCGGCATCTTCAGGCTGAGGTCCACGGACCATACACGGATAGAAACCCTGAGCAATAGCTTCAGCTTTGTTCTTGGGTGGAAGGCCTCGGAAGAGAATATCACCCCAAGGACTTTTGATAGCACTCTTCTCAGCATATTCCTTGGTCAAGAATATGTATTTGTACCACTGTTCTGCCCAATACCTTCGAATCCACTGGATTCGGGTCTTGCGCTGATTATAATCCTCTTTAGGATCTGTCTTGTAAAGTTCTGAGAGGTCATCAGGCAAATCTCTTGATGTTCCTCCACGACGCTGTCTACCTCCCTTCCTTGCAGATTTCTCTGAGGCCATGAACTTTAAACTGAAAGGCTTCAATACGTTCAAAGGCTTCAAAGGCTTTCGCTTACTGGACAAACAGGAACTGGCTTCGGAAGAATTTATATGATGCTGTAAGAATTCTGCAAATGAATGCAGACTATGAGAACCAAGGGATTCTCCCACAGACATATACCTGTGACAGCATTAAGGTGCGAGGGAACGGGAAGAGGTCATATACATTCTTAGAAGATTTTGAAGATAAATCAGTTTAGAAGACATTGACCTCATCGTGCAAAGACATTCACTCATAGATAAGGAGTTGGTTCCAGATTTGTACGAATCCATGGATCAGTACAAGTGAGGAATCTAACTACTTTGTGAAACATAAGTGAATATACTAGGCATATTATGAGATGCAGTATGAAAGAGATCCAACTTGTGTGAACAGAAACTGCTTGTGGTAGAAAGTGACGAAGCTATAGAATCAAAGGGGCCGTAAAAAGGAAGTTTTATTTACCACACGAAGAACTGCTAGACAGAGTGGAAGAGGAGGCCGAGCAGTTCGATCGTCCGTGCCCTAACTTGGCGACGGAGGACACCTACGGCGACGGCGGAGAAGACGATGTCCGCGGTCGGCGTGAAGACGGCGTCGGAGAGGTTGCGGCAGCGAAGCGCTTCGTCACCGGCGTCGTCGAGGGCTAGCGATGGCGCTAGGGTTTGTGCGAGAGTGGAAGAAGAGATAATGACTGCGGTGAGGCGTGTATTTATAGGTACAGGGGCAGCTCAGTGTTATTACACAGGTGCCCCTGGCGATTCACATCTGAGGAACACGTGGCCATCATGCAGCATGTCAGAGGTTGTTCCACGTCCCACGCACGCCTGGATTGTCGGGTGGTCGTTCCCACTTCTCCGGGTTTCAAGTAAAGAAATAAGCATTGAAAACGGACTTAATGTTTGTCTTTGTATCTTCTGCTGACAAGGACGCAGAGAAGACATTCGACAATTTCAATAGAATGCATATGATTTGAAAAGATAGAGTTTGAGATAGAAAGCATAGAGAGGTTAGGGTCCGATCACATTCACTTAGTTCAAAAGATTCAACAAGAAGACTTAGCTATAAGTGAATGCTGTAGAGGACAGAACACTAGTATATATATAATCAATATAGTGAAGATAATCATGAAGACATGTTGAGATTGAAGCCAAACCAAATGTGAAGTCATAGCAAATGTAACGCCATGAGTGAAACACTTCAAACAAAACCTTTGGTGGTGGCGTTACCCACTGTATAGGAAGTATTAGACTCAGACACGGCGCACAATTATCATGGCGCTCCGAAGTTAAATTCCACATTAATGTATTCACACTTAGAATGTATGTCTTCATTGATTGAAGATATATTTTACTTCGTGTGTTGCATCTAAGTCATCAATATGCATAAGTGTTAGGATGTGTGCCTGATCACAGGACATTTGAGGATTCCAAGATATTTAGCTCACACCGTAACTTGCAAAATCTCTTCTCATCCAAGGGCTTGGTGAAGATATCTGCCAATTGCTCTTCAGTGTTGACGTGTATGATATCAATGTCTTCCTTCACAACATGATCTCTGAGAAAGTGATGACGAATTTCAATGTGCTTTGTCTTCGAGTGCTGAACTGGGTTGTTGACAATCTTGATGGCGCTTTCGTTGTCGCAGTAGAGTGGCACTTGCTTCAGATGAATGCCATAGTCCTTGAGTGTTTGCTTCATCCACACAAGCTGAGCGCAGCAAGATCCAGCAGCAATGTATTCAGATTCAGCAGTGGAGAGAGATACACAGTTCTGCTTCTTTGAAGACCAACATACAAGTGATCGTCCCAGAAAATGACATGTGCCTGATGTAGACTTGCGATCCACCTTGTCACCAGCATAAAAAGCATCCGAGAATCCAACCAGATCAAACTCTAAGCCCTTTGGATACCACAATCCTAGAGTTGGGGTGTGAGCCAAATATCGAAGAATTCGCTTCACAGCTAAGTGATGCGATTCCTTTGGTGCCGCTTGGAATCGAGCACACATGCAAACACTAAGCATAATATCTGGCCTAGATGCACATAGATAAAGTAAAGAACCAATCATGGAGCGGTATACCTTTTGATCGAACTCTTTACCATTGTCGTCGGGACCCAGATGATATTTGGCTGGCATTGGCGTCGTGAAGCCTTTGCAGTCTTGCATACCGAACTTCTTCAGGCAATCTTTGAGATACTTCTCTTGAGATATGAAGATGCCATTGCGTTGCTGTCGTATTTGAAGACCGAGGAAGAACTTCAGCTCTCCCATCATGGACATCTGATATTACTCTTGCATCATATATCCAAACTCTTCACTGTACTTCTGATTGGTGCAGCCGAAGATGATGTCATCCACATATATTTGACACACAAACAGTTCACCATCATATGTCTTCGTGAAGAGAGTGGGGTCGAGGGAACCAGGTATGAAGCCTTTGCTCTTCAGGAAGTATTTGAGTGTGTCATACCAAGCCCGAGGGGCTTGTTTGAGGCCATACAGTGCCTTGTTGAGCTTGTATACCATGTCAGGATGTTTGGGATCTTCAAAGCCAGGCGGTTGTGCAACATACACTTCTTCTTCAATCTTGCCATTGAGAAAAGCGCTCTTCACATCCATTTGATATAGAAGTATGTTATGATGATTTGCATAGGCCAGGAGTATGCGTATGGCTTCAAGTCGAGCCACAGGAGCAAATGTTTTATCGAAGTTAATTCCTTCCACTTGAGTATATCCTTGGCAACGAGACGAGCTTTGTTTCTGACAACTTGACCATGCTCATCTTGCTTGTTGCGGTATATCCATTTGGTGCCTATTATATTGTGCTTCCGAGGATCAGGACGCTTAACCAGTTCCCATACATTATTCAGCTCAAACTATTGAAGCTCTTCTTGCATGGCTTGAATCCATTCAGGTTCCATGAAGGCTTCTTCAACTTTCTTGGGTTCTGTTATTGAGACGAATGCGAAGTGTCCACAGAAATTTGCTAGCTGAGTTGCCCTTGAACGAGTGAGCGGACTGGGTGCATTGATGCTATCAATTATTCTCTCAATCTGCACTTCATTGGCAACACGAGGATGTACAGGGCGAAGATTTTGCTCTTGCTGATCATTGTCATTGTTAGAGGATTGTCTTCAGGCTGAGCATTGTCTTCAGGTTGATCCGGTGCGGAGATGATAAGTTCCTCTTCAGGTTGAGCTTCAGAGGGTATGATTTCTCCAGTTCCCATTAGTTTGATTGATTCACTAGATGGAACTTCATCTAGCACATTTGGCAGGTGCTCTCTTTGTGAACCGTTAGTCTCATCGAACCGCACATCTACTGTTTCAACCACTTTATAATGAAAGAGATTGAAGACTCTGTAGGAGTGCGAATCCTTTCCATATCCAAGCATAAAACCCTCATGTGCTTTTGGTGCAAATTTTGAAGTGTGATGTGGATCCTTGATCCAGCACCTGGCGCCAAATACTCTGAAGTAACTGACATTTGGCTTCTTGCCAGTAAGGAGCTCATAGGATGTCTTGTTCAGAAGCTTGTGAAGATAAACACGATTGATTGTATGGCATGCAATATCAATGGCTTCAGGCCAGAATTTTCTTGGAGTCTTGTATTCATCAAGCATCATTCGGGCCATCTCAATGAGTGTTCTGTTCTTGCGTTCGACGACGCCATTTTGCTGTGGCGTGTACGGGGCTGAGAATTCATGTGTGATGCCCAAAGTATCAAGATATGTATCAAGGCCAGTGTTTTTGAATTCAGCGCCATTGTCACTTCTGATGTGCTTTATCTTGGCGCCATAGTTGTTCATTGCTCGATTGGCGAAGCGTTTGAAGACATCCTGCACTTCAGTCTTGTAGAGGATTATGTGCACCCAAGTATATCTAGAATAATCATCAACAATGACAAAGCCATAGAGACAAGCAGTAATAGAAGAGTTGAGTAATGAGTGGGACCGAAAAGATCCATGTGGAGCAGTTCGAAGGGTCGAGTAGTTGTCATGATTGTCTTCGAGGGATGTTTGGCCCTCGTCATCTTTCCTGCTTCACAGGCACCGCATAAGTGATCTTTCTTGAACTTGACGCCCTCGATGCCTATGACATGCTTCTTCTTTGCAAGGGTGTGGAGGTTCCTCATGCCAGCATGCCCTAGCCTCCGATGCCAGAGCCAACATTCTGAAGCTTTTGCTAGAAGACATACGACAAGCTGTGGTCCTGCTGAGAAATCTACCACGTACAAATCATCTTTCTGATACCCTTCAAACACTAGAGACTTGTCAGATTCCATTAGAACAAGGCAACGATATTTTCCAAACATTACGATCATGTTCAAATCGCAAAGCATTGAGACAGACATTAAGTTGAAGCCAAGGGATTCAACAAGCATGACTTTATCCATGTGTTGATCCTTTGAGATTGCAACTCTACCTAGACCCAATACCTTACTTTTACCAATGTCAGCAAATATGATGTGACTCTTGTCGGATGGACGTAAGGTTGAGTTCATAAGAAGGCTTATTTTTCCAGTCATGTGATTGGTACACCCACTATCAATAATCCATTCTGAAGATGCTGGTGTCGTACCCTACAGTGCAGTTAGGGGGATAGGCTTCACGAAGAGAATTGTGAAGCAAAAAGATTTGACGAACCAGTGGGTTATGAAATCTTAGATCCAGATTAGGACTGATAGGGAGAGTAGCAAGCGATTCAGGAACGAAGTACATAGTAAGACCATTCGGGCATTTGATCTTGCGCCCTACAAGATGTTTAAGGTCCCCAGCAATAGCGTCAGACGATTTTGGTTTTCTGCTGGAGACATTTCCCTGCAAAAGAGAGTTAAGCTTTCTTAGCCACCCACATCTTCAAGGGTGGCTTAGAAGCAATAAGTCCAAGTGCAGCGTCTGAGAACTTTGGCTTTGGAGCCCTAACAAAAAGTCTTGCAGGCGGACAATAGTACTCATAAGAATAAGCAGAATAGTTCTTGGTCTTATGAACATGGCGGTTCGATGAACCGCGCTCATATTCATAGGCCTGGGTATGGTTTCCCTGCAAAACATTTGCGTTAGTGTGACTCAGGTGAGTCCTCTGTCTCTATGAAGCCTTTGGACCGTATGAAGCCTGTGGTCTGGGGTTTGTCTTCTTCACCTGTGGTGTCATGATGACATTCACAGGAAGATTCTCCAGACACTTTTTCGGTACCCAGATCTTCTTCATAGGCGGTCCATTCCTGTAGTTAGTACCAATGTACCTGGCAAACAATTCACCATTCTGATTCTTAAACAGTTTATAGTTTGCATCAAAGGATTCATCAATGACAATGGGGTTAGCACAACTGATGCCAGATAGAGTGGATGGATCTGCTGAAGATTTCTTTGCAGCAACCCATGTGGTTTTGGGGTACTGCTCAGGTTTCCAGTAAGAGCCATCAGCATTCATTTTCCTTACGAACCCAACACCCTCTTTCCTCGGGTTTCGGTTCAGGATCTGCCTTTTGAGGACATCACATAGTGTCTGATGCCCTTTAAGACTTTTGTACATCCCTGTTTCAAGCAATGTCTTCAACCTAGCATTCTCATTAGCAATAGCAGTGGTATCCTCAGCAGAGGGGTTAGTTCCCACATCAACAGTTGAAGATATTGCAACAGTAGCAGCAGTAGAACATTCAGCAACAGAAGTGGCATTATCACGCTCAATGCATTTAAGACATGGTGGTTCAAATCCTTCCTGAGAGGAACTGATCTGTTCGGCGCGAAGTGACTCGTTTTCCTTTTGAAGATCTTCATGAGCCGCTCTCAATTTCTCAAGATCTTGCTTTCTTTGAAGATAATCATAGGAAAGCTTTTCATGAGTTGTTGAGAGTGTTTCATGACGACTTTCAAGTTCCTCATACTTAACGTGAATATTTTTTATGTCTTCAATTAAGGACTCAGATCGAGTCATTTCAGCGCCTAACAGATCATCTCTTTTGTCTAACAGTTTTTGAATATGTTCCATAGCTTTCTGTTGTTCAGTTGCAATTTTAGCAAGTGTTTTGTAGCTGGGTCTTCAACCACAATCAGAGTCATCTTCACTAGATGTTTGATAGTGAGTAGTGCGTGTGTTTACCTTGGCACCACGTGCCATGAAGCAGTAGGTAGGAGCGGAGTAGTCCTTGTCATTTGCATCGGTGTCGGTGATGAAGTCATTGTCTTCAGTGTTAAAGATGGACTTGGCAACGTATGCTGTAGCCAGACTTGCAACGTCAGAATCGGACTCCTCCTCAGACTCCACCTCCGCCTCCTTAGAAGCGGACTCCTCCTCTGAATCCATTTCCTTGCCAACAAACGCACGTGCCTTGCCAGATGAGCTCTTCTTGTGTGATGAAGACTTTGAGGAAGACTTGGAAGAAGACTTTGAGTATTTCTTCTTCTTCTTGTCGTCAGAGTCATATTCCTTGCTCTTCTTCTTCTTTTTGTTCTCATTGTCCCACTGCGGACACTCAGAGATGAAGTGGCCAGGTTTCTTGCACTTGTGACATGTTTTCTTCTTGTAGTCATGAGCAGAAACTTCATCATTTCTTGAGCTTGATTGTGAAGACTTTCTGAAACCTTTCTTCTTGGTGAATTTTTGGAACTTCTTCACAAGCATAGCAAGTTCCCTTCCAATGTCTTTAGGATCATCAGAACTGCTGTCAGATTCTTCTTCAGATGAGGAGACAGCTTTTGCCTTCAAGGCACGAGTTCGCCCATAGTTTGGACCGTAAATATCTCTTTTCTCAGAAAGCTGAAACTCATGTGTGTTGAGCCTCTCAAGTATGTCAGACGGATCAAGTATCTTGAAATCAGGACGTTCTTGAATCATCAGGGCTAGGGTGTCAAATGAACTGTCAAGTGATCTCAGTAGTGTCTTGACGACTTCATGCTTGGTGATCTCAGTAGCGCCAAGGGCTTGAAGCTCATTTGTGATGTCAGTGAGTCGATCAAACGTGAGCTGGACATTCTCATTGTCATTTCTCTTGAAGAGGTTGAAGAGGTTGCGAAGGACACTGATTCTCTGATCTCTCTGGGTTGAGACGCCTTCGTTGACCTTGGAGAGCCAGTCCCAGACTAGTTTAAATGTTTCCAAAGCACTCACACGGCCATACTGTCCTTTGGTCAGATGACCACAGATGATATTCTTGGCAGTAGAGTCCAGTTGAATGAACTTCTTGACATCAGCAGCAGTGACACCTTCTCCAGCCTTGGGAACGCCGTTCTTGACGACATACCATAGGTTGACGTCAATGGCTTCAAGATGCATGCGCATCTTATTCTTTCAGTAGGGATATTCAGTTCCATCGAAGACGGGGCACCCAGCGGAGACTTTAATTATCCCTGCAGTCGACATAGCTAAAACTCCAGGTGGTTAAACCGAATCACACAGAACAAGGGAGTACCTTCCTCTGATACCAATTGAAAGTGCGTTATATCGACTAGAGGGGGGTGAATAGGCGATTTTTATGAAAGTCTTTAAAACGTGGAAGTTTCGAAGACAAACAACAGAAATAAACCTATTACCATGCAGCGGAAGCTAGACTACACTAGGCAAACCATAGTCAAGTATTCAATGAAGTGAAAGCACAGTGACTAATAGCAGCTAGGTAGTAAGGATCAGGTAGGAAGATATTCTGAAGCCAAACAGAACACACAGTCACTCAGCGAAGACAAAAGATAGTGCAATCATACAATGACTTCACAAGGACCAATAGTAAGTAAAGGGAAGGGAAGGATGAAACCAGTGACTCATTGAAGACAATGATTTGTTGGACCAGTTCCAGTTGCTGTGACAACTGTACGTCTGGTTAGAGCTGCTAGGTATTTAAACCTGAGGACACACAGTCCCGGACACCCAGTCCTGAACACGCAGCTCAGGACACCCAGTCCTCACCGTATTCCCCTTGAGCTAAGGTCACACAGACCTCGCCCAATCACTCTGGTAAGTCTTCAAGGTAGACTCCCAAACCTTCACAGACTTCGTTCACCGGCAATCCACAATGTCTCTTGGATGCTCAGAACGCGATGCCTAACCGGCTGGAGGATTCACAGTCCTCAAGTGTAATAAGTCTTCAGATCACACAGACAAGAAGACTTAAGTGATGCCTAACACTCTTTGGCTCTGGGTGGTTAGGGCTTTATCCTCGCAAGGAATTCTCTCTCAAAGGCTTCGAGGTGGGTTGCTCTCAAACGATAAAAGCCGTACTCTAACTCTGAGCAGCCAACCGTTTATGGTTGTAGGGGGTGGGCTATTTATAGCCACTAGGCAACCCGACCTGATTTGTCCGAAATGACCCTGGGTCACTAAGGAACTGACACGTGTTCCAACGGTCAGAATTCAAACTCACACGACAACTTTACTTGGGCTACAAGCAAAGCTGACTTGTCCGACTCTGGACAAGATTCGCTCTTATAGTCTTCACTCGAAGACATAGGTTTTGGTTAAGTATCACTTTAGTCATTCTGACTGGTTCTCTTGGACCCCACTTAACAGTACGGTGGTTCCTATGACTCAACAAAGAAGAAACAGAACTACGAAAGATCTAAGTCTTCGAGCTCCATAGGCTTCATGCGATGTCTTCTCTTGTCATAGTCTTCAATGAGAATATCTTCATAAACCACCTTTGACATTAATGTCTTCATATATTTTTAGGGGTCATCTCTGGTAGGAAAACCGAATCAATGAGGGACTTCTACCTGTGTTATCCTGCAATTCTCACAAACACATTAGTCCCTCAACTAGGTTTGTCGTCAATACTCCAAAACCAACTAGGGGTGGCACTAGATGCACTTACACCCATTTCTGTCGAAACCTTCCCTTCCCGCTCAGTTTTCTGTTGTAGCGGGACATTTCTCGATGGAGCCACTTTCTTTAAAACCATATGATGTCCACCTCATCTTCGTCGTGCATTGCAATAGGGATGGAATTTTTCATGTTATAATATAATAGAGTGGGTTAACCTAACACATACTATTGACACAAAACAACAAGTAACTATAGAAATCATTCTCAAAGGTCCATTCAACTTTGCAAATGCACACTGACGTCAGAGGCGAGTTGAAATGTGAACATATTCCTAGTCATCAATATGCTCCACCTCCAGCCCACGTACCATTCATTGCTACAAGGGATAATTATCGTTCTTCTCTTTCTCGTCCTTCCCTGCATCTTCTAACTCTAGCCACTTCGCCAACCAGCAGCACGTCAACATTAGTGTGTTCGTCATCAACGCTTCATCTTCGTCTTTCTCATTCCTTGCCATCTTTACTTCTCATTCCTAATTGTTTTCTAGAATATTATTTGTTTCTTTGTTGTATTTCTTGGAACACTTTTTCTTTCTCCAACACCATAGACCACTTGGTGGCTTTCGTTCTTTTTTCCTTCTTATGCTTGGAACACCCCTCTTTTCTACAATATCATGAACCACCTGACCAATGTTGTGTCATGTTGTCCTTACCCGCGAACGTTTCAACAACAATCGGCGTGTGTACATCCTGTAAAGCATAGTCGTCATCCATCATGGTGAACGCTAGATCGCCCATGTCACGAGCTCATCGTGGTCGTTGTCCATGTTGGCACGCAGTCCTCGGCTATGTCGCTGAGAGCCTGTTGATCGTACGCCCATAAGAAAAATATATATGTTATTTTTGTTGTATTAGGAAACTTGTGATTGCCAATTAATAGTAGATAAATGGCATAGCGCGCCCGAGTAGTGATTTGTTATGCGGGAATATCTGATTTTGTTTTGGAAGGTTATCAGGAAATATCTTATGTTTATCTTTTAGGAAGGTGATCTCACATATATGATGCGATTTCTGAATTCCTAATTACCTATTATTTATGTAATTGAATTGAATCAACACCTGCCAAGTCAAGCACGAAATAATATTCCCTTAATGGGATTTGGTTTTCTAACGGGAGGGGGGAAAACCAGAGGAAGGGGTGGTGAGAGGTGGGACGAAATAAAACCGGCCGAAAAAAATACCATACGAGGCTACCAACTCCTCCATTAGGAGTAGAGATTGTATTAGGAAACTTGTGATTGCCATTTAATAGTAGAGATAATAATAAATGCATAGCGCGCCAGAGTAGTGATTTGTTATGCTGGAATATTTGATTTTGTTTTGGAAGGTTATCAAGAAAAATCTTATGTCTATCTTTTAGGAAGGGGATACTATATATATGATGCGGTTTCTGGATTCTTAATTACCTATTATTTATTTATGTAATTGAATTGAATTAGCACCTGCCAAAGCACGCATGAAACAAGATCCTCCTAATGTGATTTGGTTTTCTAACGGGGGGAGAAAAACCAGCGAAAGGGGTAGTGAGAGATGAAACGAAATAAAACCGGACGAAAAAAACCGTACCAGGCTACCAACTCCTCCATTAGGAGTAGAGATATGTACAAAGGCATTTAAAAGTTTAGGCCCCATAAATTGATGAGCCCTGTGCGGGCCGCACAGTACGTACAACTGTGGGTCTGACCCTGGTTCGTAGGGATGAATGCATGCATATGTATATCTTGCATCTGTAATGTGTTTAAAAAAATGCCAAAACAGCGGAACCATGTCTGAGACCCACCCGTAGCCCCGCTGCACACGCTCCAAGCACCTTAAGCGAAAATATGGCCGCCCACTCGCCCGATCATGTCTCACCAAAACCCGTACACGGTGCACTTATTACCGCTGCTTGCTAGCAGCGTTTTTCATCGTGTGAGTGCGTCGCTCTCGTGACAGACGAGTTTATTCAAAAGGTTGCCATCATTCGCAACCCCTCTCTATCCCGTCGTGTCCATCGGCAAAGCTTCCACGTCCCTTTCTACCAGATGATACCGTCTTTTTTAAAAAAAACCATCATTATCATGGTGCTTTAATAAGTTCATACTTGTCCAACCCAATGTCACACGAAAGAACAAGAACCCTCCCCCGTGTTTCCCTCCTGACGTTGCAAACTTTCAGCCGTACTATAGAGTCGGGCCGGCCATAAACAAATCGGTGCACAACGAGCTCATGAACGAGAATTGGATCAGGGCGATGGCTAGACTGCATATCATTCAGCAGCTGGGTGAATTCGTGTCTTTTTAGAATCACATTAGTCAAATCACCCTCCTCCCTGACCAAGACGATACCATCCACTGGAACTTAACCACCTCGGGGACATACTCGGCCGCCTCTGCCTACGGCGCACAGTTCCTTGGCTCCTACTCTCGTTTTGACACAACCAAGGTCTGGTCTGCAAACGCTGAGCCCAAGTGCAAGTTCTTTGCTTGGCTTGCTCTACACGGAAGAATCCTCACTGCAGATATGCTAGCTGTGAGGAGATGGCCTCATGAACCCAGATGCCTGCTTTGTCTCCAACAGCCTGAAACAGCAACCCACCTCTGCAAAGACTGCCCCTTCACGGTCGCGGTCTGGAACCAGGTCAACACCTGAACTAACAAAGGTGTTCCTATCACGGGCTTCCTTCCCGAGCCAGGAAACGTGTCAGACTGGTGAGACAACACTCTCATTTCACATCCCAATCAAGTGCGCAAGAGGCGCAGTAGAAGAATCATCTACACGATATGGTCCATATGGAAGGAGCAAAATAGGCGGGTGTTCACGGGACTAAGGTTGACGCATCGCAAGGTGGCGGCTCTAGACCTAGACGCAATCAATCAGCGCGACCTAGCGTTTGCTGGCAGCCTGCCAACCGCAGGCATTGGTTAATCTAGTTCTATGTTGGTTTTTCTTGTGGTTTCTGCGACGTTCCCTAAGAATGCTCGCCCCTCTGTAAATTGCGTCCTTTCGCCATCTCTTCTATAAGAAAAAGGCAGTGCTCCTGCTGGTTCCTCAAAAAAAATGATGGTATCATAGCCGGTATCATGCATTCGAGAATAGCAAACATACTAATGTGGCAAACAATTAAAGAAGAGAGAGGGTTAGAGTAACATAGATAGATGTATCATGTTAAATGTTATACTACTTTGTGTTAGGGCATCTCCAATGATTGTATGATCATCGTTGGTAAATTTGCCACATAAACTGTTCTAATGAGGTGGCTTAAAATAAAAGAAGTGGGAGAATGCGAACGTATGATGCTGAAGCAACGTACTGGACACAAGCTCCGAGGTAATTGCATTCATTTCTGTGGGCCCTGACTGGACCTAGTGAGAGCTGCCGCAGCTGCCTCCCCAATTTTCTTCTCCCGGGTGTTGCTCATCTGTTTATCTACATTGATTTAATGTGTGGTTCCCAATGAAAAGTGCATGGATGAATCCGGGTACATATGAACCACTTTGGAAAACACATTTCTAAATTCTAAAAAAATCTGGAAAAAAAATTGCAAGGCTACGTCTCCACGTTCTATGTGCGTGTATAAAGTTTCACGAAAAAATAACTTTTTTGTGGCCTGTGCAAAAAGACAAAAAATTATGTCGTGGAACACTACTTAGATGCACTGAAATTTGTCTTTTTTGCGGAGGCAAAACAAAAAAAATATTTTTTCATAAAATTGTGTGCCGCGTACACATATTTGTGAACATGTATGCGTGACATTTTTTTTATTTTTTTGACATTTTAAAACATGCTTAGAATGCATTTTATGAAAAGTGGGTGCATATGCCCATGGGTTCAGATGGTGCCCTCTCGGTTCTCAATAGATTAACATACGCTTCACTGGAGAACTTGTATGATATGCTGTTGGTTGCTGACGTGGACCTTGTGGCACCGATTCCATCATATATACCATTGCAGATACTCTTATGCAAGGCAATAAATATGATTATTTATGATACTATTCTATAGTATTATGCATTATGAAGGTAGTGCATATGATACTAATATATGATACTCTTCATTATGGGTAGATTCAAAAGGTTAGAGCATCTACAGCCACAGCAATAAATATGACATCTATGTCGACCTCGTCTCCGACGACGATGACTGAAGATCCCCGCTGCCGCAGCGTTGCCACGAAACCCGGATGGCTCCGGTGAGCCTAATTTTGGCTTTTAGGGTTACGGTGGCCATCGCCTATCCTCATCTATCATCATCTAATTAGTGTAATTTATAGTATATGTCTCTACCTACTAATAAACCACCGATTGCTTTTGGTCGTACGTCGCGGCAGTCTTGCAGAAAAGTCCCTGAGTTTTTTAGTATTCAACCCGCAGTCCTTTCTTAAGTGAGAAAACGTTTTGTTCAGCCATTTTGCAAATAAATCCCTACAGTTTACGGTATTCAACCCATGGTCCTTTTTAAGTTAAAAAAATCAGAAACCCACGCGAGAACGGGCTCTCCTCTCTCTCCCTCGCCTCCCGATCCCAGCCACCAGGAGCCCCACCCCACGCGGCGGTCGATCCGGAGGAGCTCGCGGCCAGGTTGGCGGCCGGGGGCCCCGGCGGCGTCGGCGGACCAAGAGGAGGAGGAGGACGCGGGCCTGGGCGGACCGGGAGGAGGAGGAGGACGCGGGGAAGGGGAGGAGGAGGACGCGGGGAAGGGGAGGAGGAGGACGCGGGCCGAGGCTGACCGGGAGGAGGAGGAGGAGGCGGGCCTGGGCGCCGTGCCGGTGGTCGTCGCGGTGCTAGCCAAGCCCGGCGCGTCACCGGCCGCGCTCGTCCATGCGGTGGCCGCGGCGGGGAGCTTTGCTTGCGGCATAGAGGATGGCGCGTGGGCCGTGCTTGCTGCTGGCGCCGTGGGGCACCTTACGCGGCTCCCCGCCCACCCGCACGGCAAGGTCTGCTTCCTTCACTTGCTTATTTCCTTCATTCTGTATGCCTGCTCGGTTTGGGGGCTCCAAAACTCTATCGGGTTGAAAATTGAACTATAGATGAAAAAGATACAATGCTTACTTAATGAATGTTTTGTTTGGGAATTAGTCTGTACATTGGCCACAACCGGATCCACAGGGAAGAGGTGCTCGAGATGGAGGAGGACATCCAGATTGAGGTGCGAGGTCGATACCAACGCGGTCCTGGGAGGCGTGCACGAGATCGAAGGCAGGGAGCTCCGGAAGGCAGACGGCGGCATCACCTCACTCTCTAAATTTACACTTATCTAGAATCCAGTGCTTCATGACCATGGCAATATTGGCTTGACAAAAACGATATATAAAGTAGTATCTATCTTCTTTTCAGTTGTATGAATTTGGAACTGAGTTCTAATGGCATACAGTTGTATGACGTGCTTTGATTATGCTCAAAACTGTTCATTCCAATGCTTGATCGGGGTGCAGATTATATATCAACAACCAGGAACTACCATACAATCTTCATATCACACATTCCACCTATGAGTATGAAGATCCGTGACAAGGTACATGCTCAACTGTTGCTTTCTATGATCTTACTTGATCAAGTACTTTATAAATCTCTGATGCCAAATGAGGTGTTATATATTTTTCTAATATTATGCCTCATTTAGGCAAGAGCAATCATGAGGCCTTATATGCTTATCTATCTCATCCATTGATGATCTCTTTCAAGGAACAGAAGGACTTCTTGTTCATTTAGAGAGGTAAGAATAACATTCAGCACACTTTCCTGACTGAGTGAAACTGATATTAGAGGTAGGATCTACATTTATACTTGGATGGTTGGATGCACAAACCTCTAACCGCATCAGTGAACTACAGTGTCATTTTTCTGGCCCTGTAAAATTCTAATTATGCATATCAATGCAACATGTGCATGCTGTAATTTTATATTCAGTTCTAATATGCTCGCTACCATGTTGGTCTTCTGAAGCCTTCATCCGTGCAGGATCAATCTTTTGATTTTGGTACTTAATAAACTAAATCTTGAGCATTGGAGGAGGTAGCCCCTGGACTGGTGAAGAGGCAAATGGGGACACGAGGAGGTTCATGGTGGTTCTAGGCTCATCTCTTCGGTGAGCAGCAGTGCGCTACATTGGACAGTTACCAAGGCTGGACGGAGGTGTGCCCGTGCGGCCGGACGGTGTCGTCCTGGTCGAGCAGATCACCGTACCAAGGCTGCCTGCCGGACTCCAATTCCCTACCGCTGTCAAGCTCTAGATCAAGCTCCACATGGACCTGTCTATCCGTGCGATACTATGTTTCCTCTGGTGGCCGTCTGTTCCGCTTGGCGTTTCGTCTGGATCTGAGAGGAGAAGGCCTCAAGCAGGGAGATGAGGAGGTTCATGGAACCATGGAAGTTTTCAGATGAGATTAGTTGAAAGAAAAGGGTAATTTCCCATGCTGCCATGCGAGAGTCAGAGGTGGGTGAGTTCCCTGATCCCCGGCTGTAGCAACATTGGCCACCACTCTGCGCATCTGTGCCGCCAAAATCAGATTTCATGTAGGTAACAAGCATGCTTTCCTCTTTTCATCTGGTCTAGAAATATGGTGCGAATGCATGGCTATGCTTTTGATTTTTCTTCCTGTGCATTGACTTGATAAGTATAGAGCCTAATGAGCACTGATGACCAGCGATGCCATAACATAAGAATTTATATGCCATCTCGATGCTCATGGTTTCTTCAACATATATAGTCTACTATGTAATTATCTGTGCAACCAAGTTAACTGTGTAAGAGCCATTAAATATATCTTTAGACTTGCACAGAAGTAATTCTTGTTAAACTGTTGTTTGGTGATTGTGTCTCTTGCAGCCAATTTCTAGAAGACCAAGTTAACTGTGTAAGAGCCATTAAATATATCTTTAGACTTGCACAGAAATAATTCTTGTTAAACTGTTGTTTGGTGATTGTGTCTCTTGCAGCCAATTTCTAGAAGATTCATTACATGAATAATCCAAGTTCCTTTTACTATTCTGGCTGCAGCAGACTATCCTGCATTTTTGTAATTGTAGAATTACTAAGTTCATGTTGACTAAGGACCTATTGCGGATGTTTGCAAACTGTTAGAATTTCATCGCTCTTCATTTTCTCCAGCATTTGCTGTGTCCTGTAGGTTTCATAGCTTTCTGGGTATAAACTACATACACCTAGCAGTAGATTATTTCTTAAGATTAATCTATCAATGTTGTACACACACACACACATTGTTGGCATAAATTGGTGCACAGTATTGTGGCTGACTTCTGGCAGAAAGTTTGGTCCTAAATCCGAAATTCGTTGGTGGACTTATAGCAATCCACTGCGACATAATCTTGGATGAAGTTATGTTTTGATCAAATTATGATTTTTGACTGTAGTATATATAAATTATAAATAGCTAATCTGAGCTATTCATGGTTGGATAGGTTTCTATCAATCATTATTTTCTTCTCCGTCATAAAAATATTTCTCTTCTCAGTTATGTTGAGGTGAATGTAGCTGATGGTCACACTTTATCAATATAGGTGTATCAAGCAGATTGTGAAGAAAATGTACCTGAAGATGGTTCCTCAATATGAGAATCCGATTAACATTGTCTTCAAGAATTAAGGCAAATTGTTTGTATGTCATTAATCCTCTCCTGTGAAGATTCAGAATCATAAAAGATAGTATTCAGGTACGTGTACGTCCGCTCGAACGCAATCACATTCCGGAATAGTGACTTGCTGGAGTCGTTGAGCTCTAGCTGTGGGATCTCCCAGCAGCTCAAGTCTAGGAAGCTCGTCACCATCTTCGTTAAATTTCACTGACCGATGTTCTAGCTATTTTGTAGGTACAGATGGACAGGCGTCATGTTCAGCAATTTGACACACACGGTGGAGATTTAATGGACTAACTACTTTTTTTAGGTAACATCATGATTAATTACCGACACGTGTAGTTATTGGCTGCATTTTATTAGACATACAGAGAGCCACACTGACAAATTTTTATTTAGAGGAAGAAGTGGGCACAAGTAGACTGGAAAAACACAAAACAGCGGGAGATGTCATGTTCAGCAGCGACAACACCATTGCTCTTCATGTTTTAAGTTAAAGCTGTATTACTTCAGAATGATTAGTCAAAGATCGGTGATTGTTAGAGGCCTGAAGTTAACGTGAGAGGAAGGAGCATGAGTGGTCTTTTCAATACAGTAATTTTTCCTTACTGGCATAGGTTGTCAAGGATTGTTCTATCCGTCTCAGAGAAATGTGTTCAAAGTGAATTCTTCTCAGGACTGAGACTTATTTTACAGTAATAACTTACATAAGCCCTTCGGTTGATCGGTTCAATGGCTGCAATCTAGAAGCTTTATGAGATTTCCCAAGTATCATTTTCTGAAAAAAGGTCATGTTGTATAAGGTAAGAACAACATAGAGAATTGATAGTAACCAAACTAATTGCTTGCTATTGATTACAACATACTCCCTCCGTCCTGTATTATATTATGGTTATGGGATGTGTTTCTATGCTACTTGGAGAAAAACGCAAACTGATGATACCGAGTGCCTTGCTACTAATTAGATTATACTTTCGTTAGTGAATGTGTTCCTGCGCCATCCCGAATAAATAGAAACTTCAGATACAATGACCTGGGTACGTGAGCCACATCGTTCTCTTTTGAATCTCCCCTTTAGATATAGTCAGCAAGATAAAAACTTTAGACACATTTTTTTTCTATAGCAACGCACACGCAATGACGGTGCCATTGGCCGGCCGCCGGCCTCGACTAACACAACAAGGGAGGATGCGCGTCATCTGGGCCTTGGCAAGGATGTTGGGCAGATGTGTAGTAGGAGGCCATGGTCGCATTAGGTCTATCCGATTCCGAGGACCTTCTCGAGACAGACTGTCATGCCCTATCATCATGGTGACAGTCAGGCTTCATTTTTTTTTTGCGGGAACAGTCAGGCTTCATTGCGGGGCTAGGATGGATCCCTGGTAAGGCAAAAAAAAGGTATCAATCAAGGGACGATTGTATTCCCGTTGCAACGCACGGGCCATTTTCCTAGTATGAACTATGTATATACTATGTATGCTGATCACTATGAACAAGTTCTATTTCACCTAAGTCTTGATTTCAAATTTACAGTTTTGTTTACAGTGTCTGATCTTTCGCGGAGGTTTACGGCCCGTATCCGAAGCAGTGAGCGTTTTGAGGGATTTGCTAGAGTTGTTCTTAAGATCACCATCTGTGGACAGTGCACACAAACAAACATATTTGCGTCCTGCTCACCCAAACTGTGTGCTTCTCTATACCACTCCATTAACTACGCTACACTACCATCATCGAGTAAATTGCAAAAAACCACCACAATTGAGGACCCTAATTCAGAAAACCACCATCAGTTTTTTTCAAAAACCCACCATCATTGCGCTGACAGTTTGCAAAAAACGCTGATCGGTCGATTAAAAAAGTTTAAGTGAAAACCTGACAGGTAGATCCCGCTGTCAGATGTCACGTGGCAGGGGTAAATGGATGAAACAGACGGACGTTAAGCGACCAGTCAACCCCGTCCTCTGCCTCCTGGCATTTTGCCAAACAGGTAGCGGGCGTGCTAGAGTGGATGCCCGGTGCATCCCGTCGGCCACCCTACTCCCCGGCGCGCCCCTACCCGTCGGCCGCCCTCCTCCGCATAAGCCGCCGCCCCGGCGCGCCCCTACCCGTCGGCCGCTCTCCTCCGCATAAGCCGCCGCCCCGGAACGCCACCACCTGCTTGGCCCGCCGCGCCATCCTCCGCTCTGTGCTGTGCAGCGCAAAATCTGGCCGACGCCGACGCCGCCTAATCCGGCGAGGCCGAGCTCCAGCGACCCCGCGTACCTGACCGCTCCGGCGAGACCGAGCTCCTGCGTGTCGTGCCCCATCCCGCTCCGAGGAGGCAGAGCTCCAGCACGCCCGCTCCCCGGCCCGCTCGGCGAGGCGGAGCTCGGTTTGGTCGGGAGGTCGAGCGCCAGACCTCGCCGTCTCCCCCAGATGATTTGCATCAACGCCTCGGTGCCGCAGGGCATCTTCACGACGAGCCCCAGTACCTCCTACTACCTCCCGTCATCGCCCTGCTCCGGCAGGGGGCAGCAGCTGCCGCGCGCCAAGCCATCGGAGACTCGAGCTCCCCTGCTACCCCCGCGTCGACTACAAGCTCCTGGTGAGCTCCGCCTTCCCCTTCTCCCGCTCTCCTGAGTCTCCTGGCAAGCACCCGTGGCTGGGACGACGACGGCGAGGGCACCGGTGCGTTCATGCACTTGCGTTGGTGTTGACCAGAGAAGGAAGAGGAGTGGGAGTGAGAATGACGGGTGGGCCCTATGCTGGCCTAATATTTGAGTCAAACGTCGTGAGTTGTTTTCATGCCACGTCATCATATATGGGGAGCCAGCTGTCAGTTTTTTTGGGTCAAACATCTCTAATAGTCAGATCAGCGTTTTTTGCAAACTGTCAGCACAATGGTGGTGGGTTTTTGAAAAAAAACTGAATGGTGGTGGTTTTCTGAATTAGGGTCCTCAATTATAGTGTTTTTTGCAATTTACTCACCATCATCAGCTGAAACGGACGCCAGAAATAAATCAACACAAAACAAGAGAGCCCACCTGACATGCGAAGAGAGAGAAGAGAAGCAAGCAGCACATCAGGCCGCAACTCGCAAGCGCATACACACCACCACCACCGCCGCCGGACCAAAGCGCCAAAACAATGGGTGATGGAGTAAGGAGCGGAGCTCTGCCTCCGACGCACCACCAAGGCCAGAGAGAGAGAGAGAGAGAGAGAGGGAGGGAGGAAGACCTCCAGAGCACGGCCAGATGAGCGTCGGCGGCATTCCCTGCCGTCGCTGTCGTCCTGCTTGTCCTCCTGACCCCACGCCTGGTGTCGTGCGTCGACCACGGTCATCTACAAGGAGGCGTCAATGCGCGCTGCGCGCAGTGAGTGGGGGCTGCTAGCCACATCTTGCCACACTTTAACCTTGTTTGTTTCGAATTCTAGGACCAGATTCAGCTTTGGCAGTGAAACCGAATCTGGAATTCAAAATAAACAGCTATTTGGACTCAACTTTGCGAGTGAAGCTGAATCTAGATTTGGATCATTTTTAGTGCAATTTCTTGAAGCATCTCAAAGTGTACTTCGGTGGCGAAGCTATTCCCAGAATCAGCTTCGACACTAAAGCAAATCCACAGGTGATTAAAATCCAAGCGAAGCTGAAACAAACAGGGTCTTTGTCACAGCTCACCTTAGGCAAATTTGATTAAATTAGGTGAGTGTTTAGTTCTAGCCACACCTAAGGCAATAATTTTTTTATGAAAAGTGAACTCCATATGTCATAGACATAAAAAGTGTGGCAAGATTTTTTTAAGCAAGCCAAAATATGACTAATAATTTAAGCAACTCAAGTTAGACAAATATAGCAAAAATAATATGATGATATATGATAAACATAGTCATAATCCAAACAACCCCGAAGTTAACGCTCACTCCCGGCTTTCCACCGACTGGTTCAGTCCAGTGTTTCAGCGATGAGCCGACCCTGAAACCTCCAAAGGCGCACCTGCACCGCGCGTCATGGCTTCGGCCGGAGCCCCTGAGCAAATCATTACTACTACCACCAGATCACTGTCACTGACTGTACACCGCACCATCTCCGGTTAGTTTCCTCCGGCCTTGTACACCTTTCTCACGCTATCATTAGCTCGACACTACTGAAGTACTTCACTTTTAAGTACTCCCTCCTTTCCGATTTATAAAGCTGGTTGTAGTGGAAGTATTATAAGTAGTATCATGCACACCAATTAGACGTTTTGAATGATGTGGCACACAATTAAATAAGGAAAGAGAGGATGTAGTATCATATCATGATACCGTATCATATTAAATGCTCCACTAGTTTGTGTCATGCATGACAATTAATAAGACAATCTAAGATACTAACTTATGATACTATGCATTACGGAGGTAGTATCACACACTAGTATCATATGCATGATACTGGTATATGATACTCCCCATTACAACCAGCCTAAGGCTCAATTCAAAAATCTCAACAATCAAGGTAGATGATGGGTGGTGGAATATTTTTTGTAGTTTGCAAAAGCACCCAATTAATGCTCTTATTTTCCTCAAAAAATTATGTTTACGAATGCATTAATTGCAATGCATGCATGCATAAAGTGCATGCATTGGTCAGTTTTCTCTTAATACTTGCATGCAATGATTTAATGCACCTTGAAGTCTGAACATGTGATGGGAAACAACCAAATTAAGCCTTATAAAATGGAAAAACTAAAATTTTGAGATACGCCCTATAAACCGGAAATGAGGAAGTATGCTACTGTTATCAATCTAGGGAGGTCGCTGGCAGCTCTTGTT
This sequence comes from Triticum urartu, assembly GCF_056163025.1. Classification (NCBI taxonomy): domain Eukaryota; kingdom Viridiplantae; phylum Streptophyta; class Magnoliopsida; order Poales; family Poaceae; genus Triticum; species Triticum urartu. The sequence continues at coordinate 652,289,117 of NC_141877.1, read as the reverse complement.
ATCGATCGAGCTCGATCCCGGACACTTTCATCATTTGGCCGTGCTATATATAGGCCCTGTTTGGATCATGGGGTTAGAGCTAGTTTGGGTTAGTTGGAGGCTCAAATAACCCAAAAGTATCCAAACAAGGAGGGTTAGAATGGATTAGTTTCATCTAACCTAATTATTCTGGTGAAGAGGTGCTTATTTGAGTTAGAGTGAGTTAGAAAATAACTCTAACTCTAACTGTGTAGAGTATCCAAACAGGACCTATAGTGTCATTAAGGACAATCATTAGTGCATGCTATGCTAGCGGTATCTCCGCTTACTATGTTGTTTATTAATTACCACTATGATGCATGGCTCCATGTACGTGTGTCCGGCCCCTCGAATCATGGCGTAGTGTTTTGTCCTACCAGAGGAGAGGAGCATCCGCCTCGGCCAAGCCAAGCGAAGAAGCGGACGGGGGCCAAGACCGCAAAGGTACAAAGATAGCAATGGCGGTCGGGTTGAACGGTACTCCCTCCATTTCATAATGTAAGACGTTTTTTTAACTTTAGTATAGTGTCAAAAACGTCTTACATTATGGGACGGAAGGGATACTATACACGAGTACATATAAATAAATGTACACTGCAAGTTGGTACCTCTAAAATTAATATAAGACGTTTTAGAGCAACTCCAACGCGGCGACCCATTTCGTCCGAGCGTGTCCGTTTGAGTCGGTGCGGAAAGAAAAGTCGGCCCAACGCGTCGACCCAAACGGACGCGCGTCCTCTTTTCGTTCGCTCACCGACCCATTTCCGATCCATTTTTGAGCCGGATTTGCGTTAGCGCGGACAAAGGACGGACGCGCGTCCCCCTACTCCTCCCCCGGCTCGCTAGTCGGTGGCACATTGGACATCATCTCCCATCCAACAGCAAACCCTCGCCTGCCTCCTTCATCGCCGCCGCCGCCCATTTTTTCGGTGACTCTGCTAGCTGCCGGTGTCGCAACATCCCCTCTGCAACGCCGCCACCTCTCACGTCGCCCGCGACCGCCGTCTTGCCGCCGGGGAACCAAAAGCTTCCCACCCCCGCTCCCACGACACAGCCGCGACTGCGGCCAAGAAGTCGCCTCGCCGCTCCGGCCAGTTCCTCACCGGCACCCTCATCGCACGCCGGCACGCTCGTCGGACGCCACCAGGGCAGCTAGCTGGTCCGAGGGCGGCGCGACTCCCTTCGCCGGCCGTCTCTTTCGTGGACGCCCGCAAGCTGTTCGACAGTTTGCCAAGGTACAAAATGGACTCCACCATGAGTTTTTTTTCACAATTTTCTTTGCGACTCCGACGATTCCTCGTCCGATGATGAGGAGGAGATCTTGCCTGCCGTATTGGTCCATCACCACCTCAATAGCCAGCGCCCGTCGTTCCGTGGCTCCATTCCGGGGCACCTTCCGGCGTTGAATCACAACCGAGAGAGCGGTCATTTCCTTCTTTGGAAGGACTACTTTGACACAACAAACCCATTGTTCAAACATCGGAAATTTCGCCACTGTTTCCGTATGGGTAGACATCTTTTCAACCGTATTAGAGAGGAGGTGGTCGGCTACGATGACTATTTCGAGTGCAAAGATGATGTCGTTGGAAAGATTGGTTTCTCCTCTTATTAGAAATGCACTGGCGCCATCCGAATGCTTGCATACGGAGTGCCCGGTGATCTCATTGATGATTACGTCCGTATGAGCGAGTCTACATGTCTAGAGTCCCTATATAAGTTCTCCAAAGCTGTTATTGCTGTGTTTGGCCCTAAGTACTTGAGAAAGCCAACTCCTGAAGATACAACCCGTTTGTTGACGATGAATGCAAACAGGGGATTCCCAGGGATGCTTGGCAGACTGCATGCACTAGGAGTGGAAGAACTGCCTTTCTACTTGGGAAGAGCGGTATAAGGGACATGTCAGAGCTTGCACTATCATACTTGAGGCCGTGGCGTCTCAAGATTTATGGATCTGACACTCTTTCTTTGGCATGGCCGGATCACACAACGATATCAACGTGCTTGAGCAACCGCCAATGTTTGCTAGACTTGCCGAAGGCAACAACCCACCTGTGAACTTTACTATCAACGGCCACAACTGCGACAAAGGATACTACCTGGATGACGGTATCTATCCTCAGTGGACCACCATTGTGAAGACAATCCCCAACCCCGTCGAAGAGAAGAGGAAAAGATTTGCCCAAGAGCAAGAGAGTGCTAGAAAGAACGTCGAGTGTGCCTTTGGTGTTTTGCAATCTAGAACACGGGGCCCTTAGTATAAACAACAACATTATATATGAGATGTAACAAAAACCACTTCAACTGCATTCGAAAGCAGTACTTATATCAATTTACATATGCATATATCTTAGTAATTTTTTGATAATATTCTGCGATGCATCATTATTAATCTCATCCAATAATTTTGACTGCAGGATGCATGACTTTTACTAGGTGACATGAGGTGCCTAAATTTAAAGAAAAATAATAACAATTCAAAATTAGCTGGAATATACAAAAGTACTAGATCAACTAATAAAATCTTGCCGGTTATAAAGTGGAACTCACAAACTGCAAATGCATGGAGCCAAATAATATGTCACTTAACAGTGTCCAATTACATGATCATCAATGTCCTGTTGCAATAATGAAGACACGATCATGATCTATAAACTAGAAATCATTAAGGCATAGGCTCCTAGGATACCTTCTTTGCTACATTTGTGTCCTGGCCGCGTGGACAGCGGGAGACGGCGGACTGCCACTCGGTGTCCTTGTGGCCTCCTCGATGTTGTTCGCCGGGCCTGTTCATAGTGGCCGCAGCAGCTGCAGGCTGATGACGCAAAGTGATGGCAATGGCATCGTGGGCAGGGAAAAGTCGATGTTGTTAGGCAAGGCGATGGCGTCGCGAGGTGAATAGGTGATCGAGGGATTAGGTAAGGAAAAAACTAGGTAAAACAGAAGGTAATCGCACCAATCAAGCAAAAGATCATTCTCATCCCATCCGCGAGCAGCGTGTGCGCGTGATGGGGTTGGGATTGCTGGAATTCTGGACGTTCAGTTATGGTATCCCGCTGCTATTTGGGCTAGGCCCAACACGGCAGCACACACAACATTGCGTTTTTTCCTCTAAGCGAGCTGGCTTAATCTACGTAAGAGCACGTTCCTGGGGGCCCCTCTGTTCCGGGGGCCCGGGGCGGCCGCCCCCCTGCCCACCATCAGGGCCGGGCCTGCACACAGTGCACTTATTACCACTGCTTGCTAGCAGCGTTTTTCACCGCGTGAGTGCGTCGCTCTTTTTTTTTGCGGGTGAGAGTGCGTTGCTCTTGTGACGGACGAGTTTATTCAAAAGGTTGCCATCATATTCACCCCATCTCTGTCCCGTCGTGTCCATCGACAAAGCTTCCACGTCCCTTTCTACCTGACGAAACCATCTTTTCTTTACTTACCCAGGATCATTATCATGGTATTGTCAAAACAAAGTACTATCATTATCATGGTGCTTTACTAAGTTCATACTTGTCCAACCCAATGTCACACGAAAAAACAAGAATCCTCCTCCGTGTGTTCCCTCCTGCCGTTGCAAACTTTCAGCCGTACTATAGAGTCGGGCTGGCCATAGTGATGATATCATAGCCGGTATCATGCATTCGGAAATAGGAAATATGCCGATGTGGCAAAGAATTAAAGAAGAAAGAAGATTAAAGTAACATAGATAGATATGATCATTTATGATACTAATCTATAATACTATACACTATAGAGGTAATTAACTCTTAAGTATGCTACTGCTATACAAATCTAGGGAGCTCCAACTCTTGTTATTGATCGCGCTCAATCCCCAGACACCTTTCATCATTTGGAAGTGCTAGTCTCGGGCGACAAACACTGTCTCATTAGGGACAATCATTAGTGCATGCTATGCTAGCAGTAGCTCCGCTTATTATGTTGTTTAATTACCACTATGGTGCACGCCTCCATGGACGTGTCTCCGGCCCCTCAAATCATGGCGTGGTGTTTTGTCCTACTAGGAGGAGGAGGAGGAGCAGCAGCATCCGCCTGGGCCAAGCCAAGCGAAGAAGCGGATGGGGGCCAAGACCACAAAGGTACAATGATAGCAATGGCGATCGGGTTTGTCTCAACAACAAAAAAGCAATGGCGATCGGGTTTGTCTCAACAACAAAAAAACAAAAAAGCATTGCAATTTAGTACTTCTAAAACTAATATAAGACGTTTTTAATCATTAAAGTAGTGGTCTAAAATGTATTATTATAAAAGTTTACAGAAGGAATACCATTTGATTGCCCGTGGAAGCTTCATTTGTCAAAAGAATGAAATCAAATGCCTTAATCATGGACGACAGCTCTCTATAGGACCTCTGATTCAATTATGTTTGCTTGTTGTTACACGACCAAACCGAAGATCGCCCGCTTGCTGGAGAAGAAGTTGACGAGGACGGCGAAGGAGGCGGAAGCACAAGGGAGACGCTTCCAAGCGGCCTGGTCGTGCGCTGTTTACGGGTGGTGTGGGACCAGGTGGTCAGAGTAGTAACGAATTGGACATGGATCGAGTTGATGAATGAGAAAATTGCAGACCCTCCTCATTTTTGGCCCTTGCTCTCCAACTCCATAATTGATCGCTGCGTCTTGACCAGTGACGAAGCCACCTGTTGGCTGTGTAGTCAATTGACTACACATGTTTGTGAAAAAAGCATCATATACAAACACAACACATGCAAAAAATAATACAAAATTCATAGAAATACACATATCTTGACTACACAACATTGAGTTGACTACACATGATTAAATTCCTGACATCGCCACTGGTCTTGACGGTCAGGACGGGGGACACACAGCGAGTTGTTGCGAGCTGAGCAAGTGAGGAAGAGCTAATGTTCAAGCTGTGTAGGCAGATACTATGCCGTAACATCTTCTTGCAAAAGAAAAGAAAAGAAGTATGCGGTAAAATTGTTGATCGGAGTTCGCAGCCACATTGGCTTGAATGTAACGAATCTTGTCAAAGCACATTTGACACCGGGGCACGTATGCATATGCTGCATGGTGGTGCACTGCTCCCTTGGACTGGGACGGGGACCGACTGGTTCAGTCTTGAGCGATGACCACATGCACAGCATGAATCCTCCAAAGACGCACTTGCTGCCCTGCAACCGGACCTGCAGTGGTTCAAGGGCTCCGTACCGTACTCCTGACCAAATCATTACGACGACCCACCACCCCCTCGCTGAGAATCTCAAAGTATGAATGCTCTGCATCGCATCATCGCTACAGCGATCTTTTCGTCTCCGTTTCCGCCTCCTCCCCCGGGTGAGATCGACGACGCGATGAACGTAGCGATGGCGCTGTTACCCATGCACGGCACCTTTGATCGATCCCAGAGACATTTTCGACCATTTTGGCCGTGCTACAGTGTCGTGTCGGGAGGCACCGACCCATAATTATCATCAGGGGCAATCAGTAGTTACTGCGTGCTAGTAGTAGTAGCTCCGTTTATTATGTCGCTGAGGAAACAATGTGACTTTTATTTTGGGTAACAGTATGGCTCATGGACGACGTGTCCAGGCTCCGGCCCTTGAAATCATGGCATGGCATGCATGGCCTAGTGTTTTGTCCTACTAGACTAGAGGAGAGGTCGGCCGAGCTCAAGGGGGGCCAAAGCCGCAAAGTAGAATGATAATGGCGATCGAGTTGGAAGTTGAGTACGTACACCGGCCGTAAAAACGTGTTTACAACCTGGCACAAGAAGCAGCGTGCGTTTGCGGAAAAGGAAAAGGGCCATATGACTTAACCGTTTTTTTCTTCGAGCTAGACCAAATGCCTTGACCATGCACCATGCCAGCCGGGCTCCTGTGGCGCAGGGGTGGGGAGCAAATCTGGATGAATTTTTTTAACTTCCCACCTGACAGTGTGGCCAGGCGTGTTTTTTCCTTCCGTCGGAGCCCCCGAGCGTCCCCCCTCCCCGTGCGCTGAGTTCGGACTAGGATCGTCGGGCCAAAAAACGGACCGAGTCAGCGGATTTCGGCGTCTTGGCGGCGCAACTGAGAATTTTTTTTCAGCGCCGGAGCAAAAAAAATCGCCTTTGAAGACCTGTTGGGGACATGGCTGGAGATGCTCTAGCAACCCGGAGTGGTTCTTTGTTACTGGCGGTCAAATTTTCAGGGAAGGTTGGGTGCTGCACCCGTTAGGGCATCTCCAGCCATTCGGCCCCCCAGGGCGCCTAAATAGAGCGGCCTGGGGGCGTGCCGGGGCTAGTTCGGCCCCTGGGGGCGACCTAGCTCCCAGTCACGCCCCCAAGCGCCGGTCCCAGGATGCGGGAAATTTAAACTTGGTCGTTCCCGCTCTCAAAAGACGCCACAAATCCGGCGATCGGACGTAGTCTGGCGTTACAAAAAACAGAGCGCCGCACGCCGCAGGTTCGCGTGCGCAATGATTCACTCGGCGGGGTCGGTTCCAGGCGTTAGCGGAGTCAGCGTGCGCGGGCTCGGCGGTGTCGGAGCTGCTTCGGTGCTGGGCTGTGTCGGCGCGGCTTCGGCACTGCTGGGCGGCGATGTAGATGCGTCGTTCGGGCTTGGCGTCCGTGTGGTCGTGGGCGCGGGAGCTTGCGTCGTCGGCGTCGTCGGCGTTGCCATCTGCATCTGGTTCAGGATGAGACCGCGCTCCGCCATGTACCACGCCCTGAGCTGCTCGTCGTTGCTCTGGAGCATGTCCGCCCCGCCCATCAGAAAAGCCATGTCGGTGTTCCTTTTCTTCGCGGCGACGAAGGCGGGCGAGGGTGTGCGCGTCGCGGGGTGGCCATGGGGGAAGGTCACGTTTGGGTTGAACCCCCCGTGCGCGTCGCCGTCGGCGTAACCGGGCGACGACGATCCCCATGGAGATCTGACGCCTTGCTGTCCCCAGGGCGCGTACTGGGCGTGGCTGATGACGGGTGGATTCATCATCCCCGCGTGGTCGACCGATGAGGAAGATGCCGCCGCACGCGCCGCGTTGTCGCGGGCCTTCTTGGCAATGGCCCTGTTCCGCCGGTCGGTGGTGACTGCGTCACGTCGCTGAACTTTCACTCTTCACTCGGCGTTCGACATGTCCGGTGGCTTCGATGGCGGCGCCCTCGGCTTCTTCTACTTCGGCTGGGCCACTGTGCCAGTCGTGGTTGCCATCGCGCGCGGCATGGCGTACTTCTTCGGCGGTATGGCGGCGACTAGAAGGCGAGCTGGAGGGGGTTTGACGGGAGAAAGGGAGGGAATGGCGGGTGGAAGGCGAGCGAGCGGAGGAGATGCGAGGGAAAAGCGTCAAGAAGCGGCGGGAAAAGGCCCTCGGGTCTCCGCTAGGGCGGGCCCACGCGCCTTTTTCGCTTGTGCCGGCTTCTCAAGCGCCCCTCAGGGCGCCGGGTTCGGCCTGGGTCCGTCGGCATCAGTTTTGGCCCGAGCCGGCGAAAAACGGATTTCTGGGAACGCGACTGGGTCATTTTTTTGACGCCGGCGCGGCAAAATCGCCTGGGGAGGGCCTGTTGAGGGCACGGCTGGAGATGCCCTTACATCAATCTAGTTCTAGTATACGAGTAAAAAGAAAGGATGGGCTCAGTGCGGTCCGTAGCACCGTAGGAGTACCTCCGCATGCATGCACGCAGACCGGCTAGTGGCCAGTAAGGAAGCGATTAGCCATGCAAGGACGGGGCCGTTTTCGAGGTAGATCATCCACGCTGACACTGGTGCTAAAGGTAAAGGCACCTCCACTCCACGGTTTGCACTTGTGCGTCCAAAGAGGAAATGGGCCATCAAAGTGACAGGAAGTTTCGCGTTTTCGCTCGCACCCTCTTCTTTTCGATCGTATACTATCACTTTTGCTGCTCTGCTCAAAGGGTGGGTGCAGCTGGTAAAAGGAGCGCCCGTTGCCGTTGGGGGAGGAAAGGGAGAAAAGAAAAAGAGTGCGTACTGGACTGGAGTCCAGTAGTAGGAGACCGGCTGGGCAACTCATTCCCTGTTTGGTTACACTACTCGGTATGCAACAAAGGTGGTACTGATGGAGCACTTTGCAGGTACTGTATTATTATTCCGCGGTAGTAGTACAAGTCCGTGGTAGTAGTAGAGCACCTAGTGATGAAGCACTTTGCAAGTCCGTGGAAAGGCCGTGCTTGAGCAGCCGATGCTGTTATGTGGTAGTACGGGCAGTTATGTGGTACAGTACAGAAGCGATCCAGCATTGTTTGCTGTGCTTGACCAGTCCATCACAACATACATACACTTTTTTTTTTTGAAGGGACAACATACATACACTTCGACCACGGTAACTCTGTTTTCCCCCACTGCCCCGTTGCCACAACGATCCCAGCATCTAGTATCTCTCTGCCCCGTGCATTTCCCGGGACCTCAGTCGCCTGCTGCTCCCTGGAAAATCTCTTTTCAGCAGGCGCCAAGAGCCCATGCAGATGCCGCAGCAGCAATACCAAATCCACGGCCATGCGGCTGTGCATGCAGAGACCAGGGAGGGCTCCGGTCAAGCGAGGTCAAACAAGAGAAGGGAGTCAGTCAAAACGGGACGTAGGAAAGCAGGATCCCCTCTGATATTCTCTCTCTCTCAGCCCCGATACCAAGGAGAATCCCTGTAGCGTATCCCACCAAACCAAATTCCTTACCTCCTGTCCTGCACAAAGCCGGCTAGCTGATCTACCTAAAGCACTTAAAAGTGTAGCTAACCATTGTTACGATTGATTATTAAACAAGGATAAACTCGTGGTCGTACCGTGTGGACCGTGGGCCCCCTTGGAAAGGCCGGTGGCGATTGTCTATGTGGGCTCACCCTGACCAACGAGGGGAAAGTAGCCCTCAATTAAAAAAAACGAGGGAAGAGTGCCACAGGGGAGCATGTACATATACATACATACATACATACATACATACATAGATACACTCGCTAAAAAGTCTCTTTCTTTGCGGAAAGGAGGTTGGGCTCCACTGTTGAGCTCTGTAGCCGTTAACCCTTAACGACGTTTCTTTTTTTGTTGAGAAAGGACCGCACCGGCCCCGCCGAGAGACGACGCTCCGCAGATGTTTAACGGCGAAACTGCGGCCGGGCCCCAGCCGTACGTGCATATGCATACGCTCCTTCAAGCCCAAGCCCAGGCCCACTCGAGTGATCGTCTCACCAAACCCCGTACACAGTGCACTTATTACCAGTAGACGCGGATTGATTGTTTTTCACCGCGTGGAGAGTCGCCCTCGTGCCCATCTCATAAGACGGACCAGTTTATTCAAAAAGTTGCCATCATATTCACACACCCTCTCTGGACCAAACCATCTCTACTTACCAACAAGTATCATTATCATTATCATGCTGCTTTACTAAGTTCATCCTAAAGAAATGGTTCATACTTATCCAGTGTCACACGAAACAACAAACAAGCGTCCCTCCTCCGTGTTTCAAGATTTTTCTTTTCTTTTGCGGGGGGGCCGTTTCAAGCTTTGAGCCGTACTAGCAGTAGAGTGAAGAAGTTGAGATCACCATCTGTGGCCGGCCTGTGCACGCAACCAAACGGATTTGAGTTGCGCGCTGCTCACCCAAACTGCGTGCTTTTCTCTGCCACCCCATTAACTGCGCCACACAATAACCATCGTCAGCTGAAACGGACGCGGAGAAGAGAGCGGAAAAAAACACAAGCAGCAGGCCGCAACTCGCGAGCGCATACACACCAGACCACCACCACCGCCAGACCAGCGCCAAAACAGGGGAGGTGGAGTGAGCACCGGACCTCTGCTTCCGGCGCACCACCGAGGGCCTCCAGAGCGCGGCCAGATGGGCGCCGGCGGCATTCCCTGCCGCCTCCGCCCCCTCCTCCACCTCGCCGCCGTCCTGCTCGTCCTCCTGGCGCCGCGGCCCGCGACGTGCGCCGACCTGTACGCGGTCGTCTACAAGGGCTGCGCCAACCAAACCTTCCCGGGGGGCGCGCCGCCGCCGACCGTCGCGGCGCTCTCCTCGGCGCTCGCCGCGCAGTCCGCCTCCGCCAAGTTCTACAAGACCTCCTCGGCGTCGGCCTCCTCCGCCTCCGCCTCCGTCTTCGGCCTCTTCCAGTGCCGCGGGGACCTCTCCGGCCCGGACTGCTCCTCCTGCGTCGCCCGCGCCATGTCCTCCTGGCGCGACCTCTGCGGGGGCGCCGTCGCCGCGCGGGTCCAGCTCAACGGCTGCCTCGCGCTCTACGAGATCTCCGGCTTCCCCCAGGTCTCCGGCGTCCAGATGCTCTTCAAGACCTGCGGCTCCGGCGGGGGCGAAGCCGCCCAGGACTTCGAGACGCGCCGCGGCACCGCCTTCGCGCAGCTCGAGGGCGGAGCGGGCTCCAGCGCCGGCGGCTTCTTCGCCACCAGCTTCCAGCAGGTCTACGCGCTGGCGCAGTGCGAGGGCGACCTCTCCAACGTCGACTGCAGCAACTGCGTCACCCAGGCCGTGCAGCGCGTCGCCGTCGAGTGCGGCGGCGCCCCCTCCGGCCAGGTCTACCTCGACAAGTGCTACATTACCTACAGCTACTACCCCCACGGCGTGCCCCACGGCGGCGGCGGCGGCCTCGGAGGTACCGGTCCTTCCTTCTTCCTGGATTTTTGGCTAATTTCTGCCTCCACATTCAGTTCCAACTGCATTTAGAATATTGATTTGGTTAATTGTGCAGTGATCCAATCTGAAATCTGAATAGACAACATTAGATCGAATTGATCGTGTTTAGTAATTTTAGGCAAATGTGGTAGTAGTAGTACAGTATTATGTTAGTTGCTTCATGATTCTTGCTGGTGGCTACTACTGGCTAGTTTATGCACGTGAACTACTGTCGGTGGATTTGTTTGTACATGTGTAGGTGAGATCCTGGCAGGATTCTCTGGTTTGGAATTGATTGACGGGGATTGAGGGAGCGCCTTGTGTTTCTTGGTGCCACTCCTCTGGACGAATTTGTAGTAGTAGAGTATAGATTAGTCCCCTCTCAGGTGCTCATCATTTGGATTACAAACAAGCCTTGCATGGTCCAGTGTTTGGTAGGCAGGAGTTATGAGCGTATCTTTGCCATGTCAAAGTGGAACTCTGATGCAGACAGTGGCATGATCTTGTTGCTTTCTTGGTTGGTTGGTCAGCTTAAGATTTGAGGGACAGGGATCAATCGTGCTTGTTTATGATGGCGGATTGGCAGGATCTTCCCCTTTTCTTTTGTCAATTATGCTGGTTCTTTGCACTGTTGAGTTCCAGTGTAGGGGATGCTCATTACTGATAACTCCATCCATTATATATATACATAATCCATGCTTCGGTTCTGAACTACTGGTACTAGACTAGAAGTAGTATATGGCAGCAGCCTAGATTAGTGAGTTTTTTATGCATCTGCCTGCTCGGTCTTTGAGAAAAGCTGTTTTCCACTAGCACCTACTAGTAGTACTACTAATGTATGATTTACCTTTTCTTTTCTGGATTTACTGGAGATACGGATTCTATGATTGTACCCATGAGTAGACGTGTTATCATCCCTAGTTTGATTTTGATCTCTGTCGACTTGGCCATTCATTCTCCCTCTGCATCTCATTTCAGGGCAGCAGACAGCCAAGACTGTAGCCATCGTGCTGGGTGGAGCCTTGGCGCTGGGTTTCCTGGTCATCTGCTTGCTGTTCGCCAGAAGCCTGGTCAAGAAGAAGGACGGTGAGTAAATACCGGCACCTCACCTCATTTGATCATCAGCGTTAACTTTGCAGCTACCATTGGTCCAAAATCCAAATTTCTTGTGAATAAGATACTTACAAATTTGTGTGCTTGCTTGCAGATTACTGACCTGGAAGCATGGAGGGAGGGAGGGAGGAGCTAGGTAGCAACTGGACAAAGGAAAGCATTGGGGCATGGTGTGCATTTTCGAGAGGGGTGTTGGACGGTGGTGAGTGGGATACAGAGGGGACTGTTTTTTGGCTCTTGTTCCTCTGGCCATGTGGCGTGAGGGGTGCCATACCATACCCACATCGCATGCATGATGAGAGAGAGGGGTAAAAGGAGAGGAGGCAAGTTCAGAAAAAGAGACTGTTCTTTCCTTTGGGGCTCATGTGAATCGATTGGAATGGAACATGTTTTTGTCTTTGGGCTGTAGCATGTAGTAGTAGCAGCACTACCACCTTGGCTGGCTGCCTCTCTTGCCTAATTTAATTTAGGGCTCTAGGAGTACATTGGTTCTAATCTCTTTGTAGAATTTTTCTCCTGACAGCAAATTACATCTAGGTCTAAGCAGAAAGTAATCTAGTCTAGTCTCCTGTGATCTTCTAGTAAGGGTTTGCAGCTAGCCGCAGATTCAGACTCTGACCTGGTTGGGTAGTTTCCATGGTAATTGTTCTAAACTAGTACTCCCTCTCTAAAGAAATATAAGAGCATTTAGATCATTAAAGTAGTGATCTATATGCTCTTATATTTCTTTACCCAGTACTCCCTCCGTTCCGAATTACTTGTTGCAGGTATGGATGTATCTAGATGTATTTTAGTTCTATATACATCCATTTCTACGACTTTTAGATATATCCATTTCTGCGACAAGTAATTTAGAACGGAGGAAGTAATATCTTGTAGAGCAGGGTTTTAACTTAGTTTATTCATTGGTCAAGTACTGGTGGTCGACATTGCCGACCTCGGAACCTGCCGCTGGGTGTTTGGAGAACGTATCCTGTGCAACGCCCCAACTCATGCACCAGGTGCACCAATGGACCATGAGCCGTCGGATTAAAAATAAAGGGACATAATCCATCTATGATGAGGGCTGCTGGAACATTTGCAGAGAGACCCTTGTAGTGGCGTTGAATAGTTCCGACTTCTGAGTACTGCGAAGCGATCAACCCAGTCGTCTTCTCTTTCTCTCGCCCTCTTGTGTACCACTCGATCAGGGTTACGAAATTTCGCTCGATCTCCCCATCGCCTCTACCAATCGAGTTTCCTATCTAGCTTGTACTGATGATCTCCGCTTATTGAAGCTCCAGCAGCTGTTGTACCATCTGAATAGGCCACGCACACTCAAGTTCTTTTTGCGGTAGGCCGGCGGTGGCTCGTTGAGAGTGCTTCAGTGTGGTCCATCTGTAGGAGCTCTAAATCGAGGGCGTGCCCTCTTCTTCCTTTATCAGTACTATGGACATATTTTCTTTCATACTTCGGTCATCATTTTTCTCCATTTCGTTTTATTGCGAGATAAGTATGACCAATGCTCTTCCAAATTTAACGATGTGCACAATTAAGGTTTATGGTCCAGCACCCTTTCTATCTTTGCGTACTTTGGATATTGTAACATATTTTTGCAGCTCTTGTATCCCAACCTTAAAGCGAAATGTAACTTTTATGCCCAATAAAAATAGTTTGAATAGAAATAAACAAAGAGATCTGCTCTCTGATCCTTCATTTGTAAACAAATGTAAATGGAAAGTGTGAAACTGACTTTGTGAGATCAATACTAGTTATACATTGTAGCAATCCTCTGAAATAATACCCTTGCTGGGTGCTGATGGTTAGTAGCTTGGCTTAGTCATTTTGTTCTCTGCAACTCAAGAAACACTCTTCATGTGGCTATGATGTCTGAACAACAGTGCTTAATAATGTCCCTGGCAGCAGTATTAAATCCGTAGACATGTACTCGTTATATATGTGAAATTTCATAGGATCAACACTCTATTCGATTGTATGGTTCTTCCCCTGAACCACAAACTTGGTTAGGTACATAGCAGTTTCAGGTTACTGAAGAGAAATTTGGGATTAGGATTCTTTCCTTTGTGGTTTGCATTTCCTGTAACACATATCAGCTTACAAAGAATTAACAGAAAAGGAACAAGAAAAGCTTTAACCTGTTCCAGCAAGTGAGAACAGATTCTTCGAGTCGACACTCAAACAGGATTTTATTAGTAAGAACCATGATCTGGTACAGAATTCCGGACCTAATATTACTGAATTTTCAGCACTATAAAGATAAATGTTATCCAATCAGATCACTTTTGTTTTATCCTTTTCTTTTGGATGTAGATCAGAAAATAGATGTTGTTTGTGTTTTTCAGGTCCTCTATAAATGTTCAGTTGCAAGCTTATCTTTTAAAAAAAATGTTTGCTCTTCAAGGTAATGTTCAACTTGCATCCAGTTTCTCATTTTTAGCAATTGAAGATATCTCTTTCAACTGATCAGGAGGTTGCATGGTGATCAAGCTATATGTGAATGCTTCTGTAAAAAATGCAGTGTATGTGTAGAGAAACAGTTTCAGATACAAGAGTGACAATGTTAAACTAGAGAGCACATTAGATCTTCTGTTTTAGGAGAGGGGAATTATGTAATGTAAAACTAGGTTCTCCTTGTGATTGTTATTACCTTATACATAATTTCTTAGTCCATTTGTCTATACTAGCTAGTACAGGAGAGCTGGATATAGGCGATGGGGCATTTTTTTATAACCCGAGCTTCCTGGTTCAGCAGTAAACGAGAGGTCAAAGGAAGAACATGAGTGGCTCTGAAAGTGTGTTTTGTACGATTCAGCTGCACTACAAGGTCTAATTTGTAAATGTTTGTGCAGCCCACATCGTAGGTGGATTGTGTCCCTTCATCTTTAATTGGACGGCTCTTGGGCCATTGGTGCACCTGGTGTATGAGTCAGGGCGTTGCACAGGATACGTTCTCGGGTGTTTGGAGCCAATCTATCTAGCCAGAAATGGCTGAAAGTCTCTAGAAAATGCGCCTGAATCTGGCTTTGTCAAATGTGACATGATGTTCTCCAGATGCCCTGCACCTGATGTTCCTTAGTACTCCCTTCGTCTAGAAATACTTGTCCAAGAAATAGATTAAATAAGTGTATCTATAACTAAAATAAATCTAGATACAACTATTTCTATGACAAGTATTTCCGTCCTTTCCAGACGGAGGGAGTACTCGTTAGTAGAAGATGTGCTGGCAACCGGATGGAGCCAATGTGTAGGGATAAGGGGCTAGGGAGAGTCAGAGTTGCATGGCCGATCGGAGATGTGTTTGAATGCAAAATTTGTTTCCTCTTGGCAGGCGCATGCATGCCAGCGAGACGTGTATACTGTCGGTATTGTCGCGAGTGAAGGAATGCTTGTCGACTGCCATTCCTTTGTTCGTTTGTTTTTTGGGTGTGGAGTCGCCTACCCGTCCTTCCACGAACCACGATGCTGCATCCTGCGCCTGTTACTGGCTTGTCGCGAGTGAAATTCATGCGAGCTGAACAATTCGGCTTGTGGTGCGCGCCCCTTATTATCATCTTGCAGGGGGACAGAGATGGGCCGGCCCGCACGCGTTAGGCTTAATTTTTATTTTTTGCTTCATTTTTAGTTTTTATTTTCTTTTTTGGCTTTATTTTTTAATTCTTATTTCTAAATGCGTGAACTTTATTAAAATTGAAAAGCTTTTTCAAAATTTGAACATATTCTAATTTTTGTGAACTTCTTTGAAATTTATGTTTTTTTTTCAAATTTTGCTGAACTTTTATTTCAAGTTTGTGAACTTTTTTTTCTGCCAACATTTTTCAAATTATGAACTTTTCCGAGTCTTAATTTCTTTTCCAAACTCATGAACTTTTCTCTAATTCATGATTTTGTTTAAAAAGCATGAAGTTTTCTCAAATTCATTAACTTTTTTTTTTCAAAATCGCAAACTTCTTTTAAAGTCATGAACTTTGTTTCAAGTACATGAACTTTTTTTCAAATGCGTGAACTTTTTTCAATTCACGAATTATTTTCCAAATTTGTGAACTTTCTAAAAAGTTAACGGTCAATTGATTTGCGGTCAACGATCAATAAGCAACTGGTCCATTGGACAACCTCTCCACCCTTTTTCTGAGACAAGTCAACCTCTCTGCCTATCACTCGAACGAACTAATCAGGCGATCGAGCAGGGAGCGATAGAGTGAGGCTCTTGGGCCGGCCCATGCGAGCATGTGTATGAGAGCTGCTTCTCTAGACAGCGCAACCAATGATCTGGAGGGTCGCCACGTGTGGCTTACAAAGGCGCATGATACTTCTGTAATTTCTGTAAACTTGAGTTTCGATTAATAAAGCATGTTTACCCCTAAAAATGCTATGTGGATCTCATTAAAATGTCAGCTCAAGAAAATAATAAGCAAGAAAACAAAAATTGCTCCGTTAAGCAAGGCGTTTCTTCATCAAGAGACAATCAATCTATATCGGATTTAGGACCGGGATAAAGATACTGGAACAAGTCTCAACTTCCACTAGACGAGATGAAAAAGTTAAGAACTGGGATGCCAAAAAAGAGCCGATTTACAAGCGAAACAAAAAAACTACTACAATTGGTTGAGAAATATTTGAATCCAAACGATTTACGGAAGTGTAGCTGAAATATAGTGATACAATGTAATTTCCATAGATTTTCGCCCATTTACATTTTTTTCTCCAACCACGTAAGTTACACTTTCCTAAATCAATTGAGACTTCAAAAACTAATCTAGCCTTATTAAAAATACACTAATTTTGCCACACATTGTAGTCATTCATAGAGATACAAGGTTGTATTTGTGGGGAAGCTTATTGATTAAACCACTGGTACAACACCAGTTACACATTCAAAATAACTGAATCGATTTACAAGAAAAATGAAAAAAACTACTACAATTGGTTGAGAAATAATTGAATCCAAACGATTTACGAAAGTGTAGCTGAAATATAGTGATACAATGTAACTTCCACATATTTTCGCCCAGTTGCATTTTTCTCCAAAAACGTAAGTTACACTTTCCTAAATCAATTGAGACTTCAAAACTAATCTAGCCTTGTTAAAGATACACCAATTTTGCCACACATTGTAGGCATTCATAGAGATACAAAGTTGTATTTGTGGGGCAGCTTATTGATTAAACCACTGGTACAACACCATTTACACATGCCCCCCTCCCCCATGAAACATACTTCACATGAAAGTAACTAGTATGAAAAAATATAGAGAACTGAATTTATATTTGTGGTAAGTTTTGTTTGACACTTCATTTTAATGAAACCAATGGAATACGAGAAACTTAATTTGGCTGCAATCAAATAGCCCATAGGACATGCTCCACCATAATGCAACTGGTAGCGTCACATAAAACAAAAAAAAACAAAGAATCATGCATAAAATATCTGTGTCCATTGGTTCATGGTTATATGTAGACATGGATGGGATAAGGTTTTGGATGATGGGGTTGCAAGCTCATAAACAATACAAATATCTTCGAACTCCCTTCGGGTAGGGGGAAGCATGATGTGTTTGATCTCATCTATGTTTTGGACTAGACGAAGAAT
This sequence comes from Triticum urartu, assembly GCF_056163025.1. Classification (NCBI taxonomy): domain Eukaryota; kingdom Viridiplantae; phylum Streptophyta; class Magnoliopsida; order Poales; family Poaceae; genus Triticum; species Triticum urartu. The sequence continues at coordinate 652,271,826 of NC_141877.1, read as the reverse complement.
CTTGATTTCACATAGAATGCAAGTGGCATATGAGACAAACTAAAACACATCATTTATCTTCTTTATCAGTATCCGCTACTCAGTTTAGGTATCTAAAGCAGCAACAACTACTTCATAGCCTCCCTTGACAATGATCTCTTGGATTTGAGATCGGCTTGCCTCAGTGTATTCCGTGAAGAACTCCATTTATCTAGGATGTCTATTAGTACTTAAGTGCAAAGATTCAAAGGGTGTCTCATTCAATATTGAAAAGTGCAACTTGGTGAAAATGTGCAAGTTACACTTTTCACCATACCGAAATTGCACCCATCTATGTCTCAATCAACATATATTTTTTTGGGTCAAGTCTCAGTCAATTCAGAAAAGTGCAATTTGCACTTTTTCACCCAATTGTACTTTCTTAAAAAAGTGAAGGTTACATTATTCATCGAACTTAACTCAACCGAGAGGTGGCAAAACCGACCATTTACCAATTTGTCCTCTAAATTTATCTAGAATTTAGCAATAGTTTCGGCCAGCAAATTTGATTTCGTCAAATTTTCATGCAGAGTCTAAAGAAAAATAGAAGGATTTTCACCCAATTGTACTTTCTAAAAAAATTATTCATCGAACTTAAGTGAACTGAGAGGTGGCAAAACCGACCATTTACCAATTTGTCCTCTAAATTTATCTAGAATTTAGCAATAGTTTTGGGCAGCAAAGTTGATTTCGTCAAATTTTCATGCAGAGTCTAAAGAAAAATAGAAGGAAAAAAGGGGAGCTCTGTGGCAAACATAGGACGCGACTAGCCACTCCGCCAACCAAACAGTTCGTGATAACAAAAAGGGCGCGGCCTACTTGAAGCAAGACGTACTGGTTTTCATTTTTTTGTTTTCTTTTTTCTTCTCCGTTTCTTCATTATTTGTCTTTTGTTTCTTCATTAGTTTACATACACGTATATTTCTTCTCTAGTTTTTTTCATTTTTTTCTTTGGTTTATTTTGTTTCTTTCTCAGTTTTCATTTTTAGGTTTTTTGTTTCTTTTTTATTTTCATTCTATATTTTTTATATACATGATCAACATTTTTTCAAATACTTGTTCTCCATTTTTAAATACTTGTTCAACATTTTTATATACACGATCAACATTTTTCAAATACTTGTTCAATATTTTTTTATACATGATCAACATTTTTTCAAATACTTGTTCAACATTTTTTTCAAATGCTTGTTCAACATTTTTATATACATGATGAACATTTTTTCAAATACTTGTTCAATATTTTTTGAAATGCTTGTTCATCCTTTTTAAACACTTGTTCAACATTTTTCAAATTTTTCTCGAAGAGTGGTTTCTTGTAATATATGTTTTTATAATATTTTAGAAAATAAACAAAAGTACAAAAAAAGAAAGCGTAAAAAAATCCTGGAAAAAGATGTTGTGGCCTCCCTCGTTCGTGGGCCGGCCCAGCTCGCTCGCCCCTTCAGCAAGTCTGAAGCCAGACTCGCTAAAGGTACGCCCCTCAAATACTTCCTCTAGCATGTGCCACCAAACCTTTGGTAGCGGGAAGTTAGGGTCTTTGTGTGAATCTTTATTATGGTATAAAGATCGATAGAACTTCTTGAGACTACACCTAATATCCTGCCAAACTATTAAAAAACCACATGTCCAATGAATTGCATTCCACAATCATATACTATACTTATATTGTCAAGATAAACCTTTTTAAGAGCGAGCAGCCATGACTTTCGTCAAGGGTGTAAGAAAAAAAACAATAATACTGATTATTTTTGAAATTGTAATAAGGAAAATTTTGTCACCAACGAGTGGGCGGGCGATGACTTCATATCACAAATAAGTGCTAATAAGTACTCCCTTTGTAAACTAATATAAGATTCTTTAGATAACTTTAACGGGATTACTAATTCTCAGTTGACTAAGACTTAACCAAGTCTCAATCGATGCTATATTCATGGAATCTTACGTGGAGGTCTGTGCAAAATTTTCTTTTTAGCTTTTGTCTTTTCTTTCTTACATTTTACATCACTTGACTTAGATTTGATTAAGTCTTGATCGACTGAGACCTAGCCACATCCTAACTATAAAGTAGTGATCTGAACGATCTTATATTAGTTTAGAAGCGAGAGTGCATAACTACTTCGTCGTTTCATATCTGTATTTATGTGAAATTACCACTAAGAATGTGGTTTCTCCATACTGGTGGCGTGCATGGAGGACGAGGAAGCCGTGTCCGTCCATCCATTAATTAGTCGAAGGGGATGTACGTCGTCGTCACCCTAACTTTGATATTCCTGCATGATACTAGACTAGATGCGAAAGCGATCTATCAGTTGGCGATGATGGGCATGGCGGCAGCTCAATCAATAAGCTCCCGTTGCACGTACAAACACACTGAATGAACGAACATGGCATGCATCAATAATCGATCATGCATGACAGCATGATGAGTCGAGGAATGAAATTGAATGCCATTGAATTAAAACACTGTCACGCATGCAAACCAAAGATTCGCAAGCAACCAACCATGCCGGCATTGTCCCTACTTATACAGTCTTGTTAGCTGAGATTGGAAACCAAAGGCTCTGCACTACGCATGCCAGCCCAGCCCGATCGATCCATCGATAAGTTTCGGTACAAATATGTCTTCGAATCAATCAACGAGTTGATACAATTAATGCAGGCAACATATATATGTATACCCACCATGATTTACAGTGTAGTGTACTTGATTATATTACTGGACACCTGCAAACAGACAACACACACATATGCCGAATAAAAATGAAGGAATATAGACACTTACATCAGTACGTGCATGCATGCAACGGTACAAGTACGCATACGTTTACTGCTTGCTGATCATGGCTGGAATACCCGATCTTCTCTTGACCCTGACGAGGAGGCCGTTCTTCATGTGGAGTATGATGGAGAGCTTCGGCTCCACGACGTGCCCGGGCACCACCTCCACGGCGAAGTTCCACGCCACGGCCGCCACCGTCACCTTCATCTGCACCAGCACCATCTCCTTCCCGAGGCACGTCCTGGGGCCCGAGTTGAAGGCCACGAACTTGTTGGACGGCACGTACCGCAGCTTCCCGTCCTCGGAGATCCACCGCTCCGGCCGGAACTCCCGGCAGTCGGCGCCCCACACCCGCTTCATCCTCCCCATGGAGTAGTTGAACACCAGGATCTTGTCCCCGGGCCTCACCTCGTGACCGCTCGGCAGCACGTCGTGGGCGGCCACCGCCTTTGTCTCCACCGGCAGCGACGGGTAGAGGCGGAGGCACTCGCACACCGCCGCGTGCAGGTACAGCAGGTTCTTCAGCTCCCCCGCCTCGAAGGCCACCATGCCGTCGGGTCCGACGGGTCTCCGGGCAGCTATGGGGGCCAGCTCCTCCAGGAGCTTTTTCTCTACCCGAGGGTTCGTGGCGATGAGGTAGGAGAACCACGAGAGGGCGGAGCTGGTGGCGTCGCGGCCCGCAACCAGGAGGTTCATGGTCATGTCCCGGATGTACGTGTCCGCGTCGGGGTCGCCCGCTATCTCCTCGTCGCAGATGAACGAGGACAGCAGGTCGGCCGAAGACTTGTTGGCGCCCTGCTTGCTGTAGGCGGCTCTCCGGCTAGCAATGGTGGCCGCCACGAATTCGTCAGCCGTACGCCGCGCGGCGGCGTTCTTCCTCTCATGCCCGACGTCCAGCCTCCGCATCACCTTCCAGCACGTCACCGGCATGATGTGCCGGACGAAGACGGTGCGCAGAACGTCGTCCATGGCGCGCGCGAAGGGCACGTCAGGCAGGCCGATGGCCAGGCACCCGGGGTCGACGCCGAAGACGAGGTTGCATGTCGTGTCAAAGGACCAACGCGTGAACACGTCCTGCAGGTCGCACGTCGTGTCGGAGTCGGCGGCGTGGGCGAGGAACGGGAGCACGCTCTGCTCCACCTTGTCGAGGCTGGACTGCGCCACAAAGGAGCGGTACCGCGGGGTGGTCATGAGCATCTGGGCCTTCGTCCTCTGGCTCCGCCAGCGCTCGCCGTCGGAGTTGAAGATGCCGCCGCCGAGGATGTCGAACATCTGGGCGAACACGTCGCCCTTGGGGTAGTTCTCGAAGTTGGAGGTGAAGATGTGGCGGACGTTGGCCGGGTCGCAGGTGATGAAGTAGCGGAAGCCGGCGAACCAGAAGCGGCACTGGTAGTTGAGGCCGGAGAGGGCCAGCATGCCGGTGACGCCGTCGAAGATGCGGTGGATGTTGGAGACGATGGCCGGGATGATGCCGACGATCGGCCATTGGGTGAGCCCCGGGGAGCGCCGGCGTCGCGTTTTCTCGGGTTTCACGGCGCGATAACGAAGCAGTAGCACGAGGAGGCAGGCGGCCGACAGGAGAAGCTGCAGGACGAAGAGCCAATCCATGTCCATGTCCATGGCGGAGAGCAGTGCACCACTCGACATGCGTACGTGCATGCAGAACGTGGTGCAAATGCAACACTGGGACGCACGGGATGACTAGCAGTAAATCGTACGTGCTGAGCATGGAGGTGGATGGTGGTGCTTATATACGCGCGCTGCGGGGGGCACGCACGTCCCTGGCTAATTAATTGTCCACCCATTCAACAGCTAGCTATCAGTCGGTATTTCATGACACGAGAAATGTGGTCACAAAAGGTATTGATTAAAGGCAGCCCTTTTAGTTAGCATATCTGGTATGTCCACAGTGTAATTCCGTTGGCAGAGTGACTACTTAGGCCAAGGAACAGTGGTGAGGGGATAATAAGAGCGGGCCGAAAACCTTTTTCACGAGTAACCCTAGCTATATTATGAGCGTACTTGCAGTAGCGGAGAAAAAGAATGGTGGCGCGCATGCTGCGACCACTTACGCTTGCAATGATACGAGGGTAATGTAGGTTCCCTTGTGACGTGTCCCATTTATTATCAGCATGGGCATCTGTATGATGGATCATATGTACGTACACTGTTATTATTTGTCTTTTTAGGGACACTGTTATTATTTCTCTTGCTATAATTCGCTGGCACGCATCTTCTCGGCGGTGGCCCGATGGTCTATATTTGCCTCCTATGGATCGGATGTTCAGATTGGTAAGATGTGGTCATTGGGATCTTGTTTTTATGGGCTTTGAGGGATGAACAAAAATGTCCACTTGCTGAGAATGGCGAGCAGGAAATGGCGTTGGCCATCACGATGAAGGAAAGGAATCCCCGGCCCGTCGAGCCACATGGTGGTCAAGCTCATTGTGGTGGCACACCAAGGAAGGTGCACCGAGTAAGATGGGGGCACACCGCACATGCATGTATGATCTATCGAAGAATATGCCGAGGCAAAGAAATACCAGATATAAGACGTTTAGATTGCGACCAAATAGAGCTTTTTTTTAGGACAATGGGTCACCCCCGATTTACATTAAGAAAACCATAAGAGATCCAGACTACATCCACCACAACGCACCCATCAGCACAGCTAAAATCTTGCAGAAGCAAGATAGGCCCTGCAATACCAGATATAAAACTCTAGAACCCATTTAAGTTTACAGGGCCGGCTGCAACCTACTAGCCAAAAGGCAAGAGGTAGGCCCAAAAGACACTAGGCATCCGAAATAGTCATCATCAGGGACCTAGCAGTGTAGAAGAAAGTAACTAAGGCAAAGTACTTATTACAGACCAGGCAGGGGGCTCCCCGCTCCCCCCCCTCCCCCCCTTGTGCCGGCGGCCACCTTCCCCATGGCGAGTCGGGTCCAGCTTTCGGGATCCACCTCTGCCTCCTTGGGCTCCTCCATGCCCGCGGGCAGAGCGCCCTCCCCGCCGCCGCTCCCCACGGTCGCGGCCCCCACCCCTCGTCTCCGCTCGCTCATCGTCGCCCCTCCCCCCCAGCGTCGGACCCTCCCGGCGCCCCTTGGCAGCAGGTCCGGAGCCGCAAGGAGCGCCGCTCCCCTGCTTCCCTTCCCAGATCGGCGGGGCTCCTCTCCTCCCGGCCCCCGCGCTCGGCCATCCCGCCTTCCCTCCATGGCCGCTGCTACAATTGTGGTGAGGACGACGGCCACATCTTGCGCCACTGCACCAACCCGACCAAGTGTGTGCGTTGCGGAGGGCTCAACCACATCTCTCGCGGTTGCACCCGTCCGAGGAGCCCCTCGGGCTCGCCGCCGGCACGCCTGCCCCCTACGCTGCGTCTTCAGGTCCCTCCGTCCTCGTCCGGTCCCCTTCCCCCACCGCCCGCTGGCCCTCCGCCACCGGGCGCGGTTCGGCTCGTCGTGCCCCCACGGACGTGGCCGCCCCCTCGGCCTCCCTGCCGGCTGGGGCGCTTCGGGCGGGGCTCTCATGGGCGTAGGTGGCCGGTGTTGCCTCCGCTTCGTCTGTGCAGAGTGCGTCTGGTCCGGGATTCACTGTTCCGTTCGCGCCGGAGTCCCCGCATCACCTCGTTGCCGAGCCAGTGGTGGACTGCTGCTTCCTCGATAGGTCGGCTGACATCCGCGTTCTGGAGGAGGAGTTGTCGTGGGCGGTGGTGGTGTCTGTCTCGGTGGCAAACCAGGTGGTGGACCTCGCCACGGCGGCACGGATGCTGCATGCGGAGTTCGACCTTGCCCCCCTCGACATGTCCATCCGGAGCTACTTCTCGCAGGACTTTCTCGCCTTGTGTAGGTCCAAGGCTACGCGAGACCAGATGGTGGCCAAAGGCCATGCCGAAGCGCCGCAGTTCTCGCTGCTGTTGCGCCCATGGCTGTGGCAAGACAGGGCAATGGGCATTTCAATGCCTTTCCTGGTGCAGCTCTTACTGGTGGCGTTCTGGCGAACGCGTGGACCAGGCACACGACGGATGTGCTTCTACGCGACCTCGGCACGATGGTCAAGGTGGCGGACCGGACTACGCGCCGGGACGACATGGCTGGCTTCCACGTTTGGTTGAGGACTGATGATCCGGCAATGGTTCCGCCTCGGCGCATCCTCGTCGTGGAGGAGCCGGCTCGACACGGGGCGGGACTGGACGTTGCCGGCGTGGACGCTCTGTGGTATCCTGTGGACATCTTCGTCGAGGCTGAGCTAGTCAGGGTTGGGCGGCAGGATCTTTCGCCGCCGCCGGACGTGGAGGATGCACCCCGGGTTGGGGATTCGTCGGACGGACCGCCTGGCTTCCAGCGCCCCAACGCTGGTCACCATGGGTAGGCACCTGCGCTTGCCCACCCTCCCGCTCATCCTGGAGGCCGGTCGGCGCTGCTTGCCAAGGTGTTGGACACTTCACCACCGGCGAGGACACGACCAGTTCAAATTTCGGCGGTGGTTCGGTCGCCCCCGCGCTCTGGTGGTCGTGATGGTGTCACAGTGGGGGTCAGGGAATGACGCCGAAAGTGTGCCCGGGTTGGTACAAGGGGCCCCATCAGCGGGCAGGTGCATGGTGAACTATGTGGAGGAGCAGCTGGCTCTGGCCGAAAGCGGTGTGGGTCCGGAGTCCAGCCGTGGCTCGGCCTCTCCCCGAGCTGGCCAAGTGGATGATACGTCCATTTTGCATCATGCTTTTATATCAATATTTATTGCATTATGGGCTGTTATTTCACATTATGTCACAATACTTATGGCTATTGTCTCTTATTTTACAAGGTTTACATAAGGAGGGAGAATGCCGACAGCTGGAATTCTGGGCTGGAAAAGGAGCAAATATTAGAGACTTATTCTGCACAACTCCAAAAGTCATGAAACTCCACGAAACACCTTATAATAAATAATGAAAAATCCTCGCCAAAGATGAAGACCAGGGGGCCCACACCCTTCTCACGAGGGTGGGGGCGCGCCCTAGGGGGGCGCGCCCCCTACCTCGTGGGCCCCCTGGTGGCTCTCCGATGACCATCTTCTCCTATATGAAGTCTTTCGTTGAGAAAAAAATAAGAAGCAACCTTTCGGGACGAAACTCCGCCGCCACGAGGCGGAACCTTGGCGGATCCAATCTAGAGCTCCGGCAGAGCTGTTCTACCGGGGAAACTTCCCTCCCGGAGGGGGAAATCATCGCCATCGTCATCACCAACGCTCCTCTCATCGGGAGAGGGCAATCTCCATCAACATCTTCATCAGCACCATCTCATCTCAAAACCCTAGTTCATCTCTTGTATCCGATTCTTGTCTCCAAGTCCGGGATTGGTGCTAGTGGGTTGCTAGTAGTGTTAATTACTCCTTCTAGTTGATGCTAGTTGGTTTAATTGGTGGAAGATCATATGTTCAGATCCTATATGCATATTAATACCCCTCTGATTATGAACATGTTTATGCTTTGTGAGTAGTTACGTTTGTTCCTGAAGACAAGGGAGAAGTCTTGCTATTAGTAGTCATGTGAATTTGGTATTCGTTCGATATTTTGATGAGATGTATGTTGTCTAACCTCTAGTGGTGTTATGTGAACGTCGACAACATAACACTTCACCATTATTTGGGCCTAGAGGAAGGCATTGGGAAGTAATAAGTAGATGATGGGTTGCTAGAGTGACAGAAGCTTAAACCCTAGTTTATGCGTTGCTTCGTAAGGGGCTGATTTGGATCCATATGTTTCATGCTATGGTTAGGTTTACCTTAATACTTTTGTTGTAGTTGAGGATGCTTGCAATAGAGGTTAATCATAAGTGGGATGCTTGTTCAAGTAAGAACAGCACCCAAGCACCGGTCCACCCACATGTCAAATTATCAAAGTACCGAACGCAAATTATATGAACGTGATGAAAACTAGCTTGACGATATTCCCATGTGTCCTCGGAAGCGCTTTTCCTTATATAAGAGTTTGTCCAGGCTTGTCCTTTGCTACAAAAAGGATTGGGCCACCTTGCTGCACTTTATTTACTTTTGTTATTTGTTGCTCGTTACAAATTATCTCATCACAAAACTATCTGTTACCACTTATTTCAGTACTTGCAGAGAATACCTTGCTGAAAACCGTTTATCATTTCCTTCTGCTCCTCGTTGGGTTCGACACTCTTACTTATCTAAAGGACTATGATAGATCCCCTATACTTGTGGGTCATCAAGACTCTTTTCTGGCGCCGTTGCCGGGGAGTGAAGCGCCTTTGGTAGGTGGAATTTGGTAAGGAAAAATTTATATAGTGTGCTGAAGTTTACTGTCACTTGTTACTATGGAAAGTAATCCTCTGAGGGGCTTGTTCGGAGTGTCTTCACCCCGACCAGTAGAGCAAAGAGTTGCTCCTCAACCTACTCAACCTATTGAAAATGAAATTCCTTATGAGTATCCTTCGAGTATAATAGAAAAACTGCTAGCTAATCCTTTTACAGGAGATGGAACAAAGCATCCCGATGAACACCTAATATATGTGGATGAAGTTTGTGGATTATTTAAGCTTGCAGGTATTCCCGATGATGTTGCTAAGAAGAAGGTCTTTCCTTTATCTCTGAAGGGAGACGCATTGACATGGTATAGGCTATGTGATGATATGGGATCATGGAACTATAGAAGATTGAAATTGGAATTTCATCAAAAGTATTACCCTATGCATCTTGTTTGTCGTGATCGCAATTATATATATAATTTTTGGCCTCGTGAAGGAGAAAGCATCGCTCAAGCTTGGGGGAGGCTTAAATCAATGTTATATTTATGCCCCAATCACGAGCTTCCAAGAGAAACAATTCTTCAAAATTTTTATGCTCGGCTTTCTGATAACAATCGCACCATGCTTGATACTTCTTGTGCTGGCTCTTTTATGATGAAGACTATTGGATTTAGATGGAATTTATTGGATAGAATTAAACGTAACTCTGAAGATTGGGACCTCGACAATGGTAAGGAGTCAGGTATGACACCTAAGTTTGATTGTGTTAAATATTTTATGGATACCGATATTTTCCGTAAGTTTAGCACTAAATATGGACTTGATTCTGAGATAGTAGCTTCTTTCTGTGAATCTTTTGCTACTTATGTTGATCTCCCTAAGGAGAAGTGGTTTAAATATCATTCTACCATAGAAGTAAAAGTAGCTGCACCTATTAAAGTTGAAGAAAAGACTGTCACTTATAATGATCCTATTGTTCCTACTTGTTATGTTGATAAACCACCTTTCCCTGTTAGGATAAAGGATCATGCTAAAGCTTCAACTGTGGTTCGTAAAAGCAATATTAAAACATATACACCTCCTGAGCAAGTTAAAGTTGAACCTAATATTGCTATTGTTAAAGAGCTCTTGTCTGATAATATTGATGGGCATGTTATTCAGTTCTGCGGTGAAACTGCTAGAATTGCTAAACCTTATGCTAAAGATAAACATAGACCTGTGGTAGGCGTGCCTGTTATTTCTGTTAAAATAGGAGATCATTGTTATCATGGCTTATGTGATATGGGTGCTAGTGCTAGTGTTATACCTTATGACTTGTATAAAGAAATCAAGCATGAAATTGCACCTTCTGAGTTAGAAGATATTGATGTCACAATTAAACTTGCTAATAGAGATACTATTTCAGCAATGGGAATTGTTAGAGATGTTGAAGTCTTGTGCGGGAAAACTAAATATCCTGCTGATTTTCTTGTTCTTAGTTCTCCACAAGATAGCTTTTGTCCCATTATATTTGGTAGACCCTTCTTGAATACAGTTAATGCTAGGATAGACTGTGAAAATAATGTTGTTACTATTGGCTTGGATGATACGACTTATGAGTTTAATTTCTCTAAATTTAGTAAACAACACCATGAAGAAGAATTGCCTAGTAAGGATGAAATTATTGGTCTTGCTTCTATTGCCGTACCTCCTAGTGATCCTTTAGAACAATATTTAATAGACCATGATAATGATATGTTTATGAATGAAAGAAGGGAAATAGATGAAGTATTCTTTAAACAAGATGTAGCGACCAGACCTCAAACGGTCCAATCTCTGTGCTCCGGTGTCATCCCTGGATCAGTAATGCTGACACCACACAGTACTCGGAGGATTTATAACAGAGTAGCAATCACACACTTATTACATCGAGTGTCTCAATAGAGAACTTATTACAATAAACATGGCTTAAGGCCATCTAATAACGATAACAGCGGAAGGCTTGGAAGATAAGCGAGTCCATCAACTCCAACGGCATCACTGAGTATAGAACCACGACCTTAAAACTCCTTAATCCTCGTATGAAACGTCTGCAACATTAACGTTGCAGCCCGGAAACGGGCCAGCACATGGAATATGCTGGCAATGTAACACATAGAGAGTAATGGAATGAAACAGCTATACTATATGTATATTTGGCTGGTGGAAAGCTCTATGGTTACAGTTTTGCGTAAAGCCAATTTTTCCCTACTGCAAAGGAATAAATTTATTTAACTATCATGGTGGTTGTTAAACATTGAGAAATGGTTGACAGCATTCTCAATCCCAATTAAACATCATTAAACAAAACCCAACCAAATTAAATTAGGGTAACATGTTGAGATTCACATGATAATCCAGGTACTAGATACTCAAGATGTCCATAACCGGGGACACGGCTAACCATGATTAGTTTATACACTCTGTAGAGGTTTGCGCACTTTTCCCCACAAGACTCGATCGCCTCCGTTTGGTTTCTTGCACTACATGGTGTTTGAGAAGACGGATGACCGAGACATAGTCTTTCAGAAGTGCTAGCACCTTACGATCGGGTAGACCGTACCACCTACATCCCCTACATCTGCTAGTCTACCACTGTAAGAGTTTGCACGACTTAGTCAACTATGCTAGAGCCCACAATAGCTTGTGGCTGCACACGGAAGTTTCTAGCATGAAAATCTCATGATCCCTTTGAGCCTGGGTGGCGGTCCAAAAGAAAACAGTCAAATCCTGGGTTACCCAGGTGCCTCAATCCACCCAGATGTGTGTTTAAGTTGCCACCTTAGATAAACCATTAATTAACAAACTCACATCTGTCATGGATATCACTCACCCAATCCACGTCTACTAGCATAGCATAGCAATAATAAGCAAACGTAGAAGTAACTCCCAAAGGTTTGATAATAAACAGGTAATACGTACTACCTCAACTACTTCCTATCCCACAATTTAATTAGATCCTAAGCATGCAATGTTTGAGGATTTGATCTAATGCAATAAAAATGGGTAGTAGGAAAGGTATGATCAAGTGTTACTTGCCTTGCTGATGATCCGCGAAACCTAGAGATTAGAAGTAACATGCGGCGAACTCCGGGTATTCTACCGCAGACAAACAACAAGCATACAATAAGTACTCATCTAATGCACAGGTAAAACTCAAGTAAGAGATCTAACCAGAAAGTTCAACTTAAGAACTCCGGTTTGCAAAAAGAATCAAATTGAACGAAGCAACGAAAGTCAAACGGCGAAAGAAAACAACTTCGTTCTACTAATCTGGATCTAAGGCAATTTTTTATAGTGGCAAAAACTTGTTTAAGTTGGTTAGACAGATAGAGGGTTTCGAGACGAAACTCCAGGCGCTTGAATCGTCTGATTCCGATAAATGAGCGGAAAGTTATACTAAAACGAAAATCGGATCAGAAATCGCGATCAGAAAATAATCGCGGAAAATCCGAGAAAAAGAAAAACGACGAACGGATTAACGAACGAACGTTCGTTAACCGGATCTAAATGACGAATACGTTCATTAAAACGAACGAATGAGCGAACGCTCGTTATTTAACCTAAACCGAAAAAACCGATCTAAAAAAGACGGAAACTAAAAAAACCGACGGTTTTTTGAGAAAAACGGCGGCGTGAAAATCGAGGCACCTCGGGCGGCGGGGTCCGGCGAGGCGTCGGCGGGCGGCGCGGGGCTCGAGGGCGGGCGGGGCTGGCGGCTAGGGTTTGGCCCGGGGCTGGGCTGCGGCTTATAAAGCCTGCCGGGCCAGGAGTCCTAGTCGGACACGGCCCGATTAGGTCGGTGCGCGTTTTTTAAATAATTACGCGCAGAAGAAAAATAAAAGAAATACTAAACGGACTCCAAAAATCCCGAAATAAATTTTCCCGGGCTTCTAAAATCAAGCCGCACAAGGTGAACATTTATTTGGGGCCTAAATGCAATTTTGAAAAACGCACATTTTTCCTAAATTCAAATAAAAGACCGAAAAACTCCGAAATAAAATCTTACTTGATTTTATTATTAAATCCTCAATATTTCTTTATTTTGGGAAAGTCATTTTATTCCCTCTCTCATATTATTGTAATAGAAATAATTGATGATAAATAATTAAAATCAAATGATCCTATTCTCAATTTTTGAGAAAACTCAAATATGAAAATAACGAAATCCCCAACTCTCTCCGTGGGTTCTTGAGTTGCGTAGAATTTCTAGGATCAAAACCAAAAGCAATTAAAATATGATATGCAATGATGATCTAATGTATAACATTCCAAATTGAAAATTTGGGATGTTACAAACCTACCCCCCTTAAGATGAATCTCGCCCTCGAGATTCGGGTTGGCTAGAAAATAGCTGAGGGTGGTGCTTGAGCAAATCTTCCTCTCGCTCCCAGGTGGCTTCGTCCTCCGTGTGGTGGCTCCACTGAACCTTACAAAACTTGATAACCTTGCTGCGAGTGACTCGACTGGCAAACTCGAGAATCTTAACTGATTTCTCCTCATAGGCCAAATTGTTATCCAACTGGATTGCTTCCAATGGCACTGTATCCCTCAACGGTATGTCAGCCATCTCCGCGTGGCACTTCTTCAACTGAGAAACGTGGAACACATCTTGAACTCCTGACAATCCTTCGGGCAATTCCAACTTGTAGGACACTTCTCCCATACGCTCCAAAACTCGATATGGTCCTACAAACTATGGTGCTAACTTTCCCTTAACTCCAAAACGCTTTGTTCCCCGAAGTGGTGATACTCGAAGATAAGCTCTATCTCCAACTTCGTAAACTGTCTCCTTGTGTTTAGAATCTGCATAACTCTTCTGTCTGGACTGGGCTATCTTGAGCCTATCGCGAATCAACTTCACCTTCTGTTCAGACTCTTTAATCAAGTCAGGTCCAAACAACTGGCGGTCTCCAACTTCGTCCCATGACAACGGTGTCCTGCACCTCCTTCCATACAAGGCTTCGAAAGGGGCCATCTTTAAACTGGTTTGGTAACTGTTGTTGTAAGAGAACTCTGCATATGGCAAATTGTCGTCCCAACTAGATCTGTAATCTAGCGCACAAGCTCTCAGCATATCCTTCAAAATCTGATTGACTCTCTCGGTCTGTCCATCTGTCTGGATGAAAAGCTGTACTGAATTCTAGCCTGGTTCCCAGAGTTTCGTGCAACTGCTTCCAGAACTTTGAGGTAAACTGGGTTCCTCTATCTGATACGATACTCCTCGGAACTCCATGCAGACATACTATCCTGGTCATGTATATCTTTGCCAACTTAGCACTGGTGTAAGTGGTCTTTACCAGGATGAAATGAGCTACCTTTGTCAAACGATCGACTACAACCCAAATCGAGTCATAGCCTGAACGTGTTCTGGGCAATCCTGTAATAAAATCCATGCCTAGCTTATCCCACTTCCATTCAGGTATCGGCAATGGTTGTAGCAATCCTGCTGACTTCTGATGCTCTGCCTTCACTCTCTGACATACATCACAAACTGCTACGTACTCTGCAATATCCTTCTTCATTCCGGTCCACCAGAAAATATCCTTCAAATCCAAATACATCTTGGTATTTCCTGGGTGAATCGAATATGGTGAATCATGTGCCTCTTACAGTATCAACTTCCTGATCTCTGGGTCATTGGGCACGTAAACATGGTCTTCAAACCATAGGGTATCGTGCTCATCCTCACGAAATCCCTTAGCCTTTCCTTTGCTAAGTTTCTCTTTAATAGAAGCAATCTCCTTGTCAGTCCTTTGGGCTTCTCTGATTTTATCCATCAATGTAGACTGAATCTCCAATGCTGCTACATAGCCTCTCGGGACTATTTCTAAACATAACTCTCGAAGATTTTCGACTAACTCCCTTGGTAATTCTCCCGTCATTAGGGTGTTGACATGACTCTTACGGCTTAATGCGTCGGCTACTACATTAGCCTTTCCGGGGTGATAATGCAATTTCATATCATAATCCTTGATGAGCTCCAACCATCTCCTTTGTCTGAGATTCAACTCCTTCTGTGTGAAAATATACTTCAAACTCTTATGATCCGTATACACCTCGCAATGGTTTCCAATCAGAAAATGTCTCCAAGTCTTCAATGCATGCACTACGGCTGCTAACTCCAAATCATGCGTAGCATAATTCAACTCATGAGGCTTAAACTGTCGTGAGGCATATGAAACAACTCTCCCTTCCTGCATAAGCACTGCTCCAAGTCCTCGACGTGAAGCGTCGCAATACACCTCATAATCCCTGGTCTGGTCTGGCAAAATCAACACTGGTGATGTAACCAGATGTTTCTTCAACTCCTGGAAACTAGCCTCACACTCCTCGGTCCATTTGAACTTGGTATCCTTCTTCAACAACTCCGTCATAGGCTTCGCAATTTTTGAGAAATTCTCAATGAATCTCCGGTAGTATCCTGCGAGTCCAAGAAAACTCCGGATCTCTCCAACTGTTGTTGGCGCTTCCCAATTGGTCACAGTGATAACCTTTATGGGGTCAACTGCTATTCCTTCTCCAGATATAACGTGTCCGAGGAATCCTACTTCCTTCAACCAAAACTCACATTTGCTAAACTTGGCATATAATTGATGTTCCTTGAGCTTTCCAAGAACCAAACGCAAATGTTCCTTATGCTCCTCTTCATTCTTTGAGTAAACCAGGATATCATCAATGAACACTACGACGAACTTATCCAAAAACTCCATAAACACTTTGTTCATCATGTTCATAAAATATGCAGGTGCGTTAGTCAGACCAAATGACATAACGGTATACTCGTACAGCCCATACCTGGTGGTAAAAGCCGTCTTGGGTATATCCTGTTCCCGAATCTTCAACTGGTGGTATCCTGATCGCAGATTGATCTTGGAAAATACCTTAGCTCCTTGCAATCGATCAAACAGATCATTGATCATTGGTAGTGGGTACTTGTTCTTGATTGTTACTTCATTCAATCCTCGATAATCGACAACCATTCTTAACGATCCTTCCTTCTTCTCCACTAGAAGTACTGGTGATCCCCAAGGTGAAGAACTTGGGCGAATATAACCTTTATCCAGTAACTCCTTAATTTGCTTCTTAATCTCCACCAAATCCTTTGCAGGCATCCTGTATGGTCTCTTCGATATTGGCCCTGTGCCTGGCAATAGCTCAATCAAAAACTCAATCTCTCTATCTGGTGGCATGCCTGGCAACTCCTCTGGAAATACATCAGGGAATTCCTTTACCACTGGTACTTCCTCCTGCACAACTCCTGTTAAGCAATTTACTTGAGTCCTCTTTGGCACATGTCGGGATACATACTTGATCCTTCTCCCTTCTGGGGTGGTAAGCAAAATTGACTTACTAGCACATTCAATATTCCCTTCATACTTTGATAACCAATCTATGCCTAATATCACATCCAATCCTTGGGATTCCAATACTATTAGGTCTAAGGGAAAAACATAGTTACCAATCCTTAATGGTAACCGATCACACCATCGACTAGCCATATATTCTGCTCCAGGCGAGGTTACTAACATGGGTGACCTAAGGGCTTGGGTTGACAGGTTATACTTATCCACAAATCCCCTTGAGATGTATGAATGCGATGCACCAGTATCAAAAAGAATGAGTGCTGTAAATGGCTTAACCAAAAACTTACCTATTACTGCATCCGGCTGAGCTTCAACCTCCTCCACGCTAACGTGGTTCACCTGTCCCCTGTTGAAAGGGTCCCACTTCTTCCCAGAGCTTCCATTGCTATTTCCATTTTGTAATTCAGGACATTCATTGGCATAATGTCCGGTCTTTGAACACTTAAAGCAAGTGGCTCAGGTCTTTCTTGGCTGGGGTTGATGGGTTGGTGCGGTTCTGGCCGTTGCTTCCTCCATTACCATTACCATTTCTGGGGCCATTGTGATTGTGCGAGCTACCTCCTCCATGGGTATGCTGAAAATGTCCTCCCGGTCTAGGGGTAAATCGTGGCTTCTGCTGAGCTCCTGAATTGTACTTTCCTTGTGCATATTTCCTCTTGCGACTTTCAATTTGCTGCTGCTTCCCTTCAATCATAAGAGCACGATCTACCAACTCCTGGTAGTTGTTGAAGGTTGCTACCATCAACTGCATGCTCAACTCATCATTCAGTCCTTCCAGAAACTTCGCCTGCTTAGCTGCATCCGTAGCAACGTCATCTGGGGCATAACCTGCTAATTTACTAAAGTCCTCCACGTACTGGCCAACTGTCCGTCCTCCTTGGCGCAAGTTGCGAAACTCACGCTTCTTCATGGCCATAGCTCCTGCTGAAACATGGGCAGTGCGAAAAGCCTGCTGAAACTGGTCCCATGTGACAGTGTCGACAGGGAAAGTGGCTGTGAAGTTCTCCCACCATGATGCTACGAGTCCTTCAAGCTGATGTGCGGCAAACTTCACCTTCTCCGCATCCGTGCATCCTGCTGTGGTCAACTCTCTAGCTGTCTTGCGGAGCCAATCATCTGCTACTATTGGCTCGATGCTACTGGAAAACACCGGCGGGTTCAGCCTAAGAAAACGGGCTAAATGATCAACAGGTGGTGGTGGTGGATTGTTGTTGTTGTTCCCCTGATTCTGATTCTGGACTAGCAACTGCATCAATGTGTTCTGCTGCTGGATCAACTGAGTGAGCTCCGGTGGAAAGGTAAATCCGGGGTCACGTCTCGGAGGCATCTGAGGGTTTAGAAAAGATGAGATTTAAGAATAGAGGGGGTCTAAAGAGAAAACACTACCCATATGCACATGAGGCAAAATCAAACAATTCACTTCATTCATTCAATCAAACAAGGGCATACAATTGATCTAACTATCACAAAAGTGCTCGGACTATAATATTTACATGGTGGACTACTACTACTAATGAGGTGGTCTACTAGAAATATTCTTCGGTTGCAGACTCCATGATATCTGCTCCGGCTTCATCAACATAGTCATCATCGCTATCATCTGGATCCGAATCGGTGTCGTCGATGATGATGTAGTCTTCCGGGCGTATCTCTTTGGGTTCTTCGTCTTCATCTACTGGTGTAGGGCCTCCCATAAATATCCCAACCTTCATTGTTAGTTCGGCATTCTTGTTCACTAATACTTCAATTTCTTCTTCATAATCTTCACATGTAGCCTTGAGTTCTTCCTCCAGTTCCTTGATTCTTGTCCTTGCCTTCTTCAGGTCTATCATGTCGGCGCACATCTGGTTCTCCTGACGTCGAATGTGCTGGTTTAACTCCTGGATAAAAGCTGCAATTGATCTATCCTTCCTGGTGCTGATCATCTCCCAGTGCTCATCTCGGCGTCCACAAATCTGGTAGATAGTATCCTTGAGATCATTGCTTTAGACTTCTCCAATGCGTCCTATGGCGATGTGAGCTGCCATGCTCTTTCCTAGACTCCATGTTGGTGCATCAAAGGAAAACTCTATGGGCTCAGTGACTGGCATGAACGTCCTTCCTGGAACTTGAACTTGAATCATCCAGCGCTCTTCTTCAGGTAAAGTGGCATTGTAGGTTCCGGTGAAGCTTGGTACTCCTATGTTCAGGTATCTAGTGACTTCCTTCAAGTGACGTCCAAAGGGTGTATCTTCATCCGGTTGCGTGAACTTGTTCCTTGCATCCGCCATCCTAAAAGAGTAGAAAAGATGAGGAGTCAGAAGAGAAGAGAGTAGGTAGTGATCTAGGTCTTTAGCTTAGTGGTCGTGTCCTACAGTCAGCATGTGCTCTGATACCATCTCTGTAGCAACCAGACCTCAAACGTTCCAATCTCTGTGCTCCGGTGTTATCCCTGGATCAGTAATGCTGACACCACACAGTACTCGGAGGATTTATAACAGAGTAGCAATCACACACTTATTACATCGAGTTGTTGGGTTTCGTAGTAATTTCAAAAATTTTCCTACGCACACGCAAGATCATGTGATGCATAGCAACGAGGGGGAGAGTGTTGTCTACGTACCCAACGCAGACCGACTGCGGAAGCGATGATACGACGTAGAGGAAGTAGTCGTACGTATTTACGATCCAACCGATCAAGCACCAAAACTACGGCACCTCCGAGTTCGAGCACACGTTCAGCTCGATGACGATCCCCGGACTCCGATCCAGCAAAGTGTCGGGGAAGAGTTCCATCAGCACGACGGCGTGGTGACGATCTTGATGTACTACAGCAGCAGGAGGAGGGGGCCGGCCGGAATCCTGTAGGAGTAGGATTCCCCCCCCCCCAATCCTAGTCGAAATAGGATTCACGGAGGGGGAAAAGAGGAGGAGGGGGCCGGCCACCTCTCCTAGTCCTAATAGGACTAGGGGAAGGGGGAGGCGCACAGCCCATCTAGGGCAGCCTCTTCTCTTTTCCACCAAGGCCCACTATGGCCCATATAGCTCCCGGGGGGTTCCGGTAACCCTCCCGGTATTCCGGTAAAATCCCGATTTCACCCGGAACACATCCGATATCCAAACATAGGCTTCCAATATATCAATCTTTATGTCTCGACCATTTCGAGACTCCTTGTCATGTCCATGATCACATCCGGGACTCCGAACAACCTTCAGTACATCAAAATGCATAAACTCATAATGTAACTGTCATTGTAACCTTAAGCGTGCGGACCCTACGGGTTCGAGAACAATGTAGACATGACCGAGACACGTCTCCGGTCAATAACCAATAGCGGGACCTAGATGCCCATATTGGCTCCTACATATTCTACGAAGATCTTTATCGGTCAGACCGCATAACAACATACGTTGTTCCCTTTGTCATCGGTATGTTACTTGCCCGAGATTCGATCGTCGGTATCCAATACCTAGTTCAATCTCGTTATCGGCAAGTCTCTTTACTCGTTCCGTAATACATCATCTCACAACTAACATATTAGTTGTAATGCTTGCAAGGCTTATGTGATGTGTATCACCGAGAGGGCCCAGAGATACCTCTCTGACAATCGGAGTGACAAATCCTAATCTCGATATACGCCAACCCAACATCTACCTTTGGAGACACCTGTAATGCTCCTTTATAATCACCCAGTTACGTTGTGACGTTTGGTAGCACCCAAAGTGTTCCTCCGGCAAACGGGAGTTGCATAATCTCATAGTCATAGGAACATGTATAAGTCATGAAGAAAGCAATAGCAACATACTAAGCGATCGTGTGCTAAGCTAATGGAATGGGTCATGTCAATCAGATCATTCAACTAATGATGTGACCTCGTTAATCAAATAACAACTCATTGTTCATGGTTAGGAAACATAATCATCTTTGATTAACGAGCTAGTCAAGTAGAGGCATACTAGTGACACTTTGTTTGTCTATGTATTCACACATGTATTATGTTTCCGGTTAATACAATTCTAGCATGAATAATAAACATTTATCATGATTATAAGGAAATAAATAATAACTTTATTATTGCCTCTAGGGCATATTTCCTTCAGTCTCCCACTTGCACTAGAGTCAATAATCTAGATTACACTGTAATGATTCTAACACCCATGGAGCTTTGGTGCTGATCATGTTTTGCTCGTGGAAGAGGCTTAGTCAACGGGTCTGCAACATTCAGATCCGTATGTATCTTGCAAATCTCTATGTCTCCCACCTGGACTAGATCCCGGATGGAGTTGAAGCGTCTCTTGATGTGTTTGGTCCTTTTGTGAAATCTGGATTCCTTTGCCAAGGCAATTGCACCAGTATTGTCACAAAAGATTTTCATTGGACCCGATGCATTAGGTATGACACCTAGATCGGATATGAACTCCTTCATCCATACTCCTTCATTCGCTGCTTCCGAAGCAGCTATGTACTCCGCTTCACATGTAGATCCCGCTACGACGCTTTGTTTAGAACTGCACCAACTGACAGCTCCACCGTTTAATGTAAACACGTATCCGGTTTGCGATTTAGAATCGTCCGGATCAGTGTCAAAGCTTGCATCAACGTAACCTTTTACGGTGAGCTCTTTGTCACCTCCATATACGAGAAACATATCCTTAGTCCTTTTCAGTTATTTCAGGATGTTCTTGACCGCTGTCCAGTGATCCACTCCTGGATTACTTTGGTACCTCCCTGCTAAACTTATAGCAAGGCACACATCAGGTCTGGTACACAGCATTGCATACATGATAGATCCTATTGCTGATGCATAGGGAACATCTTTCATATTCTCTCTACCTTCTGCAGTGGTCGGGCATTGAGTCTTACTCAACTTCACACCTTGTAACACAGGCAAGAACCCTTTCTTTGCTTGATCCATTTTGAACTTCTTCAAAATTTTGTCAAGGTATGTGCTTTGTGAAAGTCCAATTAAGCGTCTTGATCTATCTCTATAGATCTTAATGCCTAATATGTAAGCAGCTTCACCGAGGTCTTTCATTGAAAAACTTTTATTCAAGTATCCCTTTATGCTATCCAGAAATTCTATATCATTTCCAATTAGCAATATGTCATCCACATATAATATCAGAAATGCTACAGAGCTCCCACTCACTTTCTTGTAAATACAGGCTTCTCCGAAAGTCTGTATAAAACCAAATGCTTTGATCACACTATCAAAATGTTTATTCCAACTCCGAGAGGCTTGCACCAGTCCATAAATGGATTGCTGGAGCTTGCACACTTTGTTAGCTCCCTTTGGATCGACAAAACCTTCCGGTTGCATCATATACAACTCTTCTTCCAGAAATCCATTCAGGAATGCAGTTTTGACATCCATCTGCCAAATTTCATAATCATAAAATGCGGCAATCGCTAACATGATTCGGACGGACTTAAGCATCGCTACGGGTGAGAAGGTCTCATCGTAGTCAATCCCTTGAACTTCTCGAAAACCTTTCGCGACAAGTCGAGCTTTGTAGACAGTAACATTACCATCAGCATCAGTCTTCTTCTTGAAGATCCATTTATTCTCAATTGCTTGCCGATCATCGGGCAAGTCAACCAAAGTCCATACTTTGTTCTCATACATGGATCCCATCTCAGATTTCATGGCTTCAAGCCACTTTGCGGAATCTGGGCTCACCATCGCTTCTTCATAGTTCGTAGGTTCATCATGATCTAGTAGCATGGCTTCCAGAACTGGATTACCGTACCACTCTGGTGCGGATCTTACTCTGGTTGATCTACGAGGTTCAGTAGTATCTTGTTCTGAAGTTTCATGATCATTATCATTAACTTCCTCACTTATTGGTGTAGGTGTCGCAGAAACAATTTTCTGTGATGTACTACTTTCCAACAAGGGAGTAGGTACAGTTACCTCGTCAAGTTCTACTTTCCTCCCACTCACTTCTTTCGAGAGAAACTCCTTCTCAAGAAAGTTTCCAAATTTAGCAACAAAAGTCTTGCCTTCGGATCTGTGATAGAAGGTGTATCCAATAGTTTCCTTTGGATATCCTATGAAGACACATTTCTCCGATTTGGGTTCGAGCTTATCAGGTTGAAGCTTTTTCACATAAGCATCGCAGCCCCAAACTTTAAGAAACGACAACTTTGGTTTCTTGCCAAACCACACTTCATAAGGCGTCGTCTCAACAGATTTTGATGGTGCCCTATTTAACGTGAATGCGGCCGTCTCTAGAGCATAACCCCAAAATGATAGCGGTAAATGAGTAAGAGACATCATAGATCGCACCATATCTAGTAAAGTATGATTACGACGTTCGGACACACCATTACGTTGTGGTGTTCCAGGTGGCGTGAGTTGCGAAACTATTCCACAGTTTTTCAAATGTACACCAAACTCGTAACTCAAATATTCTCCTCCACGATCAGATCGTAGAAACTTTATTTTCTTGTTACGATGATTTTCAACTTCACTCTGAAATTCTTTGAACCTTTCAAATGTTTCAGATTTATGTTTCATTAAGTAAATATACCCATATCTGCTTAAATCATCTGTGAAGGTGAGAAAATAACGATATCCGCCACGAGCCTCAATATTCATCGGACCACATACATCGGTATGTATGATTTCCAACAAATCTGTTGCTCTCTCCATAGTACCGGAGAACGGTGTTTTAGTCATCTTGCCCATGAGGCACGGTTCGCAAGTACCAAGTGATTCATAATCAAGTGGTTCCAAAAGTCCATCAGTATGGAGTTTCTTCATGCGCTTTATACCGATATGACCTAAACGACAGTGCCACAAATAAGTTGCACTTTCATTATCAACTCTGCATCTTTTGGCTTCAACATTATGAATATGTGTATTACTAGTATCGAGATTCAATAAGAATAGACCACTCTTCAAGGGTGCATGACCATAAAAGATATTACTCATATAAATAGAACAACCATTATTCTCTGATTTAAATGAATAACTGTATCGCATTAAACAAGATCCAGATATAATGTTCATGCTCAACGCTGGCACCAAATAACAATTATTTAGGTCTAATATTAATCCCGAAGGTAGATGTAGAGGTAGCGTGCCGACCGCGATCACATCGACTTTGGAACCGTTTCCCACGCGCATCGTCACCTCGTCCTTAGCCAATCTTCGCTTAATCCGTAGCCCCTGTTTCGAGTTGCAAATATTACCTACAGAACCAGTATCAAATACCCAGGTGCTACTGCGAGCATTAGTAAGGTACACATCAATAACATGTATATCACATATACCTTTGTTCACTTTGCCATCCTTCTTATCCGCCAAATACTTGGGGCAGTTCCGCTTCGAGTGACCAGTCTGCTTGCAGTAGAAGCACTCAGTTTCAGGCTTAGGTCTAGACTTGGGTTTCTTCTCTTGAGCAGCAACTGGCTTGCTGTTCTTCTTGAAGTTCCCCTTCTTCTTTCCTTTGCCCTTTTTCTTGAAAGTAGTGGTCTTGTTGACCATCAACACTTGATGCTCTTTCTTGATTTCTACCTCCGCAGCTTTCAGCATCGCGAAGAGCTCGGGAATAGTCTTGTTCATCCCTTGCATATTATAGTTCATCACGAAGCTCTTGTAGCTTGGTGGCAGTGATTGGAGAATTCTGTCAATGACGCAATCATCTGGAAGATTAACTCCCAATTGAATCAAGTGATTATTATACCCAGACATTTTGAGTATATGCTCACTGACAGAACTGTTCTCCTCCATCTTGCAGCTATAGAATTTATTGGAGACTTCATATCTCTCAATCCGGGCATTTGCTTGAAATATTAACTTCAACTCCTGGAACATCTCATATGCTCCATGACGTTCAAAACGTTGTTGAAGTCCCGATTCTAAGCCGTAAAGCATGGCACACTGAACTATCGAGTAGTCATCAGCTTTGCTCTGCCAGACGTTCATAACATCTGGCGTTGCTCCAGCAGCAGGCCTGGCACCCAGCGGTGCTTCCAGGACGTAATTCTTCTGTGCAGCAATGAGGATAATCCTCAAGTTACGGACCCAGTCCGTGTAATTGCAACCATCATCTTTCAACTTTGCTTTCTCAAGGAACGCATTAAAATTCAACGGAACAACAGCACGAGCCATCTATCTACAATCAACATAAACAAGCAAGATACTATCAGGTACTAAGTTCATGATAAATTTAAGTTCAATTAATCATATTACTTAAGAACTCCCACTTAGATAGACATCCCTCTAATCCTCTAAGTGATCACGTGATCCAAATCAACTAAACCATGTCCGATCATCACGTGAGATGGAGTAGTTTCATCAGTGAACATCATTATGTTGATCATATCTACTATATGATTCACGCCGACCTTTCGGTCTCCGTGTTCCGAGGCCATATCTGTATATGCTTGGCTCGTCAAGTATAACCTGAGTATTCTGCGTGCGCAACTGTTTTGCACCCGTTGTATTTGAACGTAGAGCCTATCACACCCGATCATCACGTGGTGTCTCAGCACGAAGAACTTTCGCAACGGTGCATACTCAGGGAGAACACTTCTTGATAATTTAGTGAGAGATCATCTTATAATGCTACCGTCAATCAAAGCAAGATAAGATGCATAAAAGATAAACATCACATGCAATCAATATAAGTGATATGATATGGCCATCATCATCTTGTGCCTGTGATCTCCATCTCCGAAGCACCGTCATGATCACCATCGTCACCGGCGCGACACCTTGATCTCCATCGTAGCATCGTTGTCGTCTCGCCAATCTTATGCTTCCACGACTATCACTACCGTTTAGTAATAAAGTAAAGCATTACATCGCGATTGCATTGCATACAATAAAGCGACAAACATATGGCTCCTGCCAGTTGCCAATAACTCGGTTAGAAAACATGATCATCTCATACAATAAAATTCAGCATCATGCCTTGACCATATCACATCACAACATGCCCTGCAAAAACAAGTTAGACGTCCTCTACTTTGTTGTTGCATGTTTTACGTGGCTGCTACGGGCTTAAGTAAGAACCAATCTCACCTACGCATCAAAACCACAACGATAGTTTGTCAAATAGACTCCGTTTTAACCTTCACAAGGACCGGGCGTAGCCATACTTGGTTCAACTAAAGTTGGAGAGACAATCGCCCGCAAGCCATCTCTGTGCAAAGCACGTCGAGGGAACCGGTCTCGCGTAAGCGTACGCGTAAGGTTGGTCCGGGTCGTCTCGTCCAACAATACCGCCGAACCAAAGTATGACATGCTGGTAGGCAGTATGACTTGTATCGTCCACAACTCACTTGTGTTCTACTCGTGCATATAACATCAACATAAATAACCTAGGCTCGGATGCCACTGTTGGGTTTCGTAGTAATTTCAAAAATTTTCCTACGCACACGCAAGATCATGTGATGCATAGCAACGAGGGGGAGAGTGTTGTCTACGTACCCAACGCAGACCGACTGCGGAAGCGATGATACGACGTAGAGGAAGTAGTCGTACGTCTTTACGATCCAACCGATCAAGCACCGAAACTACGGCACCTCCGAGTTCGAGCACACGTTCAGCTCGATGACGATCCCCGGACTCCGATCCAGCAAAGTGTCGGGGAAGAGTTCCGTCAGCACGACGGCGTGGTGACAATCTTGATGTACTACAGCAGCAGGGCTTCGCCTAAACTCCGCTACAGTATTATCGAGGTATATGGTGGCAGGGGGCACCGCACACGGCTAAGGAATAGATCACATGGATCAACTTGTGTCTAGAGGTGCCCCCTGCCTCCGTATATAAAGGAGTAGAGGGGGGGAGGCTGGCCGGCCAAGGAGGAGGGCGCAGGAGAGTCCTACTCCCTCTAGGAGTAGGATTCCCCCCCAATCCTAGTCGGAATAGGATTCGCGGAGGGGGAAAAGAGGAGGAGGGGGCCGGCCACCTCTCCTAGTCCTAATAGGACTAGGGGAAGGGGGAGGCGCACAGCCCATCTAGGGCAGCCTCTTCTCTTTTCCACCAAGGCCCACTATGGCCCATATAGCTCCCGGGGGGTTCCGGTAACCCTCCCGGTATTCCGGTAAAATC
Source organism: Triticum urartu (assembly GCF_056163025.1). NCBI lineage: Eukaryota > Viridiplantae > Streptophyta > Magnoliopsida > Poales > Poaceae > Triticum > Triticum urartu. The sequence continues at coordinate 652,245,347 of NC_141877.1, read as the reverse complement.
CCGATTTCACCCGGAACACATCCGATATCCAAACATAGGCTTCCAATATATCAATCTTTATGTCTCGACCATTTCGAGACTCCTCGTCATGTCCATGATCACATCCGGGACTCCGAACAACCTTCGGTACATCAAAATGCATAAACTCATAATGTAACTGTCATCGTAACCTTAAGCGTGCGGACCCTACGGGTTCGAGAACAATGTAGACATGACCGAGACACGTCTCCGGTCAATAACCAATAGCGGGACCTAGATGCCCATATTGGCTCCTACATATTCTATGAAGATCTTTATCGGTCAGACCGCATAACAACATACGTTGTTCCCTTTGTCATCGGTATGTTACTTGCCCGAGATTCGATCGTCGGTATCCAATACCTAGTTCAATCTCGTTATCGGCAAGTCTCTTTACTCGTTCCGTAATACATCATCTCACAACTAACATATTAGTTGTAATGCTTGCAAGGCTTATGTGATGTGTATCACCGAGAGGGCCCAGAGATACCTCTCCGACAATCGGAGTGACAAATCCTAATCTCGATATACGCCAACCCAACATCTACCTTCGGAGACACCTGTAATGCTCCTTTATAATCACCCAGTTACGTTGTGACGTTTGGTAGCACCCAAAGTGTTCCTCCGGCAAACGGGAGTTGCATAATCTCATAGTCATAGGAACATGTATAAGTCATGAAGAAAGCAATAGCAACATACTAAGCGATCGTGTGCTAAGCTAATGGAATGGGTCATGTCAATCAGATCATTCAACTAATGATGTGACCTCATTAATCAAATAACAACTCATTGTTCATGGTTAGGAAACATAACCATCTTTGATTAACGAGCTAGTCAAGTAGAGGCATACTAGTGACACTTTGTTTGTCTATGTATTCACACATGTATTATGTTTCCGGTTAATACAATTCTAGCATGAATAATAAACATTTATCATGATTATAAGGAAATAAATAATAACTTTATTATTGCCTCTAGGGCATATTTCCTTCACGAGTGTCTCAATAGAGAACTTATTACAATAAACATGGCTTAAGGCCATCTAATAACGATAACAACGGAAGGCTTGGAAGATAAGCGAGTCCATCAACTCCAACGGCATCACTGAGTATAGAACCACGACCTAAAAACTCCTTAATCGTCGTCTGAAACGTCTGCAACATTAACGTTGCAGCCTGGAAACGGGTCAGCACATGGAATATGCTGGCAATGTAACACATAGAGAGTAATGGAATGAAACAGCTATACTATATGCATATTTGGCTGGTGGAAAGCTCTATGGTTACAGTTTTGCGTAAAGCCAAATTTTCCCTACTGCAAAGGAATAAATTTATTTAACTATCATGGTGGTTGTTAAACATTGAGAAATGGTTGACAGCATTCTCAATCCCAATTAAACATCATTAAACAAAACCCAACCGAATTAAATTAGGGTAACATGTTGAGATTCCCATGATAATCCAGGTACCAGATACTCAAGATGTCCATAACCGGGGACACGGCTAACCATGATTAGTTTATACACTCTGCAGAGGTTTGCGCACTTTTCCCCACAAGACTCGGTCGCCTCCGTTTGGTTTCTCGCACTACATGGTGTTTGAGAAGACGGATGACCGAGACATAGTCTTTCAGAAGTGCTAGCACCTTACGATCGGGTAGACCGTACCACCTACATCCCCTACATCTGCTAGTCTACCACTGTAAGAGTTTGCACGACTTAGTCAACTTTGCTAGAGCCCATAATAGCTTGTGGCTGCACACGGAAGTTTCTAGCATGAAAAATCTCATGATCCCTTTGAGCCTGGGTGGCGGTCCAAAAGAAAACAGGCAAATCCTGGGTTACCCAGGTGCCTCAATCCACCCAGATGTGTGTTTAAGTTGCCACCTTAGATAAACCATTAATTAACAAACTCACATCTGTCATGGATATCACTCACCCAATCCACGTCTACTAGCATAGCATAGCAATAATAAGCAAACGTAGAAGTAACTCCAAAAGGTTTCATAATAAACAGGTAATACGTACTACCTCAACTACTTCCTATCCCACAATTTAATTAGATCCTAATCATGCAATGTTTGAGGATTTGATCTAATGCAATAAAACTGGGTAGTAGGAAAGGTATGATCAAGTGTTACTTGCCTTGCTGATGATCCGCGAAACCTAGAGATTCGAAGTAACAGGCGGCGCACTTCGGGTATTCTACCGCAGACAAACAACAAGCATACAATAAGTACTCATCTAATGCACAGGTAAAACTCAAGTAAGAGATCTAACCAGCAAGTTCAACTTAAGAACTCCAGTTTGCAAAAAGAATCAAATCGAACGAAGCAACGAAAGTCAAACGGCGAAAGAAAACAACTTCGTTCTACTAATCTGAATCTAAGGCAATTTTTTTACAGTGGCAAAAACTTGTTTAAGTTGGTTAGACGGATAGAGGGTTTCGAGACGAAACTCCATGCGCTTGAATCGCCTGATTCCGATAAACGAGCGAAAAGTTATACTAAAATGAAAATCGGATCAGAAATCACGATCAGAAAATAATGGCGGAAAATCCGAGAAAAAGAAAAATGATGAACGGATTAATGAACGAACGTTCGTTAACCGGATCTAAACAACGAATACGTTCGTTAAAACGAACGAACGAGCGAACGCTCGTTATTTAACCTAAACCGAAAAAACCGATCTAAAAAAATACGGAAACTAAAAAAACCGATGAAAAACCGACGGTTTTTCGAGAAAAAAGGCGGCGCGGAAATCGAGGCACCTCGGGCGGCGGGTCGGCGGCGGCGGGGTCCGACGAGGCGTCGGCGGCGGGCGGCGGCGCGAGCGGCGGCAGCGCGGGGCTCGAGGACGGGCGGGGCTGACATCTAGGGTTTGGCCGGGGGCTGGGTTGCGGCTTATAAAGCCTGCCGGGCCAGGAGTCCTAGTCGGACACGGCCCGGTTAGGTCGGTGCGCGTTTTTTTAAAATAAATACGCGCAGAAGAAAAATAAAAGAAATACTAAACAGACTCCAAAAATCCCGAAATAAATTTTCCCGGGCTTCTAAAATCAAGCCGCACAAGGTGAACATTTATTTGGGGCCTAAATGCAATTTTTAAAAATGCACATTTTTCCTAAATTCAAATAAAATACCGAAAAACTCCGAAATAAAATCTTACTTGATTTTATTATTAAATCCTCAATATTTCTTTATTTTGGGAAAGTCATTTTATTCCCTCTCTCATATTATTGTAATAGAAATAATTGATGATAAATAATTAAAATCAAATGATCCTATTCTCAATTTTTGAGAAAACTCAAATATGAAAATAACGAAATCCCCAACTCTCTCCGTGGGTTCTTGAGTTGCGTAGAATTTCTAGGATCAAAACCAAAAGCAATTAAAATATGATATGCAATGATGATCTAATGTATAACATTCCAAATTGAAAATTTGGGATGTTACACAAGAACCTATGGTAAAACACAATTTGCATGTTGAAATCCTAGGGGATCCTCCTCCACCTAAGGGTGATCCCGTGTTTGAACTTAAACCGTTTCCTGCTAATCTTAAATATGCTTATCTTGATGAAAAAAAGATATATCCTGTTATTATTAGTGCTAACCTTTCAGAGCATGAAGAAGAAAGATTATTGAAAACTCTGAAGAAGCACCGTGCTGCTATTGGATATACTCTTGATGATCTTAAGGGCATTAGTCCCACTCTATGTCAACATAAAATAAATTTGGAAGGAGATGCCAAACCAGATCGTGATCCTCAACGACGTCTGAATCCTAAAATGAAAGAAGTGGTAAGAAAAGAAATACTAAAGCTTCTGGAGGCAGGTATAATTTATCCCGTTGCTGATAGTCAGTGGGTAAGTCCTGTTCATTGTGTTCCTAAGAAGGGAGGTATTACTGTTGTTCCTAATGATAAAGATGAATTGATTCCACAAAGAATTATTACAGGTTATAGGATGGTAATTGATTTCCGCAAATTAAATAAGGCTACTAAGAAAGATCATTACCCCTTACCTTTTATTGATAAAATGCTAGAAATATTATGCAAACATACACATTACTGCTTTTTAGATGGTTATTCTAGTTTCTCTCAAATACCTGTGTCGGCTAAAGATCAATCAAAGACTACTTTTACATGCCCTTTTGGTACTTTTTATTATAGACGCATGCCTTTTGGTTTATGTAATGCACCTGCTACCTTTCAAAGATGCATGATGGCTATATTCTCTGACTTTTGTGAAAAGATTTGTTAGGTTTTCATGGACGACTTTTCCGTCTATGGATCTTCTTTTGATGACTGCTTGAGCAATCTTGATCGAGTTTGGCAGAGATGTGAAGAAACTAATATTGTCTTGAATTGGGAAAAGTGCCACTTTATGGTTAATGAGGGTATTGTCTTGGGGCATAAAGTTTCTGAAAGAGGTATTGAAGTTGATAAAGCCAAGGTTGATGCTATTGAAAAGATTCCATGTCCCAAGGACATCAAAGGTATAAGAAGTTTCCTTGGTCACGCCGGATTTTATAGGAGGTTCATTAAGGACTTCTCAAAAATTTCTCGGCCTCTGACTAATTTATTACAAAAAGATGTACCGTTTGTCTTTGATGATGATTGTGTAGAAGCATTTGAAATACTTAAGAAAGCATTAGTCTCTGCACCTATTGTTCAGCCACCTGATTGGAATTTACCCTTTGAAACTATGTGTGATGCTAGCGATTATGCTGTAGGTGCTGTTCTAAGGCAAAGAGTTGATAAGAAATTAAATGTTATCCATTATGCTAGTAAGACTCTAGACAATGCTCAAAGAAATTATGCTACTACTGAAAAAGAACTTTTAGCAGTTGTATTTGCTTGTGATAAGTTCAAACCTTATATTGTTGATTTTAAAGTAACTATCCAAACTGATCATGCTGCTATTAAATATCTTATGGAGAAGAAAGATGCTAAACCTAGACTTATTAGATGGGTTCTCTTGCTACAAGAATTTGATTTGCATATTGTTGATAGAAAAGGAGCTGAGAACCCCGTTGCAGACAACTTATCTAGGTTAGAGAATGTTCTTGATGACCCACTACCTATTGATGATATCTTTCCTGATGAACAATTAAATGTCATAAGTACTTCTTGTAGTACCCCTTGGTATGCTGATTATGCTAATTACATAGTTGCTAAATTTATACCACCTAGCTTCACATACCAACAAAAGAAAAAGTTCTTCTATGATTTGAGACATTACTTTTGGGATGACCCACATCTTTATAAAGGAGTAGATGGTGTTATTAGACGTTGTGTACCTGAGCATGAACAGGAACAGATCCTACGCAAGTGCCACTCCGAAACTTATGGAGGACACCACGCGGGAGATAGAACTGCACATAAGGTATTGCAATCCGGTTTTTATTGGCCTACTCTCTTCAAGGATGCCCGTAAGTTTGTCCTTTCTTGTGATGAATGTCAAAGAATTGGTAATATTAGTAGACGTCACGAAATGCCTATGAATTATTCACTTGTTATTGAACCGTTTGATGTTTGGGGCTTTGATTATATGGGACCTTTTCCTGCCTCTAATGGATATACACATATTTTAGTTGCCGTTGATTACATTACTAAGTGAGTAGAAGCTATTCCAACTAGCAGTGCTGATCATAACACTTCTATTAAAATGCTTAAAGAAGTTATTTTTCCGAGGTTTGGAGTCCCTAGATATTTAATGACTGATGGTGGTTCACATTTTATTCATAGTGCTTTCCGTAATGCTTGCTAAATATGACATCAATCATAGAATTGCATCTCCGTATCACCCACAGTCTAGTGGTTAAGTAGAATTGAGTAATAGAGAACTCAAATTAATTTTGCAAAAGACTGTCAATAGGTCTAGAAAGAATTGGTCCAAGAAACTTGATGATGCATTATGGGCCTATAGAACTGCATATAAAAATCCTATGGGTATGTCTCCATATAAAATGGTATATGGAAAAGCATGTCACTTACCTCTAGAACTAGAACATAAGGCATATTGGGCTATTAAAGAGCTCAATTATGATTTCAAACTTGCCGGTGAAAAGAGGTTATTTGATATTAGCTCACTTGATGAATGGAGAACCCAAGCTTATGAAAATGCCAAGTTGTTTAAAGAAAAGGTTAAAAGATGGCATGACAAAAGGATACAAAAGCGTGAGTTTAATGTAGGTGATTATGTATTGCTATACAACTCTCGTTTAAGATTTTTTGCAGGGAAACTTCTCTCTAAATGGGAAGCCCCCTATGTTATCGAGGAGGTCTATCGTTCCGGTGCTATAAAAATCAACAACTTCGAAGGCACAAATCCGAAGATGGTAAACGGTCAAAGAATCAAACACTATATCTTAGGTAATCCCATAAATGCTGAAACCAATATCATTGAAACCGTAACCCCGGAGGAATACATAAGGGACACTTTCCAGAACGTTTCAGACTCCGAAAAGGAATAGGTATGTGGTACGGTAAGTAAACCGACTCCAAAACAATTTTTAAGGCAATATTTCTCCGTTTTGGAATATTTAGAAAAATAGAAAATTAAGTAGCAGTCTGGGAAGGACACGAGGGCCCCACGAGGGTGGAGGGCGCGCCCTACCCCCTGGGCGCGCCCCTACCTTGTGAGCTCCTCGTGTGCCTTCCGGACTCCGTTTTCTTGCACGATACGTATTTTGGTCGGTAAAAATTCATTATATATTCTCCCGAAGGTTTTGACTCCTGTATCACGCAAAAATCTCCTGTCTTTGTTTCGAGCTGCTTTCTATCAGGGTTGTCAAGGCCAAGCACTATGTCGTCTCCCTCCTCTTCCAACCATGAGGGCAACGATGCTTGGCTAATGAAGATAGAGCTGAAGAGAGAAGAACCTATGGAGATCAACAAGGATGAAGGGATCAAGAAGGCCGTGGAGGACCAAGTTCCAGCAACAGAAGACACCCTTCAACTGGATCATAATCTTCTTACCCCTACAGAAATCGAAGATTTCAAGATGATTGAGTTGGCTCGTATACAAAATAAGTATCTCACACATGAAAATATTTTGTTGAAGGAGCATATCATCGCACTCAAGGGCATTATCCGCAAGTTAGAAGACCTTCTACGCTCGATGTGCGACTATCCATCATCAACAACACCTCCACCTTCTTCACCAACCAAGGAGATATAATAACATGGGTATGGGCACTCCCCTTGGCAACTGCCAAGATTGGGGGAGGTGCCCCGGTATTGTATCACCATCACTTTTATCTTTACCGTTTATCTTAAGTTCGATCTTATTAGTAGTATTTTGATCTAGTAGAATAAAGTTTATGGCAGGATCTAGTTGTGTGCTTTGCTTTATTATCCTTCTATGTAATCGAGTCCGTGAGCTATATAATAAAGATTTGTGTTGAGTCAAGGGCTTGATTATTTTGCCATGATCCTAAGTGAATAAAAGAAAAGAGAAAGAAATAAAAAGAAACAAAGAGATCATATGGATTCCATGGAGAGTAATGAGCTCACATAGAAAAAGTATGATGAATAAAAGTTGTTGAGAGTTGACAATCATAGTTTTGGTCATCGTTGCAATTAATAGGAAGTAATAAAGAAAGAGAGGTTTTCACATATAGATATACTATCTTGGACATCCTTTATGATTGTGATTACTCATTAAAATATGACATGCTAAAGAGTTGACATTGGACAAGGAAGACAACATAATGGGTTCTGTTTTCTTACATCTGAGATAAATTATATAGTCTTGGATCCTCCAACATGTTGAGCTTGCCTTTCCCCCTCATGCTAGCCAAATTCTCAGTACCAAGTAGAGATACCACTTGTGCTTCCAAATAACCTTAAACCAGTTTTGCCATGAGAGTCCACCATATCTACCTATGGATTGAATAAGATCCTTCAAGTAAGTTGTCATCGGTGCAAAGCAATAAAAATTGCTCTCTAAATATGTATGATTGATTGGTGTGGGAGAAATAAGCTTTATACGATCTTGTGATGTGGAAGTAATAAAAGCGACGGACTGCATAATAAAGGTTCATATCACAAGGGGCAATATAAAGTGATGTTCTTTCGCATTAAGATTTTGTACATCCAACCATAAAAGCGCATGGCAACCTCTGCTTCCCTCTGTGAAGGGCCTATCTTTTATTATTATCTTCTACCTTATGCAAGTGTCATGGTGATCTTCACCTCTCCCTTTTTCATTTTATCCTTTGGCAAGCACAGTATGTTGGAAAGATCCTGGTATATATGGCTAATTGGATGTGAGTTTTCATGAACTATTACTGTTGACATTACCCTTGAGGTAAAACATTGGGAGGCAAACTATAAGCCCCTATCTTTCTCTGTGTCCGATTAAAACTCCACACCCATAAGTATTGCGTGAGTGTCAGCAATTGTGAAAGATTATATGATAGTTGAGTATGTGGACTTGCTGAAAAGTTCTTATACATTGACTCTTTCCTATGTTATGATAAATTGCAATTGCTTCAATGACCGAGATTGTAGTTTGTTAGTTTTCAAAGAAGTTTACGATTCATACATGATATTGTGATTGAATTATTACTCTAGCATTAGAGATCATATGACAAAAATGATATAAGTTTCTGTTCTAAGAATGATCATGATGCTCTCATGTCCGTATTTTATTTTTATCGACGCCTTCATCTCTAAACATGTGGACATATTTTTCGATTTTGGCTTTTCGCTTGAGGACAAGCGAGGTCTAAGCTTGGGGGAGTTGATACGTCCATTTTACATCATGCTTTTATATCAATATTTATTGCATCATGGGCTGTTATTTCACATTATGTCACAATACTTATGGCTATTCTCTCTTATTTTACAAGGTTTACATAAGGAGGGAGAATGCCGGCAGCTGGAATTCTGGGCTGGAAAAGGAGCAAATATTAGAGACCTATTCTGCACAACTCCAAAAGTCATGAAACTCCACGGAACACCTTATAATAAATAATGAAAAATCCTCGCCAAAGATGAAGACCAGGGGCCCACACCCTTCTCACGAGGGTGGGGGTGCGCCCCCCTAGGGCGCGCCCCCCTACCTCGTGGGCCCCCTGGTGGCTCTCCGATGACCATCTTCTCCTATATGAAGTCTTTCGTCGAGAAAAAAAATAAGAAGCAACCTTTCGGGACGAAACTCCGCCGCCACGAGGCGGAACCTTGGCGGATCCAATCTAGAGCTCCGGCAGAGCTGTTCTGCCGGGGAAACTTCCCTCCCGGAGGGGGAAATCATCGCCATCGTCATCACCAACGCTCCTCTCATCGAGAGAGGGCAATCTCCATCAACATCTTCATCAGCACCATCTCATCTCAAAACCCTAGTTCATCTCTTGTATCCGATTCTTGTCTCCAAGTCCGGGGTTGGTGCTAGTGGGTTGCTAGTACTACCTCCGTCACGGTTTAGAAGGCGCACATGGAAATTCTCTGGGACCTAGGTGATTATCTATTGGTTATGAGATGGGATAAAAAATAGCATTCACACTACGCATGCATATAGAAATAGTATATAGGAGTACTAATTAGCTACTAGAAATAAATGCAATGCGCCCTAAACCTTGTCTATTGTGGAAACGCACACAAATTTAACTGTGCCTTCTAAACCGTGACGGAGGGAGTAGTGTTAATTACTCCTTGTAGTTGATGCTAGTTGGTTTAATTGGTGGAAGATCATATGTTCAGATCCTATATGCATATTAATACCCCTCTGATTATGAACATGTTTATGCTTTGTGAGTAGTTACGTTTGTTCCTGAGGACAAGGGAGAAGTCTTGCTATTAGTAGTCATGTGAATTTGGTATTCGTTCGATATTTTGATGAGATGTATGTTGTCTAGCCTCTAGTGGTGTTATGTGAACGTCGACAACATAACACTTCACCATTATTTGGGCCTAGAGGAAGGCATTGGGAAGTAATAAGTAGATGATGGGTTGCTAGAGTGACAGAAGCTTAAACCCTAGTTTATGCGTTGCTTCGTAAGGGGCTGATTTGGATCCATATGTTTCATGCTATGGTTAGGTTTACCTTAATACTTTTGTTGTAGTTATGGATGCTTGCAATAGAGGTTAATCATAAGTGGGATGCTTGTTCAAGTAAGAACATCACCCAAGCACCGGTCCACCCACATGTAAAATTATCAAAGTACCGAACACAAATCATATGAACGTGATGAAAACTAGCTTGATAGTATTCCCATGTGTCCTCGGGAGCGCTTTTCCTTATATAAGAGTTTTTCCAGGCTTGTCCTTTGCTACAAAAAGGATTGGGCCACCTTGCTGCACTTTATTTACTTTTGTTATTTGTTGCTCGTTACAAATTATCTCATCACAAAACTATCTGTTACCACTTATTTCAGTACTTGCAGAGAATACCTTGCTGAAAACCGTTTATCATTTCCTTCTGCTCCTCGTTGGGTTCGACACTCTTACTTATTGAAAGGACTACGATAGATCCCCTATACTTACGGGTCATCAGTGGAGGTGGGGTCTCCTGCCTCGGTGATGCTGCCGCGGTGGCGTGGCTCCCACGCGCAGCAAGAGGAGGCCAGTGATCGTGCTTCCTCGGATCCGGCGCGGTCGGCCCTGGCGTTCCACGTCGGGACAGTTTAGCTGTCCACATCCGCGGGGGTCCGCCACATGCAATCTCCCGCGACACCACAAGACGACGTGGATTGGGCAGCGGACATGCAACAAATAGGAACTGAGCATGCAGAACTAGCAGATTCTTTGCACGTAGACCAGTCCGGATTGGGGGAGGGACCGGATCTCATGCAGCTCTCGCCTCCCATGTCAAACTGCCAGTACAGCTCGGAGGTCTCTTCCACTGCGCATTGTGTGGGACAAGTACATGAGTTAGACACCTTCCTGGTCAGCCTCTCTGACGAGGTTCGGACCCTGACGCATGATGGGGAGGGGGCCCACCCACAGCAAGAGTCCCAAATGGCTGCTTGCACACGCCTTGATGCATTCTGCGCTCGAGTCCAGAGGGCGCTTTCTCCCATTCTACAAAACCCAGCTTCTCGTGCCCTGCAACGATGCGTACCCGACAACAGAGGCAGGTGGATCTGTCTACACCCAGGCGAAGTGTGCGCTTGGCAAGAAGAAGGGCTCATGGCTCAACGACAAGTAAGCAACAACAAGTGATCATCTGCAAGCTCTGCTTTGCCCATGAAGGTGACACGATCAGCGATGAGGCGTTGCAGGCGTACATCTGCCTGTTCGAACAACCACCGAATGATACCCACATTGCTGCTATACTTGCGCTCTTTGGTTGGGAGCCGTCGGCACTCCCGATGCAGGATGAGGTGGAAGGAGCGAGGGTTTAACACCCCCTTTGCTCCGGTGGCATTAGCGGGCTGTTCTTATGGCTGAACAACCGATGAAAATGCTTGTGTGGAATGTTCGTGGGCTCAATTCGCTGGCGAGGCGGCACGCTATCTTCCAAGTGGTGGTCTCGGTAGACCCTAGCATCGTGTGCTTCCAAGAAACTAAATTGGAGGTTGTAACGCTTGAGGTTGTCAAACAATGCCTCGGTAATAAATTTGAAAGTTTTTACTACCTCCCGACGATTGGGACGTGCGGCGGCATTTTGCTAGCTTGGGATCCGCTTGTGGTTTCCTTGTCCAATCCTCACCGTTCGGAAAACACGCTGTCCGCCCTTGTGCAGTTCTTAGGAGCACCAATGTGGTGGCTAACGGGTGTGTATGGACCATCCTTGGAGGATGCGGCCAAAGTGGAATTCATGAGGGAATTGGTGGAGGTCCGGGAGCTCTTGGCTGGCCTGTGGTTGTTGGTCGGCGACTTCAATCTCCTAGTCAACCCAGAGGATAAGAACAATGACTCTGTTAACCGCCGCATGATCAGCCGTTTTCGATCCAAACTGAATAGGTTGGAGCTCAGGGAGATATATTTGAATGGGAGACGCTATACGTGGTCCAACGAGAGGTCTAGGGTCACGTTGGAAAGGATCGATCACGTGTTCGGGACAAATTGTTGGGAGGATCTATACCCTGCCAACTTCCTAATGGCGTTGAGTTCAGCGGTCTCGGACCACTTCCCACTCTTGGTGGACATGCACGCGGACTTCCAATATGGGAAACGCTTCAAGTTGAAGCCTTCTAGCCCAAGGCTCTGGGTTTCATGGAAATGGTGCAGGAGGCGTGGCACTCCATATCTTCGAAGGGCAACCCCTACATGGTGTTGAACAATAAATTGCGGGCCACCACAAAGCACCTCCAACGGTGGAACGACAAGTGGATTGGCAATATACGTATGCAGATCACCATTGCCCTGGAGTTGATACTACGTCTTGACGTGGCCATGAAGAATAGGTGGCTGAGCCAAGAGGAGTTTGAGCTTCGTAAACTTCTGAAAAGGAAGCTCCTGGGTCTCTCCTCCTTACAACGGTCGATTGCAAGGCAACGCTCAAGGTTGTTGCATCTGAAGGAGGGGGACGCCAATACGGAGTTCTTTCATCACCATGCCAGGCACCGACAACGGAAGAATGTGATCATGTCACTCCGGCAGAATGGCGAGGTGGTCTCGGGCCAAGAGAGGATTGCGAACGTTGTGGACTCATATTATGGGGCATTGTTCAGTTCCACCACGGGTCGCCAGTTCACGATCGATCTGGCACAACTTGACTTACCCTACATGGACTTGCATCACTTGGAGGAACCGTTCACGGCTGACGAAGTAATCAAAGTGATCAAAAGCATGCCTCTTGACAAGGCACCCGGGCCGGATGGCTTTACGACCCGGTTCTATGCGCTGTGCTGGAATATCATCAAGGACGACTTCATGAATGCCCTCGCGACATTCTATCATGGGGACATGCGTGGATTAGCATCACTTAACAAAGCTCTAGTGGCTATGTTGCCAAAGAGGGAGGGAGCCGAGGAGTTAAAGGATTACTGCCCAGTGAGTTTGGTGCATGGTGCGGTGAAAATTTTCAACAAGGTGTTGGCATGCCGCCTTTACGAAGACCTACCACATTTGGTGGGCCAGCATCAAGGCGCTTTTTTCAAGGGACGACTCCTTCACGATAACTTTATGCTTGCGCAGTGTACGGCCCGCCACCTCCATGCCTTGAAGCAGTCGACTTTGATGGTCAAACTAGACATATCCAAAGCGTTCGACACGGTGAAGTGGCCTTTCCTCCTGGAAGTTCTTCATCGCATGGGATTTGGCACAAAGTGGAGATCCTGGATTGTGGGACTTTTCTCTACCTCCACAATGCGTATCATGGTTAATGGGGTGCCCGGGGCCCCGATCTTCAACTGTTGCGACCTCGTCAGGGTGGACCGCTATCGCCGATGTTGTTTATCCTTGTCATGGAGCCCCTACATCACCTCTTTAAGTTGGCCTCCGCTTCTGGCATGCTGGCGCCGCTAGCGCGTGTCGGATGTGAACACCCCATGTCTATTTTTGCAGACGACGTGATTATTTTCCTCAAGCCGGTGGACCTCGACCTGGTTACGACAACAAGGATCTTACAAATTTATGGCGTGACATCGGGGCTCCGGGTTAACATGCACAAAACATTGGCCATGCCCATCAGGTGCTCTCAGGAAGAGGTGGCACGTGTGGAAGGCACTCTGGGGTGCCGCATTGGGTCCTTTCCATGCAAATATCTAGGCCTCCCCCTAGGCCTTAAGAAACCATCTGCGGCGCAACTTAGCGGCTTGGTGGAGCAGTTGGCTGTGCGCCTGCCCACCTAGAAGGCGGCGACCCTGCCAAAGAGTGGCAGGCTGGTTCTGGCCTTATCGGTGCTCTGTTCGATTCCTATACATTCGATGCTCGCTTTGGACCTACCGGCAAAGACGATAGCGGCCATAAACAAAATAATCAGAGGCTTCCTCTGGTGTGGCAAAGGTCAGGCTAACACTGGGCACTGCTCGGTAGCTTGGGAGGACGTATGCACGCCAAGATGGGCGGGAGGCCTTGGGATCCTGTGCCTTAGGTGGCTTAACATTGCCATGCAGGACCGTTGGGCCTGGTTACGTCGGGTGGAAAGTGATCGACCTTGGACGGAGTTCAAGCTTGTCCTCCCCAAGGAATCCCTAGCATTAGTCGCAGCGGCTACCAAGGTGACGCTTGGAAATGGGAAGGAAACTCTCTTTTGGGAAGATCGCTGGGTACATGGGCTGCGAATACAGGAGTTTGCCCTTGGAATCTATGAAAGGATCTCAAAACGAGCAAGGAGCACGCGCACAATACATGAAGCCATTTCACTTGGCTCTTGGGCTCGGGACATCAACCCCGACATGGACTACGAGGCTCTAGTGGACTATCTGGAGATTTGGCGGCGATTACAAGGGGTCCAGCTTCAGGAGCACGTCCCCGACGCCATTACTTGGGCCTGGGAAACGAACGGCCAATTCTCGGTATGGTCTGCCTATGCGGCACGGTTCGTTGGTAGGGAGGTGGCGCCAACGGCGGACTTTTCCTGGCGATCTCGGGCTCCTCTACGGTTCCGCTTCTTCACCTGGCTAGCTATGCGAAACAGATGCTGGACTTCAGACAAACTTGCCAGTCGCGGCCTCCCACATTAGGATGCTTGCCCGTTCTACGACCAAGAGGATGAAACCATTGATCACATCCTTCTGACATGCGTGTTCGCTAGAATAGTTTGGAGAACTCTATGCTCGGCCTTGGGGAAGCCGCAGTGGTCCCCAACGGCCCAAGACAACCTAAATGATTGGTGTGTAGCGTGAACGTCGAGTGTCCGCAAGTCAAAGGAGCTACGGGCGCTCCTCACCCTAGGGCTTTGGGAGTTGTGGAAGCACAAAAATGCAATTGTGTTTGACGATGCGGTTGGAAATATGCCCTAGAGGCAATAATAAAATGGTTATTATTATATTTCCTTGTTCATGATAATTGTCTATTGTTCATGCTATAATTGTGTTATCCGGAAATCGTAATACATGTGTGAATACATAGACCACAACATGTCCCTAGTGAGCCTCTAGTTGACTAGCTCGTTGATCAATAGATGGTTACTATTTCCTGACCATGGACATTGGATGTCATTGATAACGGGATCACATCATTAGGAGAATGATGTGATGGACAAGACCCAATCCTAAGCATAGCGCAAGATCGTGTAGTTCGTCTGCTAAAGCTTTTCTTATGTCAAGTATCTTTTCCTTAGACCATGAGATTGTGAAACTCCCGGATACTAATACTTTGGGTGTGCCAAACGTCACAACGTAACTGGGTGACTATAAAGGTGAACTACGGGTATCTCCGAAAGTATCTGTTGGGTTGGCATGAATCAAGACTGGGATTTGTCACTTCGTATGACGGAGAGGTATCTCTGGGCCCACTCGGTAAGACATCATCGTAATGAGCTCAATGTGACTAAGGGTTGGTCACGGGATGATGTGTTACGGAACGAGTAAAGTGACTTGCCGGTAACGAGATTGAACGAGGTATTGGGATACCGACGATCGAATCTCGGGCAAGTAACGTACCGATTGACAAAGGGAATTGTATACGGGATTGCTTGAATCCTCGACATCATGGTTCATCCGATGAGATCATCGTGGAACATGTGGGATCCAACATGGGTATCCAGATCCCGCTGTTGGTTATTGGCCGGAGAGTTGTCTCAGTCATGTCTGCATGGTTCCCGAACCCGTAGGGTCCACACACTTAAGGTTCGATGACGCTAGGGTTATTAGGAAGACTTGTATGTGATTACCGAATGTTGTTCGGAGTCCAGGATGAGATCCCAGACGTCACGAGGAGTTCCGGAATGGTCCGGAGGTGAAGATTTATATATAGGAAGTTGTCATACGGTCACCGGAAAGGTTCGGGGGCATATCGGTATTGTACCGGGGCCACCGGAGGGGTTCCGGGGGTCCACCGGGAGGGGCCACCTCTCTTGGAGGGCCTCATGGACCGTAGAGTAAAGGGAACCAGCCCCAAGTGGGCTGGGTGCATCCCCCCTTGGGCCCATGCGCCTAGGGTTGGGGGGGGGGGGAACCCTAGAGGGGGCGCCCCCCTTGCTTGGGGGGCAAGCCACCCCCCTTGGCCGCCGCCCCCCTCTAGATCTCATCTAGAGGGGGCCGGCCCCCTTCCTCCTTCCCCTATAAATAGAGGGGTGAAGGGAGGGCTGCATACCACATCCAAGGCGCAGCCCCTCCCCTCCCCAACACCTCTCCTCCTCCGTTAAGAGCTTGGCGAAGCCCTGCCGGAGTACTGCCGCTCCACCACCACCACGCCGTCGTGCTGCTGTTGGAGCTCTCTTCCTCAACCTCTCCCTCCTCCTTGCTGGATCAAGGCGCGGGATACGTCACCGCTCCGTACGTGTGTTGAACGTGGAGGTGCCGTCCGTTCGGCGCTAGGATCTTCGGTGATTTGGATCACGACGAGTACGGCTCCATCAACCCCGTTCTCTTGAATGCTTCCGCTCGCGATCTACAAGGGTATGTAGATGCACTCCTCTCCCTCTCGTTGCTAGATGACTCCATAGATTGATCTTGGTGATGCGTGGAAAATTTTAAATTTGTGCTATGATCCCCAACAGGCGCTGCTCCATCACTACAGCTGGTAGTTGGGCGCATCGTTACGGAAGGTAAGGCTTGGTAGCAGGCGAGCTTATTGAAGGGCGAAGTGGATAGCATGCTCGATCTTCTGGTAGGGTGGGTAGGGAGTGAGTAGTCCCGATCGCCGCGTTTGTAGGTGGAGCGGTGGATTGTACATTACGTGTTGTTGTTACTGTAGCGCTTAAAACTCCGTAACATCAATGGTGGTTCGGGTTCTTACCCCTCTCTTCTATAAAAGATGATACACACACTCGTGCGTATTCGAGAAAAATAATAATAATATGGGAGTTCATGGTATATAAAATGAGGCAGTCGAATCAGAAGCGCGCAACATTTTAGTTAAGATGCCGTCGCCGGAGATGCTGGAAGCCCAGAATGCTTGATCAACATCTTCAGCCACGAACAATCCTGAGAACTCCAGGACGCCACCCTCTCGACGCATTGAACACCTCATTTGCTACTCGCTCTAGAAGCTTTACCCCCCACCTCAGCTCCCTTTCTTCTTCCTCGCCTATCTGCAAAATGCAACATGATTCAAGAAGCCAACAAGTTTTATGAAGAATCGCAAAAGGTCAATAATCCTTCTGCGTTCAAAACACTAGTTGTTCCTGCAAGTCCAAATAGACCACAGCAAAGCAAATACTCCAACATACATCTTTTTTTTTCTCAAACTGAGATAATCAGGAAGACATCATCATTTCCACATTCATGGGCAAGTTAGGTAATCCCAAAGTATTTTGCACCACACACCAAAGGAATTTCGCAACTGAACAATGTGGAAGGAGATGATCATATTTTCTTCAGCCCCACAGAACATACATTTAGTGTTTCCAGACCATCCCCTTTTCACTTTAGTAGGATGCTTTTTCTAACTAGAAGCGAGATAAAGACTCTAATTTTTTTTGATTCTTTAATTTTCCGCAAGCAGAGCTATTGTGGGCGTTAGAAAATTTGCCTTGTAAGTTTGTACCTGGACATCTGGGCCTATGCTTTTTTTGAAGCAACGACAACGAGCTTCCTCGTCAATTTTCATTAAACAAACCATCGACATCTTAAAAGTCTTAACAAAATAAGGGTAGAGCGGAAAGGGCTCAAAAGGCAAGACCAACAAGGCATCAAAACTCGCCGTTAAGATAGTGAAGCTTATTCAAGGATTCCACTGATGACTGTGTATACATACTCCTTCGATCCATATTTATTGTCGCTGATTTAGTACAAAATCTATATTAATTGTCGCTGATTTAGTGTACAAACCAGGATTGGAGGGAGTATGTTTCTTGAATCACCATCCTGATCCTCACGATTCGAGCATTAATTTTTCTTTGCCCTTTCTCTTTCCCAAAAAAGTGCCTACACTATTGGATTTGAAGAAATAAAAAACAACATCCACGGCGCGAATAAGGGACGATGTTTATGAGAACCAGGCACCGCCAGCCCAGCTAGTGCGGCACTGATCCATCACAACTCATCAGCAGCTTCCATGGAACTGTTCCTGTTCAGTGAGCTTGGAATTGATTGGACAAGAGATTGGTCCATATTTATGTGACGGTGGTTGGAGTTGTCTTAGCCTAGCGTAGTACTACGTCGTGGCCGAAAGCTCCTCTCGCACTGCACACTGTAGGGCACTGCGTGCATGCTGCTGGGCTGGCGATCGATGTGTGATCCAGCCACCGTCGTTTGCGTGGATATGCGTATCGCGTGAAGGCAAAGCGCATGATGATCCAGCTGCAAAATGGATCGATGATCCACCGAACTGTTGCTGTTCACGTGCCGTACGCATGGAAATGGAATCCCAATCAATCGGGTAAGTATTTATGTGACGGTAGTTGGAGCTGTGTTAACTCAGCTAGCTCACGATCCACGTCCTGATCATTTGAAAGCTCCTCTCCCACGGCCGCACTGTACGTGCATGTGCTGCTAAAGTGGTGCGCAGCGGGAAATGTACTCCCACGTATTTGTAATTGTCATGTGTGAATTTCTTTTCTTGATTCTCCATGAAAATAGCCAGGCATTTCAACGCCAGCCCTCGATTTGTTTAATGTGTAACCGTTAGATCCTCTTTTCTCTCCGTCCCACGCGTCTTCTTCCTCCCTTGCCTCTCGACTCTACCTCTAGGGAAACTTCCACGATCCCGGCATCGTCCCTAGGACACCCGCACTCGCCGGCCACTCATGCCGCCCTGCTCGTCCTTGGCTCCGTGCTCGCCAGCAACCCGTGCTGCCGGTTGTCTCGCAACAGTGGTTGGGTTGCAGCAAAAACACCCATGCTCCGCCATTGCTATGGTTGCAGCTCCACCATAGGCGGTTGTAGCACCACTATTTAGCTGTTGTAGCTCCCGCCAAGACGGTGGCAACTCCGGTCACCATTGGCTGCCATTCACCATAGCAGCTCCCACTGTGGGCGGTTGTAGCACTGCTAGTCGCAAGTTCCAGCAAAAATGGCATTGCCGTTCTAGCACAAAAATCGTTCGAGCACCCCAAAATGCCAGTTACAACATCCTGAATAGCTGGTTCGTGCAACCAGAGATGCTGGTTGCAGCAAACGTCCCGGCACACGGTCGTCGCCGTCATAGCTCATGGGCACCACGGATGAAGCTTCTCGCGACGAGTCGTTTTTTTGGGGCCAAGTGTGGAAAAAAAGGATAGTAGCATTGTCCCTTTTCATTCCTTTTTTTGGGCTTTTTTTGGCCTTTTTTTATTGGAACAATGCTCTATTAAATGATGATCATCAAACTTCTATTTATTTACAACTCAATGGTTACAACTCGATACTAGAACAAGGTATGACTCTATATGAATGCCTCCGGCGGTGTACCGGGATATGCAATGACACTAGTAGAAAACAAAGCTTTGGTCCAAGCCGGGTCAGCCCATTAGTCCCGGTTCAGTCCAGAACCGGGACCAATGGGGGCATTGGTCCCGGTTCGTGAGCCCAGGGGGCCGGCCGGGCCACATGGGCCATTGGTCCCGGTTCATCTGGACCTTTTGGTCCCGGTTGGTGGGATGAACCGGGACCAATGGGCCTTGCTCCTGGCCCACCACCATTGGTCCCGGTTGGTGGCTTGAACCGGGACCAAAGGCTCCCTTTTAGTCCCGGTTCATGCCACCAACCGGGACCAATGAAGTGCCTATATATACCCCCTCGCGTAAGAGCAGAGCACACTGCTCTGTTTTTTTCTGACCGAGGGGGAGAGGGCTTGGTGGTGCTCTAGCTCACCTCCTATGCACACAAGGTGTTTGATGGAATGCCCGAGCCACACTACTTAAACTTTCTCCTCTCCAAGCTCGACCTCCAAACTCCATTTTCCACAATATTTGTCTAGGTTTAGCGGTCTGTCACGCCCCGTCCCCGTCTTCACCGCCGTCGATCACCCGCGCCGAGCTCATCGCCGGCACCACCGTGGTGAGCCTCTTGTTCTTATCTTCTTTCTGAAAGGAAAAATATTCTTACTTGTATGTTTACATAGATACTTGTATTATTTTCTTACTTTTATTATTGCATCTTATATAATGCGATGGTTTTGGTATCCGCCCCCGTCGGCCCTCGTCCTGTCTATGATTCGGATGTGGTATATATATTATCTTTATAACTATTGGTTCATTTATTGTTTATGAAAATTATGCCGACCAACGTGACATAGATTTTATTTATGTAGGATGTATGTGAATCAGAAATGCCAACCGACCCTATTGTCGAGAGGTTAAATTTAGTTGAAGAAGAAAACAATTTGTTGAAGGAAAAAATAAAAAAAATTAAGGAGGAGAAGATGATATTGGAGTTGCATGTTGCGGATGTCGTCGATGATCACAAGATCAAGATGGATGCAACGCGCTTGAAGATTAGAAAGATTAGAAAATATGCCATTCATACCGAGGCTTGGTATCATTATGCCGTTGGATCAATTGTTACCTTGGTTGCGATTATGATCGCATTTGTTTTTGCATTGAAATGTTTTACATAGTTTCAATGTATGGTTTAATTAATTAGATGCTCTGGAGAGCTATATGTTGTTAAATAAGAACTATGTATGTACTTTGGTTTTAATGTGATGATGAACTTCTATTAATTTGGACACTTAATTATATATAATGCACGCAGATGAACCGACAATGGATGTACGGTGACAGACACACCTGCGAGTACATTAAGGGCGTGCATGAGTTTCTCGATGCGGCTGAGGCAAACAAGCAGAATGGTTTTATGTGTTGTCCATGCACTGAATGTGGGAATACGAGGTCTTACTCTAACCGGAAAATCCTTCACTCCCACCTGCTTTACAAGGATTTCATGCCACACTATGATGTTTGGACGAGGCATGGAGAAATAGGGGTTATGATGGAAGACGACGAAGAAGAAGAGTACGATGACAACTATGTGCCCCCTGAATACGGTGATGCTGCAACGGGGGGAGCTAGTGAAGATCAAGAGGAACCAGACAATGTGCCCAATGATGCTGCAACGGGTGAAGCTGCTGAAGATCAAGAGGAACCAGACGATGTGCCCGATGATGGTGATCTCCGCCGGGTCATTGTCGATGCAAGGACGTGATGCGAAAGTCAAAAGGAGAAGCTGAAGTTTGATCACATGTTAGAGAATCACAAAAAAGTCTTGTACCCCAATTGCGAAGATGGCAACACAAAGCTCGGTACCGTACTGGAATTGCTGCAGTGGAAGGCAGAGAATGCTATGGCTGACAAAGGATTTGAGAAGCTACTGAAAATATTGAAGAAGAAGCTTCCAAAGGATAACGAATTGCCCGACAGAACATACGCAGCAAAGAAGGTCGTATGCCCTCTAGGATTGGAGGTGGAGAAGATACATGCATGCCCTAATGAATGCATCCTCTACCGCGGTGCATACAAGGATCTGAACGCATGCCCGGTATGCGGTGCATTGTGGTATAAGATCAGACGAGATGACCCTGGTGATGTTGACGGCGAGCCCCCCAGGAAGAGGGTTCCTGCGAAGGTGATGTGGTATGCTCCTATAATACCACGGTTGAAACGTCTGTTCAGAAACGAAGAGCATGCCAAGTTGATGCGATGGCACAGTGAGAACCGAAAGAAAGATGGGAAGTTGAGAGCACCCGCTGACGGGTCGCAGTGGAGAAAAATCGAGAGAAAGTACTGGGATGAGTTTGCAAAGGACCCAAGGAATGTATGGTTTGCTTTAAGCGCGGATGGCATTAATCCTTTCGGGGAGCAGAGCAGCAATCACAGCACCTGGCCC
The DNA here is from genome assembly GCF_056163025.1 of Triticum urartu. Taxonomy (NCBI): domain Eukaryota; kingdom Viridiplantae; phylum Streptophyta; class Magnoliopsida; order Poales; family Poaceae; genus Triticum; species Triticum urartu. Next base: position 652,223,526 of record NC_141877.1, on the reverse strand, counting down.
GTGACTCTATGTATGTATAACCTTCCTCCTTGGATGTGCATGAAGCAGAAGTTCATTATGATGCCAGTTCTCATCCAAGGCCCTAAGCAACCCGGCAATGACATTGATGTGTACCTAAGGCCATTAGTTGAAGAACTTTTATAGCTGTGGAATGGAAACGGTGTACGTACGTGGGATGAGCACAAACAGGAGGAATTTAACCTTAAGGCGTTGCTGTTCATGACCATCAACGATTGGCCTGCTCTCAGTAACCTTTCAGGACAGACAAACAAAGGATACCACGCATGCACGTACTGTTTAGATGACACTGAAAGTATATACCCGGACAAATGCAGGAAGAATGTGTACCTGGGCCATCGTCGATTTTTTCCGACCAACCATCAATGTCGAAAGAAAGGCAAGCATTTCAAAGGCGAGGCAGATCACCGGAAGAAGCCCGCCATGCGTACCGGTGATCACGTACTTGCTATGGTCAATGATTTACACATAATCTTTGGAAAGGGTCCCGGTGGACTAGCTGTTCCGAATGATGCCGAGGGACACGCACCCATGTGGAAGAAGAAATCTATATTTTGGGACCTACCCTACTGGAAAGACCTAGAGGTCCGCTCTTCAATCGACGTGATGCACGTGACGAAGAACCTTTGCGTGAACCTGCTAGGCTTCTTGGGCGTGTATGGGAAGACAAAAGATACACCTGAGGCACGGGAGGACCTGCAACATTTGCACAAAAAAGACGGCATGCCTCCGAAGCAGTATAAAGGTCCTGCCAGCTACGCTCTTACGAAAGAAGAGAAAGAAATCTTCTTTGAATGCCTGCTCAGTATGAAGGTCACGACTGGCTTCTCGTCGAATATAAAGGGAATAATAAATATGCCAGAGAAAAAGTTTCAGAACCTAAAGTCTCATGACTGCCACGTGATTATGACGCAACTGCTTCCGGTTGCATTGAGGGGGCTTCTACCGGAAAACACCCGATTAGCCATTGTGAAGCTATGTGCATTCCTCAATGCAATCTCTCAGAAGGTGATCGATCCAGAAATCGTACCAAGGCTAAGGAGTGATGTGGCGCAATGTCTTGTCAGTTTCGAGCTGGTGTTCCCACCATCCTTCTTCAATATCATGACGCACGTCCTAGTTCATCTAGTCAACGAGATTGTCATCTCAGGGCCCGTATTTCTACACAATATGTTCCCCTTTGAGAGGTTCATGGGAGTCCTAAAGAAATATGTCCGTGACCGCGCTAGGCCAGAAGGAAGCATCTCCATGGGCCATCAAACAGAGGATGTTATCGGGTTTCGTGTTGACTTCATTCCTGGCCTTAAGAAGATAGGTCTCCCTAAATCGCGGTATGAGGGGAGACTGACTGGAAAAGGCACTCTTGGAAGTGACTCAATAATATGCAGGGACGGATATTCTTGGTCTCAAGCACACTACACAGTTCTACAGAACTCTACCTTGGTGACCCCGTATGTCGATGAACAGAAGAACAGTCTGCGCTCCAAACACCCGGAGCAGTGCGATGACTGGATTACATGTGAACACATCAGGACTTTCAGCAGTTGGTTGGAAACACGTCTCAGAGGTGACAACACTGTTTGTGATGAGTTGTACTTGTTGTCCAGGGGACCATCTTTGACTGTATTGACTTACAAAGGATACGAGATAAATGGGAATACATTTTACACGATCGCCCAAGATCAAAAGAGCACCAACCAAAACAACGGTGTCCACTTTGATGCAGCAACCGAGAGCGGAAAGGACACATATTATGGTTACATAGTGGACATATGGGAACTTGACTACGGACCTGATTTTAAGGTCCCTTTGTTTAAGTGCAAATGGGTCAATCTGTCAGGCGGCGGTGTACAGGTAGACCCACAGTACGGAATGACAATAGTGGATCTGAAAAATCTTGGGTACACTGACGAACCTTTCGTACTAGCCAATGATGTGGCACAGGTTATCTATGTGAAGGACATGTCTACCAAACCGAGAAAAAGGAAAGATAAGGAAGCGAATACATCATACGATGAGCCAAAGCGCCACATAGTTCTTTCAGGAAAAAGGGACATCCTGGGAGTGGACGGCAAGACAGACATGTCTGAAGATTATGAAAAGTTTCATGAAATTCCTCCCTTCAATGTCAAGGCTGACCCAAGCATCCTGATAAACGATGAAGATTATCCATGGTTACGGCGCAATAAGCAAATGACACAAGCGAAGAAAAAGTGAAGACTTTCTCCCGCAACTATTATGATGATACCATGCCAACTTTGTAACACACGAGTATGCTATGCCAACTTTTTCAGAGTTCATTTGAAAACTATGAATTTAGGTCGAATTTTCTCTATAGGTGCATCTATGTTCATTTTTTAGTAAAGTTAATCACAAACTTGTGATTCACACAAATTTCAAAGAATTCAAATTTTAACTATTCAAATTTGAAAACTAATGGCACTAACAAAAAGTTTATAATTTTTCTTAAGTAATGGCACTAACAGAAAGTTTATAATTTTCGGATTTCATTTGGAATTCATTTGAAATGCTTTTCAATTTCAGGGTCTTATAGCTCAAAAAAATCAGTAAATGCCTGAAAAATAACAAATGAAGTCAGAAAGGGTTGAAAATTGATGATGTGGCTTCGAATGGTGCATTTTGAACACAGAAAAAATATGGAGTTCAAATAAGTTCAAGAAAATGAAATCCCTTTGTAACAGATGATCTTTCGTCCGAAACCCTGATACTTCGAAAGAGATTGTCCGTTTTGTACACGAAGTGCATCCAGTTTTAGCCGTAACCATCTCAACTTTGTTGCACATGCTATGTGGGTGAAATGATGATACCATGCCAACTTTCAACCTTTTCGGAGTTCATTTGAAATGATTTTCAATTTCAGGGTCTTATAGCTCAAAAAAATCAGTAAATGCATGAAAAATAACAAAGGAAGTCAGAAAGGGTTGAAAATTGATGATGTGGCTTTGAATGGTGCATTTTGAACACAGAAAAAATATGGAGTTCAAATAAGTTCAAGAAAATGAAATCCCTTTGTAACAGATGATCTTTCGTCCGAAACCCTGATACTTCGAAAGATATTGTCCGTTTTGTACACGAAGTGCATCCAGTTTTTGCCGTAACCATCTGAACTTTGTTGCACATGCTATGTGGGTGAAATGATGATACCATGCCAACTTTCAACCTTTTCAGAGTTCATTTGAAATGCTTTTCAATTTCAGGGTCTTATAGCTCAAAAAGCAAAAGGAATCAACTAAAAAGTTTTTATAAACCTCTAGTATTTTTGAAACTAAACTTATATAAAATTTATGCAACTTAAATTCAGAAAGTATTTTTTGTTCACCACATTAATAGCAAAAATAATTTAATAGCAAAAAAATAACAAAATTTGTTTTTGATTAAAACAGATATTAAAAATAACCTAAAACTACCAAATAGAGTATAATGATAAAACACTGTAATATTAAGTAGCAGGAAAAAGAATCACTCAAAAATCTAACTTCATAGTAAAGTTATTCATAAACTAGTGATTCACATACATTTTAAAACTATAAGTATTTAGTACAAATAAAAAAATAAAAAGCAAAAAATAAAACAAAAGAAGAAAACAAAAAAAATTCAAATTTTAAAACTAATGGCACTAACAGAAAGTTTATAATTTTTGTGACCTAAAAGCAAAAAGAAATCACTAAAAAACTATAAGTATTTAGTAAAAATTAAAAAAAAGCAAAAAATAAAACAAAAGAAGAAAACAAAAAAAATCAAATTTTAAAACTAATGGCACTAACAGAAAGTTTATAATTTTTGTGACCTAAAAGCAAAAATAAATCACTAAAAAACTATAAGTATTTAGTACAAATAAAAAAATAAAAAGCAAAAAAGAAAACAAAAGAAGAAAACAAAAAATTCTACCTACTAGGCCTCCACGGCCTGAATACGACTAGAAACCCTTCCATGGGCCAGGATTCAGGCCCGCAGAAGGCCCAGCAGGCCCAACAGGCATAGCAGTGCACAGATTAGGCCCGTAAGCCTGCAATAGAGAGGAGCTCGAGAGGGATGTGGCAGCTAGGCTTATAAACCACTCCGAGCCCCTCTCAACTAGCGAGGTGGGACTAAACTTACGACCGCACCGCGCCAGCACAGGGCGGTTGGTCCCGGTTGGTAGCACCAACCGGGACTAAAGGGGTGCATTGGTACCAGTTCGTAACACCAACCGGGACGAATGCCCCCCTTTAATCCCGGTTGGTGCGACGAACCGGGACCATAGGTGCGCATTCGTCCCTGTTCGTGCGACGAACCGGGACCATAGGTCCGCCTATATAAGCCCACACTTGCGAAAATTTCGCCAACTGCTCCATTCCCCATCGCCGACGCTGCCAGCCTGCTCGTCCTCCTCGTCGCCGTCGCCGCGCCCTGCCCCATCCCCGCGTGCTTGCCGTCGCCGCGCCCTGCCCCGTCGCCGTCACCGCGCCCCGTCGCTGTCGTCGTCGTCGCGCCCTCTTGCCCGTCGCCGGCCGCCCTGCCCCGAGCCCGCTGCCGTCCGCCCTGCCCCAAGCCCCGCCTCCTCGTCCCCGTCGCCGTGTGCCGCCCCGAGCCCGCCGCCGTCCCCGTCGCCGTGTGCCACCCCGAGCCCGTCGTCCCCGTCACCGCGTGCCGCCCTGCGCACGCCGTCCCCGTCTCCGGCATCCCCGAGCCCGCCGTCCTCCTTCCCGTCGCTGGCCTCCTCTCCCCGTCGCCGCCCGCCCCCAGTGAGCTCCCCCCTTTCCCATCCCCGTCGCCGACGACGCCACCCATTGCCGCCGCCGCTTTCTGTTTATACGTTCATAGATTTTTTTCATGTATGTATGAATGTCGATATGTATGTACATATGGATATGGCTATATATGCATGTATTTTCTCTGTGTATATATGTTCATATATGCAAAAGTTACATTTTTAGAAAATCATCTATATATGTTCATATATGCAAAAGTTCTATATGAATGTGGCTATATGTATGTTCATGGAAAATAATTTTGCTCGATGATCTTTTTGTTCACGATGTTCATATAATTTTTTTCATGTATGTATGAATGTCGATATGAATTGTACCTATGATGTTTTTTTATTCATAGATGAATATGTATGTGGCTATGTGAATATGCAAAGAAGAGGAGATGAAGAAGATGATATATTTTCTTATTCATGGGTGTGTCGAGAGGGTCGTCGATAACTTTAGTGCATTTTAGGTTATTTTCATTTTAGGTCATTTTAGGTCGTGGGTGTGTCGAGAGAGCGGCCGAGGGGTCGAGGGTCGTCGAACATGAGAGGGGGGATGATAGATGATGATGAGGGGGGGAGGGGGGACGTTGGACATTCATGAGAGAGGCGGGGAAGAAGGGGAAGAAGAGGGAGAAGAAGAGGAGAGGAAGTCTTCTCCTCTATTCTTTCTCCTCCTCTATTCTTTCTTCTCTTCTTTTTTCTTCTTCTTCCTATATGTATTAGTTTTGTTATTTAGGTTGTAATTAGTAGATATTAATTTTGTTCATATATGTATGGATGCATGTGATATGTATGTATGTATGTATCGGGTATGTCGTTGTCGATATACCCCCTACCCGATAACTTCGACATGAGGGGGTCGAGAGGGGGTCTAGGGTCGCCGAGGGGTCGAGGGTCGTCGAACATGAGAGGAAGAAGAGGATAAAAAAAGAAGAGGAAGAAGAAAAAAAGAGGAGAAGAAAGAATAGAGGAGATCTCTATTCTTTCTCCTCCTCTATTCTTTCTTCTCTTCTTTTTTCTTCTTCTTCCTATATGTATTAGTTTTTTATTTAGGTTGTTAATTAGTAGATATTAATTTTGTTCATATATGTATGGATGCATGTGATATGTATGCATGTATGTATGTATCGGGTATGTCATTGTCGATATACCCCCTACCCGATAACTTCGACATGAGGGGGTCGAGAGGGGGTCTAGGGTCGCTGAGGGGTCGAGGGTCGTCGAACATGAGAGGAAGAAGAAGAAACCCTCTATTCTTTCTTCTCCTCTTTTTTTTCTTCTTCCTCTTCTTTTTTTATCCTCTTTTCCTCTTTTTTTATCGGGAATGAGGGTCGTCGAGGGTCGCCGAGCGGTAGAGGAAACCCTAAATAGCAAGTATCATGGGTGTGAGATACATGTGGCCGTCGGTGTCGGACACTACATCCACGTCCCACAAGTGACGCGGGCTCGAAGCCCGCGTCACTTGTGGGACGTGGATGTAGTGTCCGACACCGACGGCCACATGTATCTCACACCCATGATACTTGCTATTTAGGGTTTCCTCTACCGCTAAGAAAAAAAAGAGAAGAAGAGGAAGAAGAAGAAAAAAAAGAGAAGAAGAATCTTCTTCTCTTTTTTTTCTTCTTCTTCCTCTTTATTTTATCGGGAACGAGGGTCGTCGAGGGTCAGGGTCGCCGAGCGGTAGAGGAAACCCTAAATTGCAAGTATCATGGGTGTGAGATACATGTGGCCGTCGGTGTCGGACACTACATCCACGTCCCACAAGTGACGCGGGCTTCGACGCCCGCGTCACTTGTGGGACGTGGATGTAGTGTCCGACACCGACGGCCACATGTATCTCACACCCACGATACTTGCTATTTAGGGTTTCCTCTATCGCTCGGTGACCCTCGACGACCCTCGTTCCCGATAAAGAAAAGGGGAAGAAGAAGAAAAAAAGAGGAGAAGAAAGAATAGAGGAGTTCTTACTCCTCTATTCTTTCTTCTCCTCTTTTTTTTCTTCTTCCTCTTCTTTTTTTATCCTTGAAGCGTTGTCGAGGCCACCCCAAACCCTAGAGAAGCAGCGTCGAGGCCACCCCAAACCCTAGAGAAGCAGCGTCGAGGCCACCCCAAACCCTAGAGAAGCAGCGTCGAGGCCACTAATTAATATTAGTTCTACGTTTGCCACTAATATATCCATCTGTCATGTTTGAATAATAATTGCCGTGTTGTCAATATTTGTAGAAACTATGGACACCGCCGAGACAAAGTACAAGAAGAGTTGTTGGGGGACATAATCGCATGAGGAAGTGATGCCGTCTGCGAGTTGTTTCTCAACGACACCGATGGTCTGGAAGCAGCTGGCTATGATTATGATGGCTCCGGTGACCTAATGCCGGTGCAAGAAGGAGACCGTGAGGACGGCTTCGGTGACCCAATGCCGGTGCAAGAAGGAGACCGTGATGACGTCTCCGGTGACCGAACCAAGACCGGCCAGGTATATATATTAGTTAAGCTTCTCCTGACTAGCTAATTGATGCATTCATTGTTTTGGTATGTACACATATTAATTAAGTCTTTGTTCTTTTTTCTAGCCCTCCGGATCGAGCACAACTTCGGTAAAGAGACGAGGCCCGAAGAAAAAGTTGAGCTCGGATGAAAAGTTTGAGATCATAGCAATCGCGCCCGACGGCCAACCGATTGAACCCCTCCGGACAAAGAGCGCATTTGTTGCTCAGTGCGGGGTTTTGGTTAGGGACAAGATCCCGACCAGCATCCAGCAATGGTTAAAGCCGGCTACAGAAGACCCTGAGGTGTCTTATGTCAATGATATGCTGAAAAATGATCTTTGGACTGAGCTGAAGTCAAATTTCACCCTACCGCCAGAGGATGATCGAGAGAAGCCAGTTAAAGAGCAATTAATCAAGTCTTTTGCTCTTAAGAGGATGGCAGAACTATTCAGGAGGTGGAAGAAAGAGCTGAAGAAGTTTGTTGAAAATAAAGAGACACCAGAATTCAAGGGCAGATATGAGAAGATCAGAGATCACTGGCCCGCATTTGTGGCCCACAAGACATCGGAAAAGAGTAAGAAGATGTCGGCAACAAACAAGCAAAATGCTGCGAAGAAGAAGCACACCATCGCACGGGGTCAGGTGGCTACCTCGTAGGCCAGCCTAAGTGGGCCAAGACTGAGAATGATCTGGTTGATAAAGGGATTGAACCAGAGACAATTAACTGGCCAGACCGTTGCCGGACTTGGTTCTTCTGGGCTGGCGGAACCTTGGACCCTGAAACAGGGAAGTGCATTTGGACGAACAATCAAATGGACATACCAGTCAGGAAGCTTCAGCAGTATATCGAAGCAGCGCAACAAGGGACGTTCTTTCCAGACAGAGAGAACGACGAGCTCACAATGGCCCTCAGGAATCCTAAGCACCCTGGACGGACACGAGGCACGCCAGGCTCCATTCCGTGGAAGGTTGGGTTTCCGGACGCAGGCGGTTACAAATCCCAGGAGAGGAGGAAAAAATTGCAGCAGACCCAAATGTAGGCACTGCAAGCAAGGGTACAAGCGATAGAGGAACGAGAAGCAAATCGCAGCAAACATACTGCCGAAGCTTCCCCCGAAGCTACCCCATCATCTCAGCGGAGAAGCAGCGTGGCTTCCACCGAGCTGCTTCAGCCGGAGCATGCCTTGACGGCTCCTGCCAGCTATCCCGTGGATGCTATCACGGAGTCTCAAAATTGCCACCTTATGACGCAATGGATGAATTTGAAGGTCAAGGCGGCTGTTGGCTCTGTTTATCCTACTGAACCCGGCGCAACTTTTCACTGTCGGCCGATTCCAGAAGGATATGCTAGGGTGATGGTGGATGAAATAACGGAGGGATTTTAGGACCTCCAGCTTGACCACCCTACCGGTGAAGGGGAGACTAGGCTGGGGTCTGCTCTGAAGACTCCATGCCTATGGCGGAAGGAGCTCATCAACCTTCCGAACTGGACGCCTCCGCCTCCTCCTCCTCCTCCCCCGGCAAGTCAGGGCACTCCGCCTCCTCCACCGCCTCCTCCTCCGGCGAGTCAGGGCACTCTGCCTCCTCCACCGCCTCCTCCTCCGGCGAGTGACGATCAGGGCACTCGACCGGCTCCTTCTCCGGCACGTGGCGGCACTCCGCCTCCTTCTCCGTCTGCGCCGACGCGCCCGAGCAGCCAGCCTCCTCCTTCTCCGCCTCGTTAGCAAGGGCGGAAGAGACCTGCCGCCGCTCCGGCTGCTCCGGCGCGTCGTAGTCCTTCTCCTCTGCCTCGTAAGCAAGTAAATAAGACAACCGCTCTGTCTGCTCTGCCGACGTCTAGCAGTACAGCCAGAGGCGGGAGGAAATACAGATTCGGTCCTTCTCTGAAGACTCCAGAGAAGTTACCATACGAGAGGACCCCAGAGGAGAACGTCAAGATTGCACGAGAAGAAGTGAGGAACAACTTTGAAGGGGTGAAAGCAAACAAACATCCACCTCCGGAGGAGAAGGTAGATCCGGTGAAAGCGAAGCGCACTCTGGCTACCCTGACAAAACCACCCAAGTCTCCGCCGAAAGGAAACTATGAGCGCATTATTGGAAAGGAATTTGCCGAAGCAGAGCGGTCGGGAAGTACAGTTAGTGATCAAAGGCTGAAGGAACGACGAGTTGGGAAACAAATTGCCCAGCTCGACGAACAAGCGAAGCAATCGTGCCCCCCGCTCAAGGTGCCTAGCGACAACGTCGCTAATGATCCGAGGATGGTGCCCAGTTATAGCAATCTTGGCGATTACCTGCCCGACGATGTACATTATGATTTCATGGAGGTGCAGATACAAAGATACGAGTACGGGAAGCCTCTCGTCAAAGATGAAAGATCTCTATCAACGATGATGCGAAGATTGCATGATTGGTACTTGAAAATCTGCAGAGACTCTGGGGGGAGGAGTACTTTGTATGTGAAAGTTAAAAAGGAGCATGACCTCGTTGGAGTTGAACTGTTGCCTGTTCCATTTGAGGAGTTCTTTCAGTTTTTCAATCAATTGGCCCTCGATAAAACAACGGTCACCTGCTACTGTCTGTAAGTAGTACTACTTCTGTCATTAAGTCTCTCTATATAGCTCAGCTCTTTCATTGCATGTATTTATAATCATCCTCACTATATTATGCAGATTGAAGATCGCCGAATTGAAGAAAAGACAAGTCGGTGATATTGGGTTCATTAACACATATCTCATAGATGCAACTCAGGTTAAATTTCATGTCACAGATACCGAGGCCAACTTGCTACGATCGTTGGTAATAAATGAAAACAAAGATATAATACTCTTTCCTTACAACTTCAAGTGAGTGTTACTGTCTTGTGCATATTCGGTTTCCCTTATATATTAGTCAAGGTTATAGTAATGTAATTGATGAGTTATGCATGCGTGTGCAGTTACCACTATATTCTCCTAGAGATTAAGCTTGAGTAGGGACTAGTAACCGTCTTAGACTCAAAACGAAAAGATCCCCAGGACTATGCGGACATGACTCAAATGCTCGAGAAGTAAGTTAAATCGATCATTATCCACCATATCAGCAACTTTGTTCATTTCCTGATATATCAAGTAATTGTTTTCTTTGTCTGGCAGGGTTTGGAAAAAATTCTGCAAAAAAGCTCCAGGACTCCCGAAGAAGCTGCAATTTAGACACCCGAAAGTAAGTACTATAACAGCATGTTCCGCGCATCTCCTATTGATTCAAGCGCTAGTTTCATCAATACCATTTGGCATTCTTGCTTATGAGTTTGATTGACCTCTATTTCTTGTAAAGTGGTTGTGGCAGGAACAAGGGAATGAATTCTGTGGATACTACGTTTGCGAGTCCATCCGCCACATGACCTATGAGCGGGGCTACACTGACGAACAATATGAAGTACGTAAATAACAACATTCACAATTTTATTTTATTACCATCATTTGTGTTGAGTTTCATTCATTCATTCATATATATATATATATGTATTGACCCCCTTCTTCAAACTAGATGTTTCGGAAGCGGGATGAACTCCTAGCACCAGCTCGTATGCGAGCAATTCAAGAGGAATTGGCGGCATTCTTTCTTGACCACGTGATCGCTGAAGATGGAGAATACTATGTGGACCATGAGTCCGTATGATTATATTTGTAAGAGATAATTATTGTATATATGTAGCCGGTAGTGTCGGATAGATATACGAGAACTTGTTGTTCGACCAATCTCTCGGAGAAGGAGAGGTGGTCGATATCACTTCTCTCTGTATGCATATATGTTCATGACGATCTTCTGTTTCCTTCGTTTGCTTACTAGCTAGCTAGCGTGTCTAGTCCTCTCTATACGTATGTATAGTACGTAGCGTCGACCAAGCACGGACATAAGAGAGGACACTTCTCTCTATTAATTATAGCTAGCTAACACAATATATGAAACACCTAAATTAACCGCCCAAAACCCCCAACCCCCCCCCCTTTTAAAAAAAACAAAAACCCCAGCCACAGAAATGTTGATGCGTGGATGCCTATTGGTCCCGGTTGGTGCCACCAACCGGGACCAAAGGGTCTCCTGCCTGGGCTCCGCGCACAGGCCACGTGTAGGCCCATCTGTCCCGGTTCTGGATTGAACCGGGAATAAAGGGACAGGGCATTAGTACCGACCCTTTAGTCCCGGTTCAGGAACTGGGACAAAAGGCCCTTACGAACCGGGACAACAGGCCCTTTTTCTACCAGTGTGAACCAAGAGTGACATGTATGAAAGAATTATGAACGATGGCTTTGCCACAAATACTATGTCAACTACATGATCATGCTAAGCAATATGACAATGATGAATGTGTCATGATAAACGGGATGGTGGAAATTTTCATGGCAATATATCTCGGAATGGCTATGGAAATGTCATAATAGGTAGGTATGGTGGCTGTTTTGAGGAAGATATAAGGAGGTTTATGCGTGAAAGAGCGTATCATATCACGGGGTTTGGATGCAACGGCGAAGTTTGCATCAACTCTCAATGTGAGAAAGGGCAATGCACGGTACCGAAGAGGCTAGCAATGATGGAAAGGTGAGAGTGCATATAATCCATGGACTCAACATTAGCCATAAAAACACTCACATTCTTATTGCAAAAATCTATAAGTCATCAAAAATGAAGCACTACGCGCATGCTCCTAGGGGGATAGATTGGTAGGAAAATACCATTGCTCGTCCCCGACCATCACTCATAAGGAAGACAATCAAATAACAGCTCATCTTTCAAATTTGTTACATAACGTTTACCATACGTGCATGCTACGAGAGTTCCAAACTTCAACACAAGTATTTCTCAAATTCACAACTACTCAACTAGCACAACTTTAATATCACTACCTCCATATCTCAACACAATCATCAAGCATCAAACTTCTCTTAGTATTCAAAACACTCATAAGAAACTTTTTACTAATCTTGAATACCTAGCATATTAGGATTATTAAAGCAAATTACCATGCTATTTAAGACTCTCAAAATAATCTAAGTGAAGCATGAGATATCAATAGTTTCTATAAAACAAATCCACCATCGTGCTCTAAAAGATATAAGTGAAGTAGTAGAGCAAAACTATATAACTCAAAAGATATAAGTGAAGCACATAGAGTATTATAATAATTTCTGAATCATGTTTGTCTCTCTCAAAAGGTGTGTACAACAAAGATGATTGTGGTAAACTAAAAAGCAAAGACTCAAATCATACAAGACGCTCCAAGCAAAACACATATCATGTGGTGAATAAAAATATAGCTCCAAGTAAAGTTACCGATAGAAGTAGACGAAAGAGGGGATGCCTTCCAGGGTGTTGGGGAACGTAGTAATTTCAAAATATTTCCTACGCACACGCAAGATCATGGTGATGCACAACAATGAGAGGGGAGAGTGTTGTCTACGTACCCTCGTAGACCGGAAGCGAAAGCGTTATAACAACGCGGTTGATGTAGTCGTACGTCTTCACAGCCCGACCAATCAAGCACCGAAACTATGGCACCTCCGAGTTTTTACACACGTTCAGCTCGATGACGATCCCCGGACTCCGATCCAGCAAAGTGTCGGGGATGAGTTCCGTCAGCACGACGGCATGGTGACGATCTTGATGTTCTACCATCGCAGGGCTTCGCCTAAGCACCACTACAATATTATCGAGGATTATGGTGGAAGGGGGCACCACACACGGCTAAGAGATCAATGATCAATTGTTGTATCTCTAGGGTGCCCCCCTGCCCCCGTATATAAAGGAGTGGAGGAGGGGGTCGTCCAAGGAGGGTGGCGTGCCCAAGGGTGGGAGTCCAACTCCCACGGGAGTAGGACTCCCCTTTTTCCTATTAGGAGTAGGAGAGGGAAGGAGGAGGAAGGAGGGAGGAGGGAAAGGGGGGGCCGGCCCCCCTCCCAATTCGGATTGGGCTTGGGGGGGGAGCGTGTTGGGTTTCGTAGTAATTTCAAAAAATTTCCTACGCACACGCAAGATCATGTGATGCATAGCAACGAGAGGGGAGAGTGTTGTCTACGTACCCAACGCAGACCGACTGCGGAAGCGCTGACACGACGTAGAGGAAGTAGTCGTACGTCTTCACGATCCAACCGATCAAGCACCGAAACTACGGCACCTCCGAGTTCGAGCACATGTTCAGCTCGATGACGATCCCCGGACTCCGATCCAGCAAAGTGTCGGGGAAGAGTTTCGTCAGCACGACGGCGTGGTGACGATCTTGATGAACTATAGCAGCAGGGCTTCGCCTAAACTCCGCTACAGTATTATCGAGGAATATGGTGGCAGGGGGCACCGCACACGGCTAAGGAATAGATCACGTGGATCAACTTGTGTGTTTCTGGGGTGCCTCTGCCTCAGTATATAAAGGAGCCAAGGGGGAGGGGGGGCGCCGGCCAGGAGGAGGGCGCAGGAGGAGTCCTACTCCTTCCGGGAGTAGGACTCCCCCCCCCCCAATCCTATTCCAACTAGGATTCCCAAGGGGGGAAAGAAAGAGAGGGGGGCCGGCCACCTACTCCTAGTCCTAATAGGACTAGGGGAGGGGGGAGGTGCGCAGCCACCTTGGGCTGCCCCTTTCTCCTTTCCACTAAGGCCCATGAAGGCCCATATGGCTCCCGGGGGGTTCCGGTAACCTCCCGGTAACCCGGTAAAATCCCAATTTCACCTGGAACACTTCCGATATCCAAACATAGGCTTCCAATATATCAATCTTTACGTCTCGACTATTTCGAGACCCCTCGTCATGTCCGTGATCACATCCGGGACTCCGAACAACCTTCGGTACATCAAAATGCATAAACTCATAATATAACTGTCATCGTAACCTTAAGCGTGCGGACCCTACGGGTTCGAGAACAATGTAGACATGACCAAGACACGTCTCCGGTCAATAACCAATAGCGGGACCTGGATGCCCATATTGGCTCCTACATATTCTACGAAGATCTTTATCGGTTAGACCGCATAACAACATACGTTGTTCCCTTTGTCATCGGTATGTTACTTGCCCAAGATTCGATCGCCGGTATCCAATACCTAGTTCAATCTCGTTACCGGCAAGTCTCTTTACTCGTTCCATAATACATCATCTCACAACTAACATATTAGTTGTAATGCTTGCAAGGCTTATGTGATGTGTATTACCGAGAGGGCCCAGAGATACCTCTCCGACAATCGGAGTGACAAATCCTAATCTCGAAATACGCCAACCCAACATCTACCTTTGGAGACACCTGTAATGCTCCTTTATAATCACCCAGTTACGTTGTGACGTTTGGTAGCACCCAAAGTGTTCCTCCAGCAAACGGGAGTTGCATAATCTCATAGTCATAGGAACATGTATAAGTCATGAAGAAAGCAATAGCAACATACTAAACGATCGGGTGCTAAGCTAATGGAATGGGTCATGTCAATCACATCATTCTCCTAATGATGTGATCCCATTAATCAAATGATAACTCAAGTCTATGGTTAGGAAACATAACCATCTTCGATTAACGAGCTAGTCAAGTAGAGGCATACTAGTGACACTTTGTTTGACTATGTATTCACACAAGTATTACGTTTCCGGTTAATACAATTCTAGCATGAATAATAAAAATTTATCATGATATAAGGAAATAAATAATAACTTTATTATTGCCTCTAGGGCATATTTCCTTCAGTCTCCCACTTGCACTAGAGTCAATAATCTAGATTACACAGTAATGATTCTAACACCCATGGAGCGTTGGTGCTGATCATGTTTTGCTCGTGGAAGAGGCTTAGTCAATGGGTCTGCTACATTCAGATCTGTATGTATGTTGCAAATCTCTATGTCTCCCACCTGGACTAGATCCCGGATGGAATTGAAGCGTCTCTTGATGTGCTTGGTTCTCTTGTGAAATCTGGATTCCTTTGCTAAGGCAATTGCACCAGTATTATCACAAAAGATTTTCATTGGACCCGATGCACTAGGCATGACACCTAGATCGGATATGAACTCCTTCGTTTGCTGCTTCTGAAGCAGCTATGTACTCCGCTTCACATGTAGATCCCGCTACGACGCTTTGTTTAGAACTGCACCAACTGACAGCTCCACCGTTTAATGTAAACACGTATCCGGTTTGCGATTTAGAATCGTCCGGATCAGTGTCAAAGCTTGCATCAACGTAACCTTTTACGGTGAGCTCTTTGTCACCTCCATATACGAGAAACATATCCTTAGTCCTTTTCAGTTATTTCAGGATGTTCTTGACCGCTGTCCAGTGATCCACTCCTGGATTACTTTGGTACCTCCCTGCTAAACTTATAGCAAGGCACACATCAGGTCTGGTACACAGCATTGCATACATGATAGATCCTATTGCTGATGCATAGGGAACATCTTTCATATTCTCTCTATCTTCTGCAGTGGTCGGGCATTGAGTCTTACTCAACTTCACACCATGTAACACAGGCAAGAACCCTTTCTTTGCTTGATCCATTTTGAACTTCTTCAAAATTTTGTCAAGGTATGTGCTTTGTGAAAGTCCAATTAAGCGTCTTGATCTATCTCTATAGATCTTAATGCCTAATATGTAAGCAGCTTCACCGAGGTCTTTCATTGAAAAACTTTTATTCAAGTATCCCTTTATGCTATCCAGAAATTCTATATCATTTCCAATCAGCAATATGTCATCCACATATAATATCAGAAATGCTACAGAGCTCCCACTCACTTTCTTGTAGATACAGGCTTCTCCGAAAGTCTGTATAAAACCAAATGCTTTGATCACACTATCAAAACGTTTATTCCAACTCCGAGAGGCTTTCACCAGTCCATAAATGGATCGCTGGAGCTTGCACACTTTGTTAGCTCCCTTTGGATCGACAAAACCTTCCGGTTGCATCATATACAACTCTTCTTCCAGAAATCCATTCAGGAATGCAGTTTTGACATCCATCTGCCAAATTTCATAATCATAAAATGCGGCAATCGCTAACATGATTCGGACGGACTTAAGCATCGCTACGGGTGAGAAGGTCTCATCGTAGTCAATCCCTTGAACTTGCCGAAAACCTTTTGCGACAAGTCGAGCTTTGTAGACAGTAACATTACCATCAGCGTCAGTCTTCTTCTTAAAGATCCATTTATTCTCAATTGCTTGCCGATCATCGGGCAAGTCAACCAAAGTCCATACTTTGTTCTCATACATGGATCCCATCTCAGATTTCATGGCTTCAAGCCACTTTGCGGAATCTGGGCTCACCATCGCTTCTTCATAGTTCGTAGGTTCATCATGATCTAGTAGCATGACTTCCAGAACAGGATTACCGTACCACTCTGGTGCGGATCTTACTCTGGTTGATCTACGAGGTTCAGTAGTATCTTGATCTGAAGTTTCATGATCATTATCATTGGCTTCTTCACTAACTGGTGTAGGTGTCACTGAAACAATTTTCTGTGATGAACTACTTTCCAGTAAGGGAGCAGGTACAGTTACCTCGTCAAGTTCTACTTTCCTCCCACTCACTTCTTTCGAGAGAAACTCCTTCTCTAGAAAGGATCCATTCTTAGCAACGAATGTCTTGCCTTCGGATCTGTGATAGAAGGTGTACCCAACAGTTTCCTTTGGGTATCCTATGAAGACACATTTCTCCGATTTGGGTTCGAGCTTATCAGGTTGAAGCTTTTTCACATAAGCATCGCAGCCCCAAACTTTAAGAAATGACAACTTTGGTTTCTTGTCAAACCATAGTTCATAAGGCGTCGTCTCAACGGATTTTGATGGTGCCCTATTTAACGTGAATGCAGCCGTCTCTAGAGCATAACCCCAAAACGATAGCGGTAAATCAGTAAGAGACATCATAGATCGCACCATATCTAGTAAAGTACGATTACGACGTTCGGACACACGATTACGCTGTGGTGTTCCGGGTGGCGTGAGTTGCGAAACTATTCCACAGTTTTTCAAATGTACACCAAACTCGTAACTCAAATATTCTCCTCCACGATCAGATCGTAGAAACTTTATTTTCTTGTTACGATGATTTTCAACTTCACTCTGAAATTCTTTGAACTTTTCAAATGTTTCAGACTTATGTTTCATTAAGTAGATATATCCATATCTGCTTAAATCATCTGTGAAGGTGAGAAAATAATGATATCCGCCACGAGCCTCAATATTCATCGGACCACATACATCGGTATGTATGATTTCCAACAAATCTGTTGCTCTCTCCATAGTACCGGAGAACGGTGTTTTAGTCATCTTGCTCATGAGGCACGGTTCGCAAGTACCAAGTGATTCATAATTAAGTGGTTCCAAAAGTCCATCAGTATGGAGTTTCTTCATGCGCTTTACACCGATATGACCTAAACGACAGTGCCACAAATAAGTTGCACTTTCATTATCAACTCTGCATCTTTTGGCTTCAACATTATGAATATGTGTATTACTACTATCGAGATTCAATAAAAATAGACCACTCTTCAAGGGTGCATGACCATAAAAGATATTACTCATATAAATAGAACAACAATTATTCTCTGATTTAAATGAATAACCATCTCGCATTAAACAAGATCCAGATATAATGTTCATGCTCAACGCTGGCACCAAATAACAATTATTTAGGTCTAATATTAATCCCGAAGGTAGATGTAGAGGTAGCGTGCCGACCGCGATCACATCGACTTTGGAACCGTTTCCCACGCGCATTGTCACCTCGTCCTTTGCCAGTGCCCGCTTATTCCGTAGTAAGGTACACATCAATAACATGTATATCACATATACCTTTGTTCACCTTGCCATCCTTCTTATCCGCCAAATACTTGGGGCAGTTCCGCTTCCAGTGACCAGTCTGCTTGCAGTAGAAGCACTCAGTTTCAGGCTTAGGTCCAGACTTGGGTTTCTTCTCCTGAGCAGCAACTTGCTTGCCGTTCTTCTTGAAGTTCCCCTTCTTCTTCCCTTTGCCCTTTTTCTTGAAACTAGTGGTTTTGTTAACCATCAACACTTGATGCTCCTTCTTGATTTCTACCTCCGCAGCTTTCAGCATTGCGAAGAGCTCGGGAATAGTCTTGTTCATCCCTTGCATATTATAGTTCATCACGAAGCTCTTGTAGCTTGGTGGCAGTGATTGGAGAATTCTGTCAATGACGCAATCATCCGGAAGATTAACTCCCAATTGAATCAAGTGATTATTATACCCAGACATTTTGAGTATATGCTCACTGACAGAACTGTTCTCCTCCATCTTGCAGCTATAGAACTTAGTGGAGACTTCATATCTCTCAATTCGGGCATTTGCTTGAAATATTAACTTCAACTCCTGGAACATCTCATATGCTCCATGACGTTCAAAACGTCGTTGAAGTCCCGATTCTAAGCCGTAAAGCATGGCACACTGAACTATCGAGTAGTCATCAGCTTTGCTCTGCCAGACGTTCATAACATCCGGTGTTGCTCCAGCAGCAGGCCTGGCACCCAGCGGTGCTTCCAGGACGTAATTCTTCTGAGCAGCAATGAGGATAATCCTCAAGTTACGGACCCAGTCCGTGTAATTGCTACCATCATCTTTCAACTTTGCTTTCTCAAGGAACGCATTAAAATTCAACGGAACAACAGCACGAGCCATCTATCTACAATCAACATAAACAAGCAAGATACTATCAGGGACTAAGTTCATGATAAATTTAAGTTCAATTAATCATATTACTAAAGAACTCCCACTTAGATATACATCCCTCTAATCTTCTAAGTGATTACGTGATCCAAATCAACTAAACCATAACCGATCATCACGTGAGATGGAGTAGTTTTCAATGGTGAACATCGTTTATGTTGATCATATCTACTATATGATTCACGCTCGACCTTTCGGTCTCCGTGTTCCGAGGCCATATCTGATATGCTAGGCTCGTCAAGTTTAACCTGAGTATTCTGCTTGTGCAAAACTGGCTTGCACCCGTTGTAGATGGACGTAGAGCTTATCACACCCGATCATCACGTGGTGTCTGGGCACGACGAACTTTGGCAACGGTGCATACTCAGGGAGAACACCTCTTGATAATTTAGTGAGAGATCATCTTATAATGCTACCGTCAATCAAAGCAAGATAAGATGCATAAAAAAAGATAAACATCACATGCAATCAATTTAAGTGATATGATATGGCCATCATCATCTTGTGCTTGTGATCTCCATCTCCGAAGCACCGTCATGATCACCATCGTCACCGGCGCGACACCTTGATCTCCATCGTAGCATCGTTGTCGTCTCGCCAATCTTATGCTTCCACGACTATCACTACCGTTTAGTAATAAAGTAAAGCATTACATTGCGATTGCATTGCATACAATAAAGCGACAACCATATGGCTCCTGCCAGTTGCCGATAACTCGGTTACAAAACATGATCATCTCATACAATAAAATTCAGCATCATGCCTTGACCATATCACATCACAACATGCCCTGCAAAAACAAGTTAGACGTTCTCTACTTTGTTGTTGCGAGTTTTACGTGGCTGCTATGGGCTTAAGTAAGAACCAATCTCACCTACGCATCAAAACCACAACGATAGTTTGTCAAATAGACTCCGTTTTAACCTTCGCAAGGACCGGGCGTAGCCATACCTGGTTCAACTAAAGTTGGAGAGACAGTCGCCCGCAAGCCATCTATGTGCAAAGCACGTCGAGGGAACCGGTCTCGTGTAAGCGTACGCGTAAGGTTGGTCCGGGTCGTCTCGTCCAACAATACCGCCGAACCAAAGTATGACATGCTGGTAGGCAGTATGACTTGTATCGTCCACAACTCACTTGTGTTCTACTCGTGCATATAACATCAACATAAATAACCTAGGCTCAGATGCCACTGTTGGGTTTCGTAGTAATTTCAAAAAATTTCCTACGCACACGCAAGATCATGTGATGCATAGCAACGAGAGGGGAGAGTGTTGTCTACGTACCCAACGCAGACCTACTGCGGAAGCGCTGACACGACGTAGAGGAAGTAGTCGTACATCTTCACGATCCAACCGATCAAGCACCGAAACTACGGCACCTCCGAGTTCGAGCACACGTTCAGCTCGATGACAATCCCCGGACTCCGATCCAGCAAAGTGTCGGGGAAGAGTTCCGTCAGCACGACGGCGTGGTGACAATCTTGATGAACTACAGCAGCAGGGCTTCGCCTAAACTCCGCTACAGTATTATCGAGGAATATGGTGGCAGGGGGCACCGCACACGGCTAAGGAATAGATCACGTGGATCAACTTGTGTGTTTCTGGGGTGCCTCTGCCTCAGTATATAAAGGATCCAAGGGGGAGGGGGGGCGCCGGCCAGGAGGAGGGCGCAGGAGGAGTCCTACTCCTTCCGGGAGTAGGACTCCCCCCCAATCCTATTCCAACTAGGATTCCCAAGGGGGGAAAGAAAGAGAGGGGGTCGGCCACCTTCTCCTAGTCCTAATAGGACTAGGGGAGGGGGGAGGTGCGCAGCCACCTTGGGCTGCCCCTTTCTCCTTTCCACTAAGGCCCATGAAGGCCCATATGGCTCCCGGGGGGTTCCGGTAACCTCCCGGTAACCCGGTAAAATCCCGATTTCACCCGGAACACTTCCAATATCCAAACATAGGCTTCCAATATATCAATCTTTACGTCTCGACTATTTCGAGACTCCTCGTCATGTCCGTGATCACATCCGGGACTCTGAACAACCTTCGGTACATCAAAATGCATAAAATCATAATATAACTGTCATCGTAACCTTAAGCGTGCGGACCCTACGGGTTCGAGAACAATGTAGACATGACCGAGACACGTCTCCGGTCAATAACCAATAGCGGGACCTGGATGCCCATATTGGCTCCTACATATTCTACGAAGATCTTTATCGGCCAGACCGCATAACAACATACGTTGTTCCCTTTGTCATCGGTATGTTACTTGCCCGAGATTCGATCGTCGGTATCCAATACCTAGTTCAATCTCGTTACCGGCAAGTCTCTTTACTCGTTCCGTAATACATCATCTCACAACTAACATATTAGTTGTAATGCTTGCAAGGCTTATGTGATGTGTATTACCGAGAGGGCCCAGAGATACCTCTCCGACAATCGGAGTGACAAATCCTAATCTCGAAATACGCCAACCCAACATCTACCTTTGGAGACACCTGTAATGCTACTTTATAATCACCAAGTTACGTTGTGACGTTTGGTAGCACCCAAAGTGTTCCTCCGGCAAACGGGAGTTGCATAATCTCATAGTCATAGGAACATGTATAAGTCATGAAGAAAGCAATAGCAACATACTAAACGATCGGGTGCTAAGCTAATGGAATGGGTCATGTCAATCAGATCATTCAACTAATGATGTGACCTCGTTAATCAAATAACAACTCATTGTTCATGGTCAGGAAACATAACCATCTTTGATTAACGAGCTAGTCAAGTAGAGGCATACTAGTGACACTTTGTTTGTCTATGTATTCACACATGTATTATGTTTCCGGTTAATACAATTCCAGCATGAATAATAAACATTTATCATGATTATAAGGAAATAAATAATAACTTTATTATTGCCTCTAGGGCATATTTCCTTCAGGGCGCCCCCTCCCTTGCTCCTTTCCCCTCCTTTCCACTAAGGCCCAATAAGGCCCATATACCTCCCGGGGGGTTCCGATAACCTCCCGGTGATCCGGTATTGTCCCAATCTTACCCGGAACCTTTTCGGTGTCCAAATATAGTCGTCCAATATATCGATCTTTATGTCTCGACCATTTCGAGACTCCTCGTCAAGTCCGCGATCACATCCTGGACTCCGAACAACCTTCGGTACATCAAAATATATAAACTCATAATGAAACTGTCATCGTAACGTTAAGCGTGTGGACCCTACGGGTTCGAGAACAATGTAGACATGACCGAGACACGTCTGTGGTCAATAACCAATAGTGGAACCTGGATGCTCATATTGGCTCCTACATATTCTACGAAGATCTTTATCGGTCAGACCGCATAACAACATACGTTGTTCCCTTTGTCATCGGTATGTTACTTGCCCGAGATTCGATCGTCGGTATCTCAATACCTAGTTCAATATCGTTACCGGCAAGTCTCTTTACTCGTTCTGTAATACATCATCTTGCAACTAACTTATTAGTTGCATTGCTTGCAAGGCATAAGTGATGTGTATTACCGAGAGGGCCCAGAGATACCTCTCCGACAATCGAAGCGACAAATCCTAATCTCGAAATACGCCAACCCAACATCTACCTTTGGAGACACCAGTAATGCTCCTTTATAATCACCCAGTTACGTTGTGACGTTTGGTAGCACCCAAAGTGTTCCTCCGGCAAACGGGAGTTGCATAATCTCATAGTCATAGGAACATGTATAAGTCATGAAGAAAGCAATAGCAACATACTAAACGATCGGGTGCTAAGCTAATGGAATGGGTCATGTCAATCACATCATTCTCTTAATGATGTGATCCCATTAATCAAATGATAACTCAAGTCTATGGTTAGGAAACATAACCATCTTCGATTAACGAGCTAGTCAAGTAGAGGCATACTAGTGACACTTTGTTTGACTATGTATTCACACAAGTATTACGTTTCCGGTTAATACAATTCTAGCATGAATAATAAAAATTTATCATGATATAAGGAAATAAATAATAACTTTATTATTGCCTCTAGGGCATATTTCCTTCAGTCTCCCACTTGCACTAGAGTCAATAATCTAGATTACACAGTAATGATTCTAACACCCACGGAGCCTTGGTGCTGATCATGTTTTGCTCGTGGAAGAGGCTTAGTCAATGGGTCTGCTACATTCAGATCCGTATGTATGTTGCAAATCTCTATGTCTCCCACCTGGACTAGATCCCGGATGGAATTGAAGCGTCTCTTGATGTGCTTGGTTCTCTTGTGAAATCTGGATTCCTTTGCTAAGGCAATTGCACCAGTATTATCACAAAAGATTTTCATTGGACCCAATGCACTAGGCATGACACCTAGATCGGATATGAACTCCTTCGTTTGCTGCTTCCGAAGCAGCTATGTACTCCGCTTCACATGTAGATCCCGCCACGACGCTTTGTTTAGAACTGCACCAACTGACAGCTCCACCATTTAATGTAAATACGTATCCGGTTTGCGATTTAGAATCGTCTGGATCAGTGTCAAAGCTTGCATCAACGTAACCATTTACGATGAGCTCTTTGTCACCCCCATATACGAGAAACATATCCTTAGTCCTTTTCAGGTATTTCAGGATGTTCTTGACTGCTGTCCAGTGATCCACTCCTGAATTACTTTGGTACCTCCCTGCTAAACTTATAGCAAGGCACACATCAGGTCTGGTACACAGCATTGCATACATGATAGATTCTATGGCTGATGCATAGGGAACATCTTTCATATTCTCTCTACCTTCTGCAGTGGTCGGGCATTGAGTCTTACTCAATTTCACACCTTGTAACACAGGCAAGAACCCTTTCTTTGCTTGATCCATTTTGAACTTCTTCAAAATTTTGTCAAGGTATGTGCTTTGTGAAAGTCCAATTAAGCGTCTTGATCTATCTCTATAGATCTTAATGCCTAATATGTAAGCAGCTTCACCGAGGTCTTTCATTGAAAAACTCTTATTCAAGTATCCCTTTATGCTATCCAGAAATTCTATATCATTTCCGATTAGCAATATGTCACCCACATATAATATCAGAAATGCTAAATAGCTCCCACTCACTTTCTTGTAAATACAGGCTTCTCCAAAAGTATGTACAAAACTAAATGCTTTGATCACACTATCAAAACGTTTATTCCAACTCCGAGATGCTTGCACCAGTCCATAAATGGATCGCTGGAGCTTGCACACTTTGTTAGCTCCTTTTGGATCGACAAAACCTTGCGGCTGCATCATATACAACTCTTCTTCCAGAAATCCATTCAGGAATGCAATTTTGACATCCATCTGCCAAATTTCATAATCATAAAATGCGGCAATTGCTAACATGATTCGGACAGACTTAAGCATCGCTATGGGTGAGAAGGTCTCATCGTAGTCAATTCCTTGAACTTGTCGAAAACCTTTTGCGACAAGTCGAGCTTTATAGACAGTAACATTACCGTCAGCGTCAGTCTTCTTCTTGAAGATCCATTTATTTTCAATTGCTTGCCGATCATTGGTCAAGTCAACCAAAGTCCACACTTTGTTCTCATACATGGATCCCATCTCAGATTTCATGGCTTCAAGCCATTTTGCGGAATCTGGGCTCACCATTGCTTCTTCATAGTTCGTAGGTTCATCATGATCTAGCAGCATGACTTCCAGAATAGGATTACCGTACCACTCTGGTGCAGATCTTACTCTGGTTGATCTACGAGATTCAGTAGTAACTTGTCTTGAAGTTTCATGATCATCATCATTAGCTTCCTCACTAATTGGTGTAGGTGTCACAGAAACCGGTTTCTGTGATGTAATACTTTCCAATAAGGGAGCAGGTACAGTTACCTCATCAAGTCCTACTTTCCTCCCACTCACTTCTTTCAAGAGAAACTCCTTCTCTAGAAAGGATCCATTCTTAGCAACAAATGTCTTGCCTTCGGATCTGTGATAGAAGGTGTACCCAACAGTCTCCTTCGGGTATCTATGAAGACACATTTCTCCGATTTGGGTTCAAGCTTATCAGGTTGAAGCTTTTTCACATAAGCATCGCAGCCCCAAACTTTCAGAAATGACAACTTTGGTTTCTTGCCAAACCATAGTTCATAAGGTGTCGTCTCAACGGATTTTGATGGTGCCCTATTTAACGTGAATGCGGCCGTCTCTAAAGCATAACCCCAAAACGATAGCGGTAAATCTGTAAGAGACATCATAGATCGCACCATATCAAGTAAAGTACGATTACGACGTTTGGACACACCATTACGCTGTGGTGTTCCGGGTGGCGTGAGTTGCGAAACTATTCCGCATTGTTTCAAATGTAAACCAAACTCGTAACTCAAATATTCTCCTCCACGATCAGATCGTAGAAACTTTATTTTCTTGTTACGATGATTTTCAACTTCACTCTGAAATTCTTTGAACTTTTCAAATGTTTCAGACTTATGTTTCATTAAGTAGATATACCCATATCTTCTTAAATCATCTGTGAAGGTGAGAAAATAATGATATCCACCACGAGCTTCAACATTCATTGGACCACATACATCCGTATGTATGATTTCCAACAAATCTGTTGCTCTATCCATAGTACCGGAGAACGGCATTTTAGTCATCTTGCCCATGAGGCACGGTTCGCAAGTACCAAGTGATTCATAATCAAGTGGTTCCAAAAGTCCATCAGTATGGAGTTTCTTCATGCGCTTTACACTGATATGACCTAAACGGCAGTGCCATAAATAAGTTGCACTATCATTATCAACTCTGCATCTTTTGGTTTCAACATTATGAATATGTGTATCACTACTATCGAGATTCATCAAAAATGGACCACTCTTCAAGGGTGCATGACCATAAACATATTACTCATATAAATAGAACAACCATTATTCTCTGATTTAAATGAATAACCGTCTCGCATCAAACAAGATCCAGATATAATGTTCATGCTCAACGCTGGCACCAAATAACAATTATTTAGGTCTAATACTAATCCCGATGGTAGATGTAGAGGTAGCGTGCCGACCGCGATCACATCGACTTTGGAACCATTTCCCACGCGCATCGTCACCTCGTCCTTCGCCAGTGTTCGCTTAATCCGTAGTCCCTGTTTCGAGTTGCAAATATTAGCAACAGAACCAGTATCAAATACCCAGGTGCTACTGCAAGCTCTAGTAAGGTACACATCAATAACATGTATATCACATATACCTTTGTTCACCTTGCCATCCTTCTTATCCACCAAATACTTGGGGCAGTTCCGCTTCCAGTGACCAGTCTGCTTGCAGTAGAAGCACTCAGTTTCAGGCTTAGTTCCAGACTTGGGTTTCTTCTCCTGAGCAGCAACTTGCTTGCTGTTCTTCGTGAAGTTCCCCTTCTTCTTCCCCTTGCCCTTTTTCTTGAAACTAGTGGTCTTGTTGACCATCAACACTTGATGCTCCTTGTTGATTTCTACCTCCGCAGCTTTTAGCATTGCGAAGAGCTCGGGAATTGTCTTATCCATCCCTTGCATATTATAGTTCATCACGAAGCTCTTGTAGCTTGGTGGAAGTGATTGGAGAATTATGTCAATGACGCAATCATCCGGAAGATTAACTCCCAGTTGAATCAAGTGATTATTATACCCAGACATTTTGAGTATATGCTCACTGACAGAACTGTTCTCCTCCATCTTGCAGCTATAGAACTTATTGGAGACTTCATATCTCTCAATCCGGGCATTTGCTTGAAATATTAGCTTCAACTCCTAGAACATCTCGTATGCTCCATGACGTTCGAAACGTCGTTGAAGACCCGGTTCTAAGCCGTAAAGCATCCCATTGTCACCACAGATACGCACGGCAAGACATACATCAAGTGTTCTCAAATCTTTAAAGACTCAATCCGATAAGTTTACTTCAAGGGGAAAACTCAATCCGTTACAAGAGAGTAGAGGGGGAGAAACATCATAGGATCCAACTATAATAGCAAAGCTCGCGATACATCAAAATTGTATCACCTCAAGATCACGAGAGAGAGAGAGAGAGATCAAACACATAGCTACTGGTACATACCCTCAGCCCCGAGGGAGAACTACTCCCTCCTCGTCATGGAGAGCACCGGGATGATGTAGATGGCCACGGGAGAGGGATTCCCCCTCCGGCAAGGTGCCGGAACGGGTCTAGATTGGTTTTCGGTGGCTACAGAGGCTTCTGGCGGCGGAACTCCCGATCTATTCTCTGTTTTGGAAGTTTTAGGATACGTAGGTATATATGGGTGCAGGAAGTATGTCGGTGGAGCTTCTGGGGCCCCACGAGGCAGGGGGGCGCGCCCTATGGGGGGCGCCCCCACCCTCGTGAGCACCTCCCTTGGCTCCTGACGTGGGGTCCAAGTCCATCCGGTAGCTTTCCTTCCAAAAATAACTTCTCCAGTTGATTTCGTTCCGTTTCGACTCCGTTTGATATAACTTTTCTTCGAAACACTGAAATAGGCAAAAAACAGCAATTCTGGGCTGGGCCTCCGGTTAATAGGTTAGTCCAAAAAATAATATAAAAGTGGATAATGAAGCCCAATATTGCCCAAAACAGTAGATAACATAGCATGGAGCAATCAAAAATTATAGATACGTTGGAGACGTATCAGTTACTATGATAGAGACTTACAGGATTGTTGGTTCCAGGCCTCAATTCATTTTCTACTACTTTTAGTATATTGTCAGTGGAACCAGAACCTTGATATGATGATGTTAAGTGGTTACGCCACTATTTTGCAGGATGTCTCAAATCTTTTTGAGGATTTACAGCCGTTATGCCGTCCGAGTCATCCCAGGTTTCTAAATAGTCTGATGCATTTGCAAATCCCTTCCTACCGTTCTGAAGTTCCTTTTGGGACAGATTAAGCACACTAAACAGTCTGTTGAGGTACTCTACTGCCTCGACATATAAGATGGAGCTAGTATTATGACCCTAGGCATCCTGGAAAGTCACCTAGTAATCTAGCAATGCTTGTATCCCCAGTGCGATGATTTTGGCCACCATTCTCGGAAGCATCTTGTGATGTTATTAGTTTGTAGGTATCCTTTTCCTGGGTTCTGAACCCAAGATTCACCCTACTTACTTCATTTTGATAGTGTTTGCT
Source organism: Triticum urartu (assembly GCF_056163025.1). NCBI lineage: Eukaryota > Viridiplantae > Streptophyta > Magnoliopsida > Poales > Poaceae > Triticum > Triticum urartu. Next base: position 652,195,478 of record NC_141877.1, on the reverse strand, counting down.
AGTTCCTTTAGGATATTAGTAACCTTGGCGATAGTCCTCGAGGTCCATGGTATCTCATTCTTCCAATACCATGAACCATCATGGAAGAAGTTCTTTTGAAACAAAAGATCACAACCAGGGTGCTCTTGAGGAGTACTCCAATTATATTGTGACTCTGCCAGTTCTATCATTCTGCATGGTTATCCAGAAGAAATATGTTGAGCTCGTTTGACATACTAACCCATGAATCCACAACTCAAAAAGTTATATGTTCCTTGAGTTGTTCTCTTTAGTTGTATTCTGACCCCCGTCTATCATTTGATAGTCAAGAGTATACGTGCATTCGCTGTCGATGCCTATTATTCTTGTGGTCTATCAAGCCATTCTATTGCGGAATAACTAGGAGAAACAAACTCCAGTACCTCATCCATATCTAGGATTGGGCCAAAGCAATTGTGCTTCGCAGATCAAAATGCCAATCCAGCTTTTATTCTATTCTACCTTGGAGTATTACCCTATTTTTGTCAAGAATATCATAGGAATTGCACCAACTCCTACGAATTCTTGACGCAGTGATACTTCTTGCCATCACTATTCATTCCTCGGTTCCCGTGTTGTAGTAACCGGAATACCAACAAGGGGATCGTAATGTGTGCAATCAATACTCCTAGCAACCCCGTTGCTTGGTAGTTAATGGACAATAATCTCATTCTTAGCGTGTTGGTTATTGAATCATCATTCTAAGATAGATTGTGCTACCTAGTCTTTATTTCTGGTACACTCTTCGATCAAGAGTTGGGATTGTATCAATCCCTTTCTTATTTATCTATATCATATTGCCCTCAAAAGCAAGATTGTTCTCGAGCTTAGAGACATATCGGTGGTTCATTATTTTCCGGATATCTTCATGGAAGTATCACCAGGTTGTCCCCTGGCCGTTATGTTGAGTTCGTGATCAAGTTGGTTTTCCAATAAACCACTCTTTCTCCAAGAATCCGTGTTGGATACCCCTGAGCTAGTTGGTTAAGCTAAACAACAACTTGGTGAGTTGGAAGATAAAAGCTAGCCCAGCTTAGCTCATTCCAAAGGGATATCCTTGTGTTTGTGTGTTAGTTGAAGAAAGATGATATCTTCATCGATTGTTCCTCGTGATTGGTTGTTGGATCTGTTGTCTTGTCAAAACTTTGATTCGAGGGTGGGCTATCCTCAAATAAAATCAGAACCAACGATATTGGTAATGTTGTCTTACTCGTGGTTGACTCCTCGAGCATACACCATTACATCTTTTGGTCTGACCAATACTATCACATTGTTCACATAATGGTGGAAGTCTAGTGATATGGAAATTCTGATGAGTTGCTGTTGAGCCCATCAGCAGCACTTTGTCTCCTCCATGATTTGTGTTGAACATCCAGCTAGTGTTGGAAACTTGTGTAAGCATTTTCTTCATGCCCCGTTCATGAGGTATATGTTTGGATGAAAGAAGTGTCTTCCTTTGATTCACGTGCATTTGATGTAAGTTGCCGCCGTCAATTCGAGAAAGTTTGTTTTGCTTCCTCTGGAATCATCCCAAGTCATTCATGCATGTGCGAAGTATTCTATGGTCTGATAGACTGATCATCTTCATTCCATATGTATCCCCTAGCACACCAAGCCACTGATTGATTTGTTCAAGGAAAGGAAGTTCCTTCTTAAGAGCATGCCTTATGCAAGGACTTCAATATCCTCGATTATGGTTCCCCACCTGAACTCGGTAGTGTTTTATTATAAGACTGCCACGTGGTCATGCTTGTCTAGGACAGTGTGTTCACAGGTGTGTAGCAAAACTTGCTCATGTTTTGGAGCTTGCTATCGTAGTTCATCTCCCGAGAGTCTCGCAATGTTATCTCGTCAACTTGTGTTGAAACTCTTCTTTTCAGACATGTGAGTCTGAAGTATCTTGTTTCTAACCAGATCTGAATCTCAGGCAGATATGATGGTTGGAACATTCCTGACATTTGCATTTTGTTCCCAGCTTGCACTGCCTTGTGTCAATCTCCCTTGGACTGCCTTCTCAGCAATTGTTGTTCAGGATCATCTTCAGAAGTGGTCCTACCATGGGTCCCATCCATTTCCGATGATAAGCAAATCATCCATCGCGTTGTCTTCAACAAGGTAGTCCACATTGTCGGTGTCAAAACCGGTGGATCTCGGGTAGGGGGTCCCGAACTGTGCGTCTAGGCGGATGGTAACAGGAGACAAGGGACACGATGTTTTTACCCAGGTTCGGGCCCTCTCGTTGGAGGTAAAACCCTACTCCTGCTTGATTAATATTGATGATATGGGTAGTACAAGAGTAGATCTACCACGAGATCAAGGAGGCTAAACCCTAGAAGCTAGCCTACGGTCTGATTGTTGTTCGTCCTACGGACTAAAACCCTCCGGTTTATATAGACACCGGAGAGGGCTAGGGTTACACAGAGTCAGTTACAATGGTAGGAGATCTACATATCCGTATCACCAAGCTTGCCTTCCACGCCAAGGAAAGTCCCTTCCGGACACGGGACAAAGTCTTCAATCTTGTATCTTCATAGTCCAGGAGTACGGCCGAAGGTATAGTCCGGCTATCCGGACACCCCCTAATCCAAGGCTCCCTCAGTAGCCCCTGAACAAGGCTTCAATGACGACGAGTCCGGCGCGCAGATTGTCTTCGGCACTGCAAGGCGGGTTCCTCCTCCAAGTACTTCATAGAAGATTTTGAACACAAAGGTAGTGTCCGGCTCTGCAAAATAAGTTTCCACATATTGCCATAGAGAGAATAATATTTACACAAATCTAATCTGCTGACATATTCCATAGCGTGACATCACACCACGGCCAAGTCTTTATTCGAATCGTTTTACTGTCCCACCTCAGCGCGTTTAGCGAGGCGGTTTCCTTGGCACGTCTTGTCAAAGCAGAGATCGTGTCCCCTTATTCCGGAATTCTCATCAATACGGGTGTGGGTAACCCAACCGCGCCATTGATTATGGCGCTTGGGAGATAAGCGAGTTTTACCAGGCTGGTGGGGACGCATAGTCGCGTCCGCCCATATAAGGAGATAAGGATCCACCTTTTCATCCATGCCTTCTTCCTCCTTTGCCTATCCATTTCCGCGCACTCGAGCTCCAGCACCCAAGTCCGCACACCCCACCTCAAGCTTCTCCAGCCATGTCCGGAGCATGAGGCAAGTGGATGGTCTCCTTCGTCACGGAGGGACACATCAAAAAACTGAGGAAGGCCGGATACTTGTCTAACGACATTGCGCACTGGCTTCCCGAAGAGGGGAAGCTCATCCCCACCCTTAGGCCCCATGAGAGGGTAGTGTTCCTCCCCCATTTCCTTCGCGGATTGGGCTTCCCTCTCCACCCATTTGTCCGGGGGCTCATGTTCTACTATGGCCTGGATTTCCACGATCTGGCCCCAAACTTTGTCCTCAACATCTCGACGTTTATCATCGTGTGCGAGGCTTTCCTCTGCATCCGCCCCCATTTCGGCCTATGGCTCAAGACTTTCAATGTCAAGCCGAAGGTGGTGCGTGGCACCCAGGCGGAGTGCGGAGGCGCCATGGTGGGCAAGATGCCCAACGTCCTATGGCTCGAGGGCTCCTTCGTGGAGACCCTAAAGGGGTGGCAATCGGGGTGGTTTTACATCACCAAGCCGCGCGACCCTGAATGGGTCGCAGCCCCCGAGTTCTGATCCGGACCCCCTACGTGGCTCACCTCCTGGAAAGAGACGGGCCTGTCGTGGGGTAAAAGAGGAGAGCTGACCGGACTCCAAACATGTGTCCAAACCCTAGTGGACAAGAAGCTTAAACTTGTCAACGTAGTCCAGGTTATGCTCATCCGCCGGATCCTCCCGTGTCAACAACGGGCTTCCAACCTGTGGGAGTTCGACCCGGCGCAGCACCAAACTCTGAGCAGGCTCTTCGACATGACGTACGAAGATGCCTGGAAGGTGCTTTTCAAGGGCGCCGAGGCCCCCGCATCCGCTACCGAGGATCGCGGATTCAGCATGCAGCGTCACGCTAGTGCGGTAAGCTGTTTTTACCTTTTACAGGGTATTAGGTCTCCATAGTTTGACTCCATGCGGGATCTAAGCTCCCTTAACTTTGACAGGATTGGCAGGAGACGTCCGGACAGATCAACTACCCGGCTCCTTTGCCCGAAGGCCCAGCGGACACTCGCTTGGCAAAGCTGCTAGTTCCGACACCCTATGTGGTGCCGGAGAAGAAGGCCAAGAAGAAGGCCACGGGGACTCGAAAGAGTGCCCGGCGCCAGGAGGTGTCGGATTCACCATCCGACGACTCCAAGACGCACTCCACCCATGAAGACGAGGAGGAGGAAGAAGAGACCTATACCCCTCCAGCGGGGGGAGGGAAGAAAAGGAAGGCCGCCCCAACTGGGGAGGCCGAAGGGTCCAAGAAGGGGAAGACCCTTCCTTCGGACTACTCCACCAACGCGGACGACGGCGAAGAGGAGTGGCTGCACAGGGCCAAGCCCCTGGCGAGATCGTAAGTATTCGGACACCAGAGCAATTCATAGTGTTCCTTTCTTGCACAGCTCCTCCTTACGCCGAATATGACTATGCAGTCCGCCCAAGGCCGGGCTCGACGAGTCGTGGAGAGGCTCCCTGGATTCGTCGGACGTGAATTCACTTCCGCCCACCACCTCCCCCACCCTACGGACGACGCCGACGTGTTGTCCCAACAGGTTCCAAGCCAGGAGGAGGTGGTCCTGGAGGCGCCGCAAGGCGACCTCCCGGACTCCAGGCGCAAAGGGGATAAAACCCCCAAGGGCTCCGAGTCCGGCCTTGAGCCGGACACCCCGCCGGAACCTTCAACGGTTCCGGACTCCGGTAGGTAGCCTCCTTCCAAGAGGAGCAAGCCTACCGAGCCGGTGACCTCCGTCCAACCGGAGGCACCGGACAATTTGCTGGAGGTGCTTAACGGCGCCTCCATCGACGAGGAGCATCGCACTATTATGAGTGCGGTGATCCAGAAGGTTCACTCCACCAAGAGCAGACTGACTGAAGCTTGTGCCAGCCTTCTAACAGGCTTTGAGGTAAGTAAAGAATATGTAAAAATATTACCGCATAGATAGTAGCCCCTGATGCTCTGTTCGGCGTTCGGAAAGAAAAGCCAAATAGAGGATCTAATAACATTCGCAGGAGCTAACATAATCAAGTCAATATGTGTATGCAGGCTTCGCTGCTGGCCTCCGCCGCACTGACTGCGGAGGTGGATACGCTGAAGCAAAACCTCGCGCGGTCCGTGAACAAGCTCGGCCATGCCAAGAGGCAACTCGAGGAGAAGGAAGGTAAGTAATACCTTGCGCAAGTATATAGAGAAGATGTGGTTGCAAAAAATGACAGATCAACGTGCTATTATAGGGGCCACGACCGAGGTGGCAACCCTTAAGAAAGTGTTGTCCGAGGCCGAAAACAAAGCGGCCGTAGAGCACACAGAGAGAGGGAAGCAGGAGGCGCGGGTGGAGGAGGTGCAGAAAGAGCTCCAGGCTCTCGTGAAAAAAACACGAGAGTTTGGAGCTTGACTCAAAGACGCAAGCGTCCGAGCTTGCGGCAGCCCTCGAAAGCGCGAAGTCTACCAAGGCCGAAGCCCAGAAATCCCTCCAAGAAATTGAAGCGATGAAGAAGATAGTGGCGGGTAAGGCATTCATTATGCAAAGCAAGCACGTGAAAGTGAATTACTTGTTACTTACCCGAGTCCGGAGCTCTCCAGGAGCATTCGCAGATTTGCCCCGCAGTGCGTCTGATGCCGCCACCTACTACCGAGCCGAGGAGGGGAGCTCGACGGAGAAGGTGTTCTGGTCTCAGTATGCTAAGGCCGGACACCTGGTGCCTTTGAGCGACCAGTTGAAGCAAATGGTTGAGCTCCACAAGGTGGCCGAACAGGCCATAAAGGGCCTCATAGTTCGGCTTTGGCCTGGAGAGGCTCTGCCTGGGAGCTACTTTGGGCTAGTGAGGCGGCTGGTGGATGCCTATCCACGGCTTGAAGTAATCAAGCGCTCCGTCTGCATCGGAGGTGCCCGTAGGGCGCTTGCCCGTGCTAAAGTGTACTGGGGCAAGATGGATGCGGAGAAGCTGGTGAAGGACGGGCCGCCGCCGGGCAAGGAGCATCACGTCCCGGAAGCGTATTATGAGGGCATCCTGAAGGGTGCCCGCCTTATAGCGGATGAATGCTCCAAAGATGTAATTTTTGAGTAAACTCGCATTTGTGATCCTGTACGCTGAAAACTTGTTCATATGCGCTAAGCAACACTTTTGAATTTAAAATATTACCTTCTATGCGACCGTTTATCAAATTTGAGAGATGGCGAGTCGTCGGCTTCTGCCCCCATGCCATGAGTGCGGGTGTTCGGGATAAACATGAGCGCTCTTTTTCACATTCTTGGGTCCTTCGAGGGAGGCGCTCAACACAACGAACAAGGCAATCGGACTATAATGCTTGAACACTCTCACTTAGCCATAGAATTCTATAATTTTAAATTTCAGCTAAGCCCCTAGTGTTCGGAAGACCGAGTTCGGGGCGCTATCCACGCCTAGGCCAGACAAAGCCGACTCCTCGCTCTAAGCGACATAAGTTTTTAGGGACTCGAAAACCTCTCGAACAGCGACCAGCTCTCGCCTCATCATGACGGTCAGTTTTAGCTTTCTCTACTGAGGTGCTTAGCCCAGCTCAACTGGGGCACAATCGCAGTAGTTCTCCTAGTGCTACCTTAGCCGATATAATGGAACATAAGGTACCAAAACATAGGAGCCGGGCAAACCCAACTATTGACCCAAGACATGATTCGGAGCCGATGCATATAATGCTATAAGTTCAGGGTGCCGCACTTGTGAAAGTGTTCGGACTTCTCACACCGTATTGTGGGGTACTTAAGCCCCTGGCGTATTGGCGTACCAAAGAGTACGGGTGCGACATGTCATTAATGAACATATATTCGGAGAAAAGAGTAATGCAATAATAGACGGAAGCTATTCATTGTTTATTTAAAAAAGTTGCGATTAAAGCAGAACGATACAAATAGTGCGATAAGCAAAAGATGGGACTATTTAACATGTCCTTTCCAGGGGCGAGCTGCGGAATGGTATGTGAAATAGGTATACTGCTCGTTATAGAGACCACCTTAGAGTTCCATAGCGCGACATAGCTTTCTGCTCCCCTGGTTGTTGTATCGTTTGTGCGGAAATTGTACTGCCGGACAGGCCTTCCGAAGAGTGGAGTCCTGAAAGTAAGAGAAAATGAAGAAGTCGGTAGCCCCTAGTGCGGTTTAAGCCGTGTTTCGGGCGTGCCATGATGGTGCCCCTCCCCCTTTGCCCATGGTATTTCCAGAGCATAGTTATGTACGCACAACACTGGTTTCGCAAGTTCGCGAGGGCTGGGGTTGGGGCCGCATTGCTACACTTGCTTGGAATGTGCCAGGCGGTCTTATTGTAGGTTACTCCGGGCGCGCTTGAGGGTGTCCAGATGTTTAATGGCCGGACTGGAGAATTGCCTTGAGAGGCTGCTTTGTACTTCCGCTGCGATAGCCGCTGTATGCTCCTCCGTTCGGAGAGAGCGTTCGGTGTTTCCATTGACTGTGATGACTCCTCGAGGGCCTGGCATCTTGAGCTTGAGGTATGCATAGTGCGGCACCGCATTAAACTTGGCAAATGCGGTTCGCCCGAGCAGTGCGTGATAGCTACTGCGGAATGGGACTATGTCGAAGATTAACTCCTCGCTTCGGAAATTATCCGGAGATCCGAAGACCACTTCAAGTGTAATTGAGCCTGTATAGTTGGCCTCTGCACCTGGTATGACGCCTTTAAAGGTCGTTTTAGTGGGTTTAATCCTCGAGGGATCGATGCCCATTTTCCGCACTGTATCCTGGTAAAGCAGGTTCAGGCTGCTGCCGCCGTCCATAAGGACTCTAGTGAGGTGAAATCCGTCAATAATTGGGTCTAGAACCAATGCGGTGAATCCGCCATGACGGATGCTAGTGGGGTGGTCCCTTCGATCAAAAGTGATCGGGCAGGAACACCATGGGTTGAACTTTGGAGCGACTGGCTCCATCGCGTATACGTCCCTTAGCGCCCGCTTCCGCTCCCTCTTGGGGACGTGGGTTGCGTATATCATGTTCACCGTCCGCACTTGTGGGGGAAAGCCTTTCTGTCCACTGTTGTTCGGCGGCCAGGGCTCCTCCTCGTCATCGCTATGCAGCCCCTTGTCTTTGCTTTCGGCATTTAACTTGCCTGCCTGCTTGAACACCCAACAATCCCTGTTGGTGTGATTGGCTGGTTTTTCGGGGGTGCCATGTATCTGGCATGAGCGGTCGAGTATTCGGTCCAAACTGGATGGGGCCGGAGTATTTGTTTTGAATGGCTTTTCCACTGACCGGGTTTAGAGCCTCTAAATCCGGCATTAACTGCCGTATCCTCAGCATTGTCGCCATTAATGCGGCACTTTTTCTTGTTGCGACGCGACCTGCCACTGCTGTCCTTGGTATCCGAATTACCAGGGCTCTTGCTCATGTTATTGCTGCGAGCTAGCCAGCTGTCTTCTCCCACGCAAAAGCGGGTCATAAGTGTCGTGAGGGCTGCCATATATTTCGGCTTTTCCTGTCCAAGGTGTCGTGCAAGCCACTCGTCGCGGATGTTATGCCTGAAGGCTGCTAGGGCCTCTGCGTCCGGACAGTTGATGATTTGATTTTTCTTGGTTAGGAACCGTGTCCAGAACTGTCTGGCCGATTCCTCTGGCTGCTGAATTATGTGGCTAAGGTCATCGGCGTCTGGTGGTCGCACATAAGTGCCCTAGAAATTGTCGAGGAATGCGGTTTCCAGGTCCTCCCAACAACCAATTGATTCTGCTGGCAAGCTGTTAAGCCAATGCCGAGCTGGTCCTTTAAGCTTGAGTGGGAGGTATTTGATGGCGCGTAGGTCATCACCGTGGGCCATGTGGATATGAAGGAGATAGTCCTCGATCCATACCGCAGGATCTGTTGTGCCATCGTATGATTCGATGTTCACGGGTTTGAAACCCTCGGGGATTTGATGATCCATTACTTCATCTGTGAAGCATAGTGGGTGTGCAGCGCCTCTTTATTGGGCTATATCACGACGCAGCTCAAACGAGCTTTGTCTACTGTGTTCGGCCCGACCGGATTTACTGTATCCGGCGTGACGAGTATCGTCTCATGCCGTGGGGCGCCCATGCGATCCATAGATTGATCTTGTTTGCCTTGCCTTGTCTTCCAATATATCTCGCAGGTCTGGCGCGTTTTCCCATTCCTTGGTATTTTTAAGCGGCGCCGGGGTGCAGCTTGAGTGGAGGGTTGAGAGGCCTCTCTGTCGCGGCCACGGGGTGGCCGGTCGGCCGCATCACGTGCTGGTGATGTAGGTTTAGGTGCTTCCTCCTCTAATAGGGGTACCAACCTGCGCTTTGGGTAGCTCTTGGAGGGGCGTTCGAATTCATACTCTTTGGCCGCAAGGACTTCAGTCCATCTGTCGGCTAGCAAATCTTGATCAGCTCTAAGCTATTGCTATTTTTTCTTGAGGCTGCTCGCCGTGGCCATAGGCCTGCGTTTGAAACGCTCTTGTTCAACGGGACCCTCCGGCACGACAAATTCGTCGTCGTCGAGGCTTGCCTCGTCTTTAGAGGGAGGCATATAATTATTGTCCTCGACCTCTCTGTCTGCCGCTCTCTCATGAGGGCTGGCTTCTCCATCCTCCTGTGCCGAATCTTGCTGGAGGTGGTTGTCTTCGGCACTGTCCGGGGTGTTATTATCTCCCGTGCCGGAATCACCGTTTTTGCTTTGGCGGGATTTAGAGCGGCGCCGCTGACGCTGGCGCTTAGGCTGCTTCTTGGAGGGGTCATCCTCCGCTATTCCATCGCCATTGCCTTCTTTTGGGGTGTCCACCATGTATATATCATACGACGAGGTGGCTTTCCAGTGCCCTATAGGCGCTGGTTCTTGATCGTCTCCTGCATCGGCGTCCATATCGTCGATGTCTTCGGAGTCGAAGTCGAGCATGTCGGTTAAATCATCGACAGTGGCTACGAAGTGGGTGGTGGGTGGGCTTTGAATTTCTTCATCATCTGCATCCCAACCTTGCTAACCATAGTCCGGCCAGGGCTCTCCTGATAAAGAGAGACTTTAGTGAATTCAGAATATCGCCAAAGGGCGAGTGCTGAAAGATGTCCGCGGCGGTGAACTCCATGATCGGCGCCCAATCGGGTTCGATCGGTAGGGGCGCGGAGGGCTCGGAGTCTGGAGAGGAGTCCGGCTCCTTGGAGTCACGGGCTTCACAGAGAATAGGGCTGGTGTTCGGCTCAATCGCCATAGAGATTGCAGCCCCCGAGGCGGTGTCCAACCACCCATCCTCGATTTGCGCAGTTGGCTTCGAATTAAGGGTCGAAGCTGATGCGGGTGCGGCCTCCAGGGCACTGTTCGGCGATAGAGCTAGATCATGCCCATCGTGACAGTGCGGCGCGCTTGGCTACGGCTCGAATCCATCGAAGATCAAGTCTCCGCGGAGGTCGGCCGTGTAGCTCAAACTTCCAAATCTGACCTGATGGCCAGGGGCGTAGCTTTCGATCTGCTCCAGATGGCCAAGCGAATTGGCCCGTAGTGCAAAGCCGCCAAATACGAAGATCTGTCCGGGGAGAAAAGTCTCACCCTGGATCGCATCGTCGTTGATGATCGGAGGAGCCATCGGGCCTAAAAGTGACGGCACGGAGGAACTCTCAATGAAAGCACCAATGTCAGTGTCAAAACCGGCGGATCTCGGGTAGGGGGTCCCGAACTGTGCGTCTAGGCGGATGGTAACAGGAGACAAGGGACACGATGTTTTTACCCAGGTTCGGGCCCTCTTGTTGGAGGTAAAACCCTACTCCTTCTTGATTAATATTAATGATATGGGTAGTACAAGAGTAGATCTACCACGAGATCAAGGAGGCTAAACCCTAGAAGCTAGCCTATGGTCTGATTGTTGTTCGTCCTACGGACTAAAACCCTCTGGTTTATATAGACACCGGAGAGGGCTAGGGTTACATAGAGTCAGTTACAATGGTAGGAGATCTACATATCCGTATCGCCAAGCTTGCCTTCCACGCCAAGGAAAGTCCCTTCCGGACACGGGACAAAGTCTTCAATCTTGTATCTTCATAGTCCAGGAGTCCGGCCGAAGGTATAGTCCGGCTATCCGGACACCCCCTAATCCAGGACTCCCTCACACATCATCCAATCTAGCCTGAGTATGTCGTTCTCTCGAACTCCATCAAACGATCGTTTGTGAATTGCCTTAGGTTGGTATAGAGAGTTTCAATGATCGATGTATCAAAAGTAATTCTTTTTGCCACTTAAGGGAATAATTCTACCAGTCATCTTCCCAAGGGTGCCCCGTTTGTTCCGGAGGGCAACCAACTCCTTATTACGTTGACACCGTTCACCACCCTCCTAAGTGTGGAAATTCGGCTACTTATTTAAACCTTGTCATATGCTCATTTCCATCATTCTTGATGTGTCTATCGTGTCTTAGCTCAAGAGATGTTATGTCTCATTTCATGAGGTGATCGTCAGTTGCTTGATCTTTGAGGAGATCAGTTCCGTAGAATTTCTTTCTGTCATCGTCGTGTTGGATGAAGTTCTCAGAGCATGACATCGAGACAAAGATCGTGATCGAATCAACGTTCTTATGAAGTGCAACCTGGATCATGAAGATTCTGTTAGTTTCCGTTCCCCCTTTCATCTTACCCTACGCTTGAATCTCGGGACGAGATTCTTGTTTAGTGGGGGTGAGTTGTCACATCCCTAGCTTTTGGCAATGCACTAGGCTAGCCTCATGAGTGTCATCATGTTTAAGTTTCGAAGAAACTTGAAATGGGGTTTGCCTAAACCCTAGCATCAAAGGAATTCACTAGGTTCAACTAAAATATTTTCAGTAAATCCAAATGGCTTTCAAAAATATTCATCATTTTTGGAAAATGCTGGAAACAGTAACCAGAGGTGATGCACAATTTTCCATGACATATTTGGGCTCTGAATTAAATCATACTCTATTTGCATTTGGGCATTTAAATGTTATAAAATATTTTAAATGTACAAACAATCTTAAACCAAAATGTTTCCTGTTGGATATATTCTATACAGTGGGCATGAATAGTTTGATGATTTTTGAAAGTTCTTAGCCATTTTTACTAAGTCCAAAAACAAATGTCAGAATTAGAAAAGAGAAAGAAAAAGGAAAGTGTAGAGACTCACCTGGCCACCTACCTGGCGCAGCCCACCTTGCTGGCCCAGCCCAGCACCGCTGCCAGTCATCTTCCACCTCTCGCCAGTAGGACGAGAGGCGTGTGGCCGCCGTGCGCATCCACGCGCCCCGGCCACCTCCTACCTCCTGCCGCTTCCCCGTCGTCGCCCTGGGCCTCCCTCGCGATGCCACGCAGCCCCAACCGCTCTCTCACTCTCTCCCGTGCTTCTCCCCTCCTCTGCTCTCCCTCTCTCTTGCACGGTCCGAGCGCCACCGTTGCCGCCGACAAGCACCAGCGCGGCCACCGCCTCCCCCTCACCTTCCCGACATGCCCAGGAGCTCTGCCACCGTCGCCTACGCCTCTCTGTCGACTCACGCGATGCCAAACGCCGCCGAACACCGTCTTCGCCTTCGTCTTCAACCTCGAGCACCCGAGCCCATCTCCGGTCGATTCGGCGCCGCCAGGACCTCCCCGAGCTCGCTGACCCCCTCTTCGGCATCGCTGTGAACTCCTACTCCCAACCCTTCTCTCCCTGCCGTCAAATCCCTCCTCTAGCCCCCTGCCCACCGCGGCCGCAGCCCGTCGCCGCCGTGCCCCGTCGCCGTCGTGTTTAGGGCCATTGTCGCTCGAAGCTGAGCGCACCACCATGCTCAGCATGTCTTCGCGCACCTGTAGCGCCCACCAGCTCCTCCTCCCATGCACCGTAGCGTCAAACCCGTCGTTGCCCGAACTCCGGTTACCGCCTTGGAGCTCGCCGTCGTTGGCTCAGGCCACCATAGGCCCGACCTCCACCACCACTCGAGGCGCGCCGGCAAGAGCTCTCCAACGAGCCCAAGAACGGCCTCGTCCATGCCCTGTGGGCGTTTTCCAAGCCGCGCCGCCGTCTCGGGCCTCGCCGGCATCGAGTCGTCGGCGGGTTTGAACCCGCTGACCAGGGGGTTGACCTCCCCTGGGTCCGGACAAGTGGGCCCAGAGCCCTGCTAATTTTAGTTTAGTGCTAATTAACTTTTAGTTAACCAGATAAGTCACTGGCATGTGGGCCCACGCCCTAATTAACTTAGGTTAGTATTTAACTTAGCACTAATTAACTCTGTTAATTAGCCATGACACTAACACGCGGGCCGCACTGGTCAGGTTTGACCTAGACCCTCCCCGTTGACCGCTGACGTCACAGTGATGCAGTGCTGACATAGTTAATTATTTTCTGGATTTATTATTATTCAGGAAATTCCAGAAAATAGAGCTAATTCTAAAAATCATCGAAATTAACCTGTAGCTCCAAATACAAAGTGTTATATATATAAATGATCAGAAAAATCCAATCTATCCATCTGTACTGGTTTCATGCATGTTTAAACAAGTTAACTTGTTGTTTAGTGCAAAACATCATAAGGCACTATTTAAGATCACAAGTGAGTTTGAACTTTGAATCTTTGGTTCAAAATAGCTCAAACCCATCTGGTTGTAGTTTCATTAGCCCAACACACTCATTTTACCATGTCATGATCATGCATCATATTGTGCATTGCATTGATTGTGTTTCTTTCTCTGTTGCCGGTATTTGCCCCCTCTTGATAAACGTGGTTTCGATGATGAGATCGATGACACCGATGAAGAACTATACTATCTTGAGAAGTGCCAGGCAAGAAAAAAACCCCTTATTCATTCCGATACAATCCCACTCTCTCGCTCCTGCTCTCTTTTACTGCATTAGACAACAACAATTCAACTGTTACATGCTGCGGTAGCTGAACCCCTTTTCCTCTGCATGACCTATCATTGCCATAGTAAATAGATGAAACCCACTAGCATGAGTAGGAGTTGTTTGAGCCCTGATGTGCCTACTCATTCATGCTTGTTTGTCATGCCTGCTACTGCTTAGAGTTGAGTCAGGTCTGATTCATCGGGGATGAATTGGAATGGTGATGAACATGTCCTACTGTGTGTGAGCTAAGTGTGTGAACACGATTTGGTAAAGGTAGCGGTGAGAGGCCATGTAGGAGTACATGGTGGGTTGTCTCATTGAAACCGTCCTCAGGAACCGAGTTATGTGTTTGCGGTCCATGAACAGCTACTACCACACGTTGGGCCCTGAAATATGACCCTGCTCGACTTGTTAACCGCCTCTGCCCTCTGTCCAGGAGTTGCAACTAGTTTCTGGTGTTTGTAGGATATGTGTTGGAGGCTGTGCATAGCGCTGACCCTAGGGGTGGGCTATGATGCGGTAGATACACCGTGGCACGGTGTACCGGGCGCCCGTTTGGTGTCTCGGGAACCCTGCACACATCGTTTGGGGCTGTGAGCGAAACTCCGGTCGGATCTCCTCGTGGATGGAACCCGAATAGGCGATAAACTTGGACTAGAGACTTGTGTGGTTAGTCAGTTCGTGGTCTACACCCACGTCGGCTTCCGCTTGAAGTCTGCCGAGCACATGTCGTATGCAGACGCTAAGTGGTGGAAACATGTGTGAAGAAGTACACCCCTGCAGGGTTATAAATGATCTATTCGAATAGCCGTGTCTGCGGCAAAGGACTTCCGGGTTGCCTATAACAGTTCATAGACAAGTGAAAGTGGATACTCTAAAACTCGCAAGATAAGCATGAGTGCTATGGGTGGCCTTCTCGTAGGGAGACGGGAGCGGATCCATAGTGGTGTATTGATATGGTGAATATGTGGACTCGTGTGCGCCACCTCAAAAGAGTTACTTGCAGTCATAGTTTAGGATAGCCACTGAGTCAAAGCTGGCTTGCTGCAGTCAAACTCCACCACCCCCTTTGTTGATACTGATGCATATGTAGCTAGTTCTTATGTAAGTCTTGCTAGGTACATTTGTACTCATGTTTGCCTATTTTATGTTTTTGCAGAGAGACGTCAGTCTCGCTAGTAGTTCTGCGTGGACTTTGACGTTTAGCTTGTTACC
Source organism: Triticum urartu (assembly GCF_056163025.1). Lineage (NCBI taxonomy): Eukaryota > Viridiplantae > Streptophyta > Magnoliopsida > Poales > Poaceae > Triticum > Triticum urartu. The sequence goes on along the minus strand of NC_141877.1, from coordinate 652,180,311 downwards.
TCAGCTATGATCTTGTGCCCTTGGCAGGGTCTTGTAGATAGTCAGGCTTCTCAGCCTTCTTCATTTGTACTTGTCTGTACTCAGACAAGTTAAGCTTCCACATGTGCTTGTTGTTTGTATGCTCTGTAGGTTGGGGTCATGAGACACATGTTTGTAATGCTTGGCTCCTCGGAGCCTAATGAATAAATACTTTGAGTCGTAGAGTCTTGTTGTGATGCCATGTTGTATTTACACATATCGAGCATATTGTGTGTATGATTTGAAATGCTTGGTATGTGTGGGATCCGATAACCTAGTTGTTTATCCTTGGTAGCCTCTCTTATGGGGAAATGTAGTCTTGTGCTTCCATGAGCCATAGTAGTCTGCTACAGCCCGGTTCACCGGAGTCCTGCTAGCCCAGCACTACTGCTCCGGAACACTTGACTGGCCAGCATGTGATTCACTTCGTTCCTGTGTCTGTTCCTTCGGGGAAATGTCACGCGGTGACATCCGGAGTCCTGCCTAGCATGCTACAGCCCGATTCACCGGAGTCCTGTTAGCTCAGTGCTACAGCCCGGATTCGCACGCTGCTGACCGACATGCTCGATGTTGATTCATGTATGTCTGTCCCCATAAGTTAGTGCCACTTTGGGTTCACGACTAGTCATGCCGACTCGGGTTCTCTGTCGTATGGGTGCTGGCGACACTATCATATACGTGAGCCAAAAGGCGCAAACGGACCTGGGCCAGGTAAGGTGGCACCCGTGGGAATACCGTGCGTGAGGCCGCAAAGTGATATGATGTGTTACATGCTAGATCGGTGTGACTTAGAATCGGGGTCCTGACAAGAGGTGTCTCTAGAATAGAACCAAGTTTGATTCCACTCTTTGGGGTGACTATGTAGCTTGGCATGAGGAAACTCAACCTCTTTTCTTTTCTGAATAGAGACGCCGCCAAGTTCAGTATTGGGTCCATCTACAAACTCAGTGCGACGGTTTAGATGGAAGAAATCTCGAAACAACTCAACAGTTGGCTCTTCTTGTAGGTACGCTTCACAGAAAATTTGAAAGTTGCATATATTGGATACCGAGTTGGGTCCAATATCTTGAGGATGGATTTGAAAGCTAGCAAGTACATCCCGAAAAAACTTCGATCCGGGCGGTTTAAAGCCACGGCCTATGTGATCAACAAACACCACTACTTCACCCTGCTTAGGGGTGGGAGGATTTTCCGGCCCAGGAACTCGCCACCGGATCTCATTCTTCTTCGGTAAGGTGCCAATCTTGACCATTCGGTTGAGTTGCTCCTCAGTAACCCGAGAGGGGACCCAGTTGCAGGCGTAAAACTGCTTGGCCATTGCAAGTGAAAGGCTGAGAAGAAAACAATGCCGATTTACGATTCATTAATGGTGATGCATAAGTTACAACAAGGAAAAGGAATCCAAGTATGTGCAAATTGGTAAACCGATGACAGGGTATTTATGAATGATAAGGAATGAACAGAGGCAGAGGTATATGCCTACTGTTAAACAATGGTATAAATAAATAGGCGGTTTAAAAGGGGACTAATGGTATCTACCGGATTATCATACTTCAAAAAGTTAACCGCCTATATTGGTGTGAAGGGTACAGATCTGAAAATACCTAAGTGCGGGAAACAGGTTTCACAGATTTATATGGTGATTTCAGATCTAAGGGGTGACAAAAAATGAGAATATATTCAAGAACCAAGTTACATATATTAGTTCATCAGGTTCAGATGAGTTTTCTTCTATACGAAGGGGATGATCAGGTTCGGATAGGAACTGAGTCGCACGAAGAGCTAGTAGATCTAGCTAGTTTTTGATGTTATTGGGAAGAAAAGAGAAGAACACCACCGGAGCTGCGACGAACTCCGATGAACACAAAACCCTAAAGTGGATCTATGAAGAAAAGGGGGAAAACTTACCGAAGATGTTAAGGTAGCGGAGGTGTTCCACGGTTCTCTGGAGCATTCAGGTCGATGCAGCGGCCAAGGATGAGGCAGAGACGAAGCTCAATGACGGCGGCGGCGTTCGGGCGCAGGGACGTCGCGAGGAGGAAGAAGGGATGAAGAGGTAGCGGAGGAAACAGAAAAAGGGGGTCTCAGCCCTATTTATAAGGTGAACAGATAAGCAACAGGCGCGAGAATCGAGGAGCTCAAAAGTGGATATTTAATAAGGTTGTCACCTCGATGGTTGGATACTCATTAATGAAGGGCATCTTCGGCTTCAACGAATAGGTGACATCATGACGGTTTACTGCGGATCTGGAGGATGACATCACGAGGTTTACAAGATCCATGCGAAGGTGCTAGGGCAAGAATTTTTCTAAGTGTTGAAGATTGACATGAACAAGTTCAAATCAATCTGGGGCCTAATGTTGGGGATATTACTACTGGACGTAAACCGCCCAAGGGTAGTGATACGTCTCCAACGTATCTATAATTTTTGATTGCTCCATGCTATATTATCTACTGTTTTGGACATTGTTGGGCTTTATTATCCACTTTTATATTATTTTTGGGACTAATCTATTAACCGGAGGCCCAGCCCAGAATTGTTATTTTTTGCCTGTTTTAGGGTTTGAAGAAAAGGAATATCAAACGAAGTCCAAACCGGGAATGTGATTTTTAGGAAGATTATGATCCGGGAGACTTGGACCCTACGTCAAGAAAAGAAACAGGAGGCCACGAGGTAGGGGACGTGTCTACCCCCCCCCCCCCCGAGGCGCGCCCTCCATCCTCGTGGGCCCCCTGTTGCTCCACCGACGTACTCCTTCCTCCTATATATACCTATGTACCCCCAAACGATCAGATACGGAGCCAAAACCCTAATTCCACCGCCGCAACTTTCTGTATTCATGAGATCCCATCTTAGGGCCTGTTCCGGAGCTCCGCCGGAGGGGGCATCGATCATGGAGGGCTTCTACATCAACACCATAGCCTCTCCGATGAAGTGTGAGTAGTTTACCTCAGACCTACGGGTCCATAGTTATTAGCTAGATGGCTTCTTCCATCTTTTTGGATCTCAATACAATGTTCTCCCCCTCTCTTGTGGAGATCTATTCGATGTAATCTTCTTTTTGCGGTGTGTTTGTTGAGACCGATGAATTGTGGGTTTATGATCAAGTCTATCTATGAATAATATTTGAATCTTCTCTGAATTCTTTTATGTATGATTGGTTATCTTTACAAGTCTTTTCGAATTATCAGTTTGGTTTGGCCTACTAGATTGATCTTTCTTGCAATGGGAGAAGTGCTTAGCTTTGGGTTCAATATTGCAGTGTCCTTTCCCAGTGACGGTAGGGGCAGCAAGGCACGTATTGTATTGTTGCCATCAAGGATAACAAGATGGGGTTTTCTTCGTATTGCATGAGTCTATCTCTCTACATCATGTCATCTTGCTTAAGGCGTTACTCTATTTTTAACTTAATACTCTAGACGCATGCTGGATAGCGGTCGATGAGTGGAGTAATAGTAGTAGATGCAGGCAGGAATCGGTCTACTTGTCTCGGACGTGATGCCTATATACATGATCATACCTAGATATTCTCATAACTATGCTCAGTTCTGTCAATTGCTCAACAGTAATTTGTTCACCCACCGTAGAATACTTATGCTCTTGAGAGAAGCCACTAGTGAAACCTATGGCCCCCAGGTCTATCTTTATCATATTAATCTCCTACTACTTAGTTATTTCCTTTGTTATTTACTTTTCCTTTATTTTACTTTGCATCTTTATCATAAAAATACCAAAAATATTATCTTATCATATCTATCAGATCTCACTCTCGTAAGTGGCCTTATAGGGATTGACAACCCCTATTTGCGTTGGTTGTGAGGATTTATTTGTTTTGTGCAGGTACGTGGGACTCGCGCATAGCCTCCTACTGGATTGATACCTTGGTTCTCAAAAACTGAGGGAAATACTTATGCTACTTTGCTGCATCATCCCTTCCTCTTCGGGGAAAACCAACGCAGTGCTCAAGAAGTAGCAGGTAGCCGGGTTAACTCTATGAAGATTAGAAGCCCATGACGACGTGAGGATGGTGGCGCTTTACGAAGGCCCAAGGCCCAAAGGCGGGTTAAGGCCTGTAGATGTAAACCGACTTTCTCATGTAACTTGCATTGTAAGATAGGAAATATAGAGACCGTGCCGGACACATTTATGATCCGGCCTCGGGACTCTGTAAACCGGCGGGCGTCAACCTGTATATATAAGGGGACGACCCGACAGCGACTTAGGGACAACACACAACAACTCGAGAGCCAGGCAAAGCGGATTCGCTCCCTGGTCATCGAAATCATAGCAATACCTACACAACTAGACATAGGCTTTTACCTTCATCGAAGGGGCCGAACTAGTATAAAACTCTCGTGTCCCTTGTCCGGTTTAACCCCTTTAAGCTAACCCGTAGCGATGGCTCCACGACTAAGTCCTTTCATGAGGACATCTGCCGTGACAAAACCACGACACTTCGGATATGTGATAGAAGGTGTACCAAATTGTTTCCTTAGGGTATCCTATGAAGACACACTTCTCCGATTTGGGTTCGAGCTTATCGAGCTGAAACCTTTTGACATAAGCATCGCATCCCCAAATTTAAGAAATGGCAGCTTAGGTTTCTTGCCAAACCACAGTTCATACGGTGTTGTCTCAACGGACTTAGACGGTGCCCTATTTAACGTGAATGCAGCTGTCTCTAATGCATAACCCCAAAATTATAGTGGTAGATCGGTAAGAGACATCATAGATCGCACCATATCTAATAAAGTGCGGTTACGATGTTCGGACACACCATTACGCTGTGGTGTTCCAGGTGGCTTGAGTTGTGAAACTATTCCACATTGTTTTAAATGAAGGCCAGCCAAACTTGTAACTAAAATATCCGCCTCCGCGATCAGATCGTAGAAACTTAAATTTCTTGTTACGATGATTCTCCACTTCACTATGAAATTCTTTGGACTTTTCAAATGTTTCAGACTTGTGTTTCATTAAGTAGATATACCCATATCTGCTCAAATCATCTGTGAAGGTCGGAAAATAACGATACCCGCCGCATGCTTCAACACTCATCGGACCGCATACATCGGTATGTATTATTTCCAATAAGTCATTAGCTCGCTCCATTGTTCCGGAGAATGGAGTTTTAGTCATCTTGTCCATGAGGCATGGTTCGCAAGTATCAAATGATTCATAATCAAGTGATTCCAAAAGTCCATCTGCATGGAGTTTCTTCATGCGCTTACCAATATGACTTAAACGACAGTGCTACAAGTATGTTGCACTATCATTATCAACTTTGCATCTTTTGGCATCAATATTATGAATATGTGTATCACCACGATCGAGATTCAATAAACCATTCACATTGGGTGTATGACCATAGAAGGTTTTATTCATGTAAACAAAACAACAATTATTCTCTAATTTAAATGAATAAACGTATTGCAATAAACATGATCTAATCATATTCATGCTCAACGCAAACACCACATAACATTTATTTAGGTTCAACACTAATCCCGAAGGTAGTGGGAGTGTTTGATGGTGATCATATCAACCTTGGAATCATTTACAACACACATCGTCACATCCCTTTTAACTCGTCTCCGCAACTCCTGTTTCGAGTTACTAATCTTAGCAACTGAACCGGTATCAAATACCTAGGGGTTACTACGAACACTAGTAAAATACACATCAATATCATGTATATCAAATATACCTTTGTTCACTTTGCCATCCTTCTTATCCGCCAAGTATTTGGGGCAGTTCCGCTTCTAGTGACCATCCCCTTTGAAGTAGAAGCACTTAGTTTCAGGCTTAGGTCCAGCTTTGGGCTTCTTGAAGTTCCATTTCTTTCCCTTTCCCTTTTTCTTGAAACTAGTGGTCTTGTTTAACCATCAACACTTGATGTTCTTTCTTGATTTCTACCTTCGCCAATTTCAACATCGTGAAGAGCTCGGGAATTGTTTTCGTCATCCCTTGCATATTATAGTTCATCATGAAGTTCTAGTAGCTTGGTGATAGTGATTAAAGAACTATGTCAATCACTATCTTATCTGGAAGATTAACTCCCACTTGATTCAAGAGATTTTAGTACCCAGACATTCTGAGCACATGCTCACTGGCCGAGCTATTCTCCTCCATCTTGTAGGAAAAGTACTTGTCAGAGGTCTCATACCTCCCGACACGGGCATGAGCCTGAAATACCAATCTTCGGCTATTGGAACATCTCATATGCTCTGTGCCGTTCAAAAAGTTTTTGAAGTCCTGGTTCTAAGCCGTAAAGCATCGCGCAATAAACTATTAAGTAGTCATCATATCGAGCTAGCCAAATGTTCATAATCACTGTATCTTCTCCTACAATAGGTCTGTCACCTAGCGGTGCATCAAGGACATAATTCTTCTGTGCAGCATTGAGGATGGTTGTATCAAGGACATAATTCCTCAGATCACGGACCTAGTCCGCATCATTGCTACTATCATCTTTCAGCTTATTTTTCTCTAGGAACATATCAAAAACATAGGGGAGCTACAACGCGAGCTATTGATCTACAACATAATTTGCAAATACTATCAGGACTAAGTTCATGATAAATTAAGTTCATTTAATCAAATTACTTAAGAACTCCCACTTAGATAGACATCCCTCAAGTCATCTAAATGATACGTGATTCAAATCAACTAAACCATGTATGATCATTACGTGAGATGGAGTAGTCATCAATGGTGAACATCTCTATGTTGGTCATATCTACTATATGATTCACGTTCGACCTTTCGGTCTCCAGTGTTCCGAGACCATGTTTGTACATGCCAGGTTCGTCAAGTTTAACCCGAGTATTCCGCATGTGCAAAACTGTCTTGCACCCGTTGTATGTAAACATAGAGTCTATCACACCCGATCATCACGTGGTGTCTCAACACGACAAACTTTCGCAACGGTGCGTACTCAGGGAGAACACTTATACCTTGAAATTTTAGTTAAGGGATCATCTTATAATGCTACCGTCGTACTAAGCAAAATAAGATGCATAAAGGATAAACATCACATGCAATCAAAATATGTGACATGATATGGCCATCATCATCTTGTGCCTTTGATCTCCATCTCCAAAGCACCGTCATGATCTCCATCGTCACTGGCTCGACACCTTGATCTCCATCATTGCGTCGTGGTCATCTCGCCAACTATTGCTTCTACAACTATCGCTAACGCATAGTGATAAAGTATAGCAATTACATAGCGTTTGCATTTCATACAATAAATAGACAACCATAAGGCTCATGCCGGTTGCCGATAACTTTTACAAAACATGATCATCTCATACAATAGCATATATCACATCATGTCTTGACCATATCACATCACAACATGCCCTACAAAAATAAGTTAGACGTCCTCTACTTTGTTGTTGCAAGTTTTACGTGGCTTCTACGGGCTTCTAGCAAGAACCGTTCTTACCTACGCATCAAAACCACAACGGTGATTTATTAAGTTTGCTGTTTTAACCTTCAACAAGGACTGGCCGCAGTCAAATTCGATTCAACTAAAGTTGGAGAAACAGACACCCGCCAGCCACCTTTATGCAAAACTAGTTGCATGTCTGTCGTTGGAACTGGTCTCATGAACGTGGTCCTGTAAGGTTGCTCCAGTCCGCTTCATCCAACAATACCGCCGAATCAAAATAAGACATTGGTGGTAAAGTAGTATGACGATCACTGCACAAAACTCTTTGTGTTTTACTCGTGCATATCATCTACGCATAGACCTGGCTCGGATGCCACTGTTGGGAAACGTAGCATGCAATTTCAAAAAAAAATCCTACGCTCACGCAAGATCTATCTAGGAGATGCATAGCAATGAGAGGGGAAGAGTGTGTCTACGTACCCTCATAGACTGAAAGTGGAAGCGTTTGACAACGCGGTTGATGTAGTCGAACTTCTTCTCATTCCAACCGATCAAGTACCGAACGCACGGCACCTCCGAGTTCTGCACACGTTCAGCTCGATGACGTCCCTCGAACTCTCGTTTTAGTAAAGTGTCGAGGAAGTAGATGAGTTCCGTCAGCACGACGGCGTGGTGACAGTGATGGTGATGCCATCTGCGCAGGGCTTCGCCTAATCACTACGAGAATATGACCGAGGGTGTAATCTGTGGAGGGAGGCACCGCACACAACTAACATAAGTTGATATATGTTCTAGGCGCCTACCCCCTCATATATATAGGTGGGAGGGAAAGGGAGCATCCAAGCGGGCGCCCCCAAGTAGGAGGAACCTTGTCCAATTCGCCCCCCTGCCATGTTTTCCGGAGGGGGAGGATGGAGGAGAGAGGAGGGAAGGAAGGGGGAGGCCGAATCCCTCCCCTTCCTTCTCTCTTCCCCTCTTTCCTTTCGTTCAGCCTATATGGGGGGCGCAGCAGCCCATGCTGGCTGCTGCGTTTCCCCTCTTGGCCCATTAGGCCCATATCTTTGCCGGGGGTGCCCGGAACCCCTTTCCAGTGACCCGATATGTACCCAGTACCCCCGAAACACTTCCGGTATCCGAATACCATCATCCTATATACCAATCTTTACCTCTCGAACATTTCGAGACTCCTCATCATGTTCGTGATCTCACCCGGGAATCCAAACAACATTCAGTCACCAAATCACATAAATCATATAATACAAAATCGTCATCGAACGTTAAGCGTGCGGACCCTACGGGTTCAAGTACTATGTAGACATGACCGAGACACCTCTCCGGTCAATAACCAATAGTGGAACTTGGATGCTCATATTGGCTCCTACATATTGTACGAATATCTTTATCTGTCGAACCGTTGTGACAACATACGTTATTCCCTTTGTCATTGGTATGTTACTTGCCCGAGATTCGATCGTCGGTATCCACATACCTAGTTCAATATCATTACCAGCAAGTCTCTTTACTCATTCCGTAATAGTTTCATCCCGCAACTAACTCATTAGTCACTTTGCTTGCAAGGCTTCTTATGATGTGCATTACCGAGAGGGCCCCGATACTCTAAGTGACAAATCCTAATCTCGATCTATGCCAACCCAACAAACACCTTCAGAGATACATGTAGAGCATCTTTATAATCGCCCAGTTATGTTGTGACATTTGATAGCACACAAGGCATTCCTCTGGTGTCCGGGAGTTTCATAATCTCATAGTCGAAGGAATATGTATTTGACATGAAGAAAGCAATAGCAATAAAACTGAACGATCAATATGCTAAGCTAAAGGATGGGTCTTATCCATCACATCATTCTCCTAATGATGTGATCCCGTTCATCAAATGACAACACATGTATATGGTTAGGAAACTTAACCATCTTTGATTAACGAGCTAGTCTAGTGGAGGCTTACTAGGGACACGGTGTTTTGTCTATGTATCCACACATGTATCAAGTTTCCGGTTAATACAATTCTATCATGAATAATAAACATTTATCATGATATAAGGAAATATAAAATAACAACTTTATTGTTGCCTCTATGGCATATTTCCTTCATTATTATGTGATAATAAGTTGTGCAACATGAAACAATATTGCAGCCACACAAATCATGTAGACAAATCTCTATGACGGCAAGAGTACACATAATTAACAGGTTAATCACTTTCTGGACATATTAATATCCCTTTCCCAGTCAGGTAGTTCTGTATATAAATAGTAAATGTACAATATCATCATGCATATCCTTATGTCAACAATATTTGTAGCTTTTTAATGTGGCATAATAGTTCCTTTGAGGGAAAATATGGCAAACAGGGTATAATATCATCCTGCATATCCTTATGACATCAATATTTGTAGCTTTTTAATGTGGCAGAATAGTTCCTTTGAGGGGAAGTATGGCAAATAGGGTCAAGCAAAATAATAATGATAACCATTCATCCTCTTCTTTCGTCCACCACGTCTAATAGTTTGGAAGTGATGCTCTATGACATGTATGCTTTGAACACAACAATTGGATGAAGAGGAAGAAAAAAGATGAAGAGAGTTTAGATATCGATATGGCGATAGAAAAGGAGATGGCTAGGAAGAATAGAGGAAATGAGAGGAGAGATTAGAAGGGCAGAAAAAAGTCAAAAGAAGTTCACCTGCCTCTGCAAACGTCGCGCATCCACCGAACATTGAACAAGAGAAGGACGGGGGGGGGGGGGGGGGGGGGGGGGTGCCTGCAGCCTATCATCAGCTCAACTCATGATTAAAAGAAGTATAGATAGTAAAGTAAAACAATATGAGCAGTGTCACGATCACTCCAGTAAATACTATAGAGCTTCACAAATTTCATAATATTTCCCTGAGATGAAATATTTGACTTTGCTTTGCCCGTATTAACATATCTGAATCCGTGTCTGATAGATAATATATTTTTCATCGGAGATAATCTACATTGACGATATAATTTTCAGAAATAGAAAATCTATACTTGCCAAACTATATTAGGAAGTAAACTACCAAAGATTCACTTTATGCTTGCAAAGAGCCTTCCCAATAATCTTTATCGATTTGTCTAGCTCTAGCAAGGCACAATCTAACTCCCCTCCAAATCCTTGTAAATGATCCCTTAGCTAGAAAACAACCCGTATATCGCTGGACATTTTTTTAGAGTCAAACATTTTAGTAAAAACACCTGACCTATCAAAAGCCTCACATCTTTCTCAGTTTCATAGTCTACAGTTTGACAACTGAAAGTGAAGATACATGCTGGGTCGAGACTAACGGAAATTCAACTCACAAAGCACATGAAAGGACACATCAATCTATCCTAGACCATTTGAGGCGATGTGCTTTAGAGTCGCTGCTCGCTGAAGGTTGATGATATTACTGAACATTCGATCATCTGAAGCACAGGACCTACTCTTAACCCTTCCTCAAAAGGCATAATCACGGGGACCACATGAACCCTTTCACTGTATGATACTTTTGAGGGCATCTAAAGCACATGACTTACTTTCAACCCGTGATTAGGTCTTGTGCTTCAGATGCTATTTCGAGGGCATTTGAACATAAACAATAAGTAAATGCAGATACAGACATGGTGCTTCAAGGTGAGCATTAACAACAACACTCTAGTATGAGAAAAGGAGAATTTAAAGGAGGAGTCACGTAATGATGTATTATTTTCCTTAGACATAATGCAAATCAATGACTGAACTTGGCTACGAAGAATGAAGTTACTGATTAATCCCATGCTTTGCTCCTCATAGCAGCTAGAAATCTAACTTCATCAAATGGGGTAGATCACGCTTACTAGGTTTCTAGTGAAGATATCCGGTGTCCGGTCTACCATTCTCATGCAGTTCTGGTTATCTTTATTAAAACGACAGCTTGACTGGGCCAGAGGGATTTGGTAGCCATTCTCCATTGAAAAGGTCACATTTTCCTATGCAAGTAGTGCCAACATCAGATTCTAGAAAATCAGAATACTACAGGAAATAAGGAATTCGACTTTATTTTATTTGTTCTTTTAGATATCCAAGAGATTTAAAGGTATCATATAGTGAAATAGTAGAGGAAATATATAGTAATATATATGACTGCAATAACAGCACCCAATTGATGATGCAGGCAGTGTAGTAATGATGCTGGCCTCGCCTTTGCCTAAGGCTGATATTTTTCACTTGTCAGTGCATAAAATTAGCATTGAATTATTCAACTAACAACACATTCATCATTAAGTGAAGACCTGGGAAGGCGTCACACTGAACTAATGCTTTGGCTGATCCAAAAATCTAACAAATGATTTTCCTACAGTAGCTTAAATCATTGGAAGCATCGGAAAGTCATTTTGCTACAACTTCCATATCCTTCATCATGCACCTTGTAGATTGAACATTTTCATACAAGGCTTCAAATGTCTAGAGAACTATTTAAGCATGGGTAGTGTGCTACTCCTTCTGTCCCCAAATAAGCGTCTCAACCTTAGTACAACTTTCTACTAAAGTTAGTACAAAGTTGATACACTTATTTTGGGATGTAGCGAGTATATGGCAAAACAATTACCATAGGTAGTGTCCTATAAGGCAAACTATTAGCACAATGTGCACTAAGTGGATATCTCTATCCATGTAGAACCATCTATGTGATCAATCTTACTGAAACTACCAAAAGTATGCAAAAGACAGCATGTTATATTCAGTGAACACCGGAAGATTGCATTCTTAAGTACACGAATTTTAAGAAATTCATAAGCTCCAAAACGCAGCAGATTAGGATCATACCAGAAATGCTTTGACCTGTAGGACATCCCTAATTCCCAAGGAAAGGTGACAACAAAAATCTAAGCTATGCCAAAAGTACATGGAATGAAGCTTTTAGATAAACGCTCTTATATTTCTTCGCGGAGGGAGTAGTAAACATGCACCCAAAAGTTTATGAGATGTGTGCAGACGACAGAATATACAGTGTGCACACATAAAACCTAATAATTTGATGTTGCAGACTATAAAATATACAGTGTGCACACATAAAAGCTAATAATTTGATCTGTATTGGAGTAGACATGAAATTTAAATTCTAATTATTGGTCTAAGCTCCTCTACACAATCTGAACAGAGAAAACTCTGCAGAATATACATTGGAGCATATAATTCGTTGGCAAGAACAGTAAAACACATTCTTGCTCCCGACGCAATGCAATATAGCCACCAACTGCTCGTGGACGCAAGTAGCGAAGCAAGATCATGGCAGATGGATAGAGGAGAAAGTGAGATGTGACACCTAGACGGCGTGGGACTGTATATTGAGGATGCCCCGCCTCGGACGGCAGTATGATGGAGAGGATCGATGGCCGCGCCATCGTTGGATGCATAACCCATCCTCTCCTTCCTCGTTGCCACCTAGACCACTACAAAGATCTCTGCTCGTCTCATTCCGGCCCCAGATAGCGGCGATGGGAGCGGATCCGGACGCCCTCCTCCCTCTCGCCAGCGGCGGCGTCTCCGTGATAGCAGTGCGAGAAGGTAGGCGATGCATAGGATGGGAGATCTTCCTACCTGTCCGTCTCGTTTTTGGCGTCGGACGGATCCATCTCCGGCGCCGGGGGTGGCCCCTCCTCGTCGCTGATGTTGCCGCCCAGCCGTCCGCGCCTAGCCCGGATTCGAGTAAATTGCAAAAAACCACCACAATTGAGGACCCTAATTCAAAAAACCATCACCTTTCAGTTTTTTTTCAAAAAACCACCAACATTGTGCTGACAGTTTTCAAAAAACACTAATGGATTGCTTAGAGCAGCTTGATGCAAAATATGACAGGCGGGCGCCACTGTCAGGTGCCATGTGGCTGGGGTGGAGACGGCACCCGTGACACCCGTAAACGGCGCTAGTCACGCAGGGACCAGTCAAAATCACCTTCCCCTGTTTTCGAAAAAAAACGCGCCGTCGCCACATGCTCCTGGACGAGCCACCCGCCGCCGCCGCCGCCTCCTGCCCAAGCCGAGCCACCCGACGCCGCCGCCTCCTTTCCCCTGAGGCGCGCCGCAGCCATCTGCTCCTTGCCGAGCCACCCGACGGCGTGGAGCTCTAGCTCGCCCAGCCCACCAGGGAGGCAGGGACCATGGTGCGACGCCGGCTCGAGGCCATCCTCCGGAGACAGCGCATACACAAGGACGTGTGGTCGCTGGTGGTGCAGAGGAGGCGGTGCATCGCTGCAGAGCTTCGTACCGAACTCCAGCAAGGTCCGTCCGTCCCAACCCATTCTCCACCCCAAAAAAATCCAAGTGCTTTCGTTCGCCGGCAGCTGTTGTAGACGGACAAGGGAAGGGCACAGGCGGAGCTAAGCATGCCGGTGCTCGTAGCCCGCTCCGGCGAGGTCGAGCTGCCGTGCGCCCAGGGCCCAGCCTGCTTCGGCGAGGCTGAAATCCAAGCTAATCTTTGGTGTACAAGGCCGAAATCCCGCGCCCCTATGACCTAGCTTGCTCCGGCGAGGCCAAGCTGCCGTGCGCCCACTCCATCAAGGCCGATATCCAGCACGTCCGCGCCCCTGCCCGCCTCGGAATGCCGAGTTGCCGTGCGTCCGCTCCGGCGAGGCCAAGCTGCCGTGCGCCCGCGACTCCGTCAAGGCCGACATCCCGCGCGTCCGCGCCCCTGCCCGCTCCGGCGTGGGCGAGCTTCCGTGCGTCCGCGCGCCCGCTCCGGCGAGGCCGACATCCAGCGCGTCCCCGCCCCTGCCTGCTCCGGCGAGGCCGATGTCCCAGTGGTGCTCGATTTGGTCGCCGGCTCGTGGGTAGACGTGCCCGCCATGGAAGCCCTCATCCCTGTATCGTAGCTCCGAACGCTGCCGGCAGCGAGCTCTCCGGCGAGCTCACAAGCTGCTTGACGAAATGCCAGGGAGGGAGAGAGATTGCTGACAAGTGGGCCTATATCAACTTAACGGTCCATGCAAACGCTGTTGACTTTTCATGCCATGTCATCACTTACATGTGGGCCTCAGATGTCGGTTTTCCACTCAAACTGCTCTAATTAGTCAATCAGTGTTTTCTGAAAACTGTCAGCACAATGTTGATGGTTTTTTGCCAAAAAAACAAAAGGTGGTGGTTTTTTGAATTAGGGTCCTCAATTGTGGTGGTTTTTTGCAATTTACTCCCCGGATTCCCGTCCTCCCACTCCTCATCATCGTCCGGATCACCGCACTACTCCAGCACGATCTCGAGCATCCGTCGCTGCAGCCGCAGCTCCAGGGCCTCTGAGGCCGCCCTTTGCCTATTCGCCGAAGACGTAGAGGCCGTGGGCTCTGTTGAATATATGATTTTGTGCATGTATATTATATAGCCTAGCTCACCTTGTAGTTATTGTATAGTTGAGGTTGTGGCCTACCTTGTACTCTATATATACGTGCGCTTTGTACAGATCAATACACCGTGAAGCATTGCCAAATTCTCGTTTTCAACATGGTATCATACCTAAGATCCTAACCATAACCCTGTGTCGCCGCCGCCACGATCTCATCGCCGCCGCCGTCGCCCAACACCACCGCCGCCGCCACCCCCCGCCGCCGTGACCGCCGTGCTACTTCCGCCCCCAACCCGCCACGCCGCCTCCCATCTGCCGCGCCGCTTATCGCGTGACGTCGATGCCCTCGTCTCCCCATGGCCTCCCCTGGCTCCTCCGGCACCACCCGCAGCCGCCGCACCAATCCGTTCGAAGGCCCCGATCCCGTCGTCATCCGCGACCTCAACATCCTCGCTCGGGTTCCCGTCGTCCTCGACCAACTTACCTCCACCTATTATGCATGGAAGACGTACTTCTCCCTCGTGTTCTGAGAGTACAACATCCGGGATCACATCGATGGCACCATGGATTCCCGCTTCATGGAGGATGACGAGGAGTGGATGTCCATCGACGCCACCCTCATTTGTTGGTTCTACACCACCATCTCGAGGAACCTCTTCCACACGGTGGTCTCCGCCGACGATGATGCTCACGTCGTTTGGACCAAGCTCAATGGCCTCTTCAGCGACAACGCGCTCCAACGCAAGGTTTTCTTGCACAGCGAGTTTTTTGGGTGCCAGCAGCTTGACTCGTCTGTCGATGATTACTGCATGCGCCTCAAGAAGCCTGTTGACGAGCTCCGTGACCTTGGTGAGAAGATCTCCGACGAGCTCCTCCTCAGCACCCTCATCGTCGGTCTGAGCGACGAATTCGGGAACGCCGCCTCCAACATCCCCCTCATCACCAACCCGACGTTCCCCAAGATTGTCGCCTACCTGAAGTTGGAGGAGAACTGGATGCAGATGTCACGCACCCGGGCCATCCACACTGCCCTCACCGCCGGTACTCGCGGCGGTGCGCCGCCCTCCGCCCCGCCAAGGCCCGCCCCGGGCCCCTTCCCGACGCCGCCACCACCCGGGTTTCCCTACCCGCAGCCGCAGCCGGCTCCTCCGCCGCCTCCTGCCGAGCAGCAGCAGCAGCACCGCGGCGGCCGCAAACAGCAGCAGCCGCAGCTCCCCCCGGTGCCCTGGCAGGCCGGCCAGAACCCCTGGACCGGGGTTGTGCACGCATATTCCATGCTTATACCACGTGCCCCCGCTCCGGGCCTCTTCGGCGCCCGCCCGACCGCTCATCAGGTGCTTCATGCAGCCCCTCAAGCGTACCAGCCCGTGCCGCTCTATGGCCCCTCTGCGGTCTATGGGCTGCCTCCGGCCGGTGGGTTTGTGGCGCCCCCGCCTCAGCCGGTGTCGTCCGCCTCGGCTCTACCAACGGCGCCTTGGGACCCCGCGCTCCTCGCGGCCCTCCACACCGCCCCCACGCCGCAGCAGTACACTGGCGATGGCGACTGGTATATGGACACCGGAGCTACGGCTCACATGGCCGCCAACCTCGGTAACCTTCTCGCCGCTCACCCCGTTCACACCGCTGCTCGCATTACCGTGGGTGACGATTCTTCCATGCCTATTACTCATGTCGGCCATGCTGCTTTTCCTTCTAACTCCATGCCATTATATCTTTCTAATGTGCTTGTTTCGCCTGACATCATTAAAAATCTTGTTTCCGTTCGTTCTCTTACACGTGAAAATCCTGTTACCGTTGAATTTGACATGTTTGGCTTTTGTGTTAAGGATGCCCGTACCCGGGTTGTGCTCCACCGATGTGACAGCCCCGACGAGCTCTACCCAGTCCACTCCTCTACCTCCTCCGTCGCTACACCCATGTCGCTTTCCGCCGGAGTGGACCTTTGGCACGCTCGTCTCCGTCATCCCAACACCGCCACCCTTCGTCATATTCTCCGGAGTTTCTCCTTCACGTGTAATAAGATCGATGATCGCACTTGTCATGCCTGTCGTCTCGGCAAACATGTTCGTCTTCCTTTTAGCACTTCCTCGCATGTTGCATCATACCCGTTTGAATTAATTCATAGTGATGTTTGGACCTCTCCTGTTGCAAGTAACATGGGCTATCTTTATTACCTTGTCATACTTAACGATTTTTCGCACTATGTGTGGACCTTCCCATTGCGGCGAAAGTCGGACTCTGTTGCCACTCTCACTGCTTTTTACTCCTATGTCTCCATGCAGTTTGGACGTCCCATTCATGCGTTGCAAACAGACAACGGGAAGGAGTTCGATAACCTTGTGATCCGCAACCTTCTTGCCTCACACGGCACGATCTTTCATCTCACTTGCCCGTACACTTCGTAACAAAACGGCTGCACTGAGCATGTGCTTCGCACTCTCAATGATTGTGTTCGCACCCTCCTCTTTCACGCCAACGTGCCACCACGTTTTTGGCCCGACGCGCTCGCCACCGCATCACTACTCATTAACATTCGTCCTTGTCGCCCTCGTGGGAATTTTGCACCTCATCACCTCTTGTTTGGCACGCCACCTTCCTATGCTGAACTCCGCATTTTCGGTTGCCTGTGCTACCCCAACATTGCTTCCACTGCTCCTCATAAGCTCGCCCCTCGGTCGGTGGTCTGCATCTTTCTTGGCTACCCTCCCAACACCAAAGGCTACCGCTGCTATGATCCTATCTCACATCGGGTGATCACTTCATGACATGTTTACTTTGATGAGATGGTTTTTCCGTTTCAGCAGGTACCTTCGGATGTTGCGGCTTTGCTCGCTCCAGGTGACGGCCGCTCCCGTGCCTCTCTTGGGCCGCCTCCCGGCTTTGAGGGTGCCCCCCGCGCCACGGGTTGAGTTTCTCCCCGGTTGGCTACCCTAGGGGCCGCACCTCCCTCGGCGCCCGCGACGCCCCTAGCGTCCCCGGCCTCGACCACTCCGGCGGCCTCGCCCGCGGTCGTCTCGCCCGCCGCCTCGCCGGCAGCCTCGCCTGCGGCCTCGCCCGCGGCAATCTCAGAGGAGGCGGGCTCTTCTTCTTCGTCGCCCGTCTCCACTCTGGACCCGCTGCCCCGCCCGATGACTCGCTCTCAGGCTGGCACTCTCCGACCGAGCACGCGGTACCACAGCGATGAGTACCTTCTCGCTGCTTCCGTCTTTGAGCCGTCTCCTCTCCCATCGTCAGCTCAAGCCACCCTTCGGGATCCTCATTGGCTCGCTGCGATGCAGGAAGAGTTCGACGCTCTCCAACGGAACCGTACCTGGTAACTCGTCCCTCGGCCACCCCGTGCCAACATCATCATGGGAAAGTGGGTCTTTCGGCACAAGACTCGTCCGAATGGCACTCTTGAGCGCTATAAAGCTCGCTGGGTGGTTCAGGGTTTTCTGCAACGCGCGGGCGTGGACTTCACCGACACGACACATTTGCCCCGGTTGTTAAACCGGGCACGATCCGCGCCATGCTCCAGCTAGCCATGTCCCGAGCTTGGCATGTGCATCAGTTGGACGTGTCCAACGCCTTCTTGCATGGCCACCTGGCTGAGCAGGTGTTCTGTAAGCAGCCCACCGGCTTCGTCGATGCCACGCATCCAGATCATGTGTGCTTGCTCTCCCGTTCTCTCTACGGGTTGAAGCAGGCACCTCGGATTTGGTACCAGCGCATCGCTGCCTTCCTGCAGACGCTCGGATTTACATCGACTCGCTCCGACGTATCCCTCTTCGTGTATCATCATGGAGTTGACACGGCCTACTTGCTATTATACGTCGATGACATCATTCTGACGGCATCCACTGTCGCGCTCCTTCAGTCGCTCACTGCTCGTCTCCGTGATGAGTTTGCCCTGAAGGACTTGGGTCCTCTGCATTACTTCCTTGGCATTGAGGTCGTTCGGCAGCCAGATGGGTTCTTCCTGCATCAGCAGCGCTATGCCCACGAGCTTCTCGACCGAGCTGGCATGCTTATATTAACTGCAAGCCCACTCCCACGCCCGTCGACACCAAGGCCAAGGTTTCCGCTTTGGAGGGTTCGCCTGCATCTGATGCAGCATTCTATCGCTCCATTGTGGGCGCCTTGAAGTACCTGACCCTGACGCGCCCCGACTTGCAGTATGCTGTTCAGCAGGTTTGTCTTCACATGCATGCTCCGCGTGACTCTCACTGGACTCTGGTGAAGCGTATCCTCCGATACATACGCGGCACCCAGTCCTTGGGACTTACACTGGCGGCCTCCGCCTCCACCGACCTCATCGCCTACTCTGATGCGGACTGGGCCGGCTGCCCGGACACACGGCGCTCCACCTCGGGGTACTGCGTCTACCTTGGGTCGTCCCTGATCTCTTGGTCCTCCAAGCGACAGCCCACCGTCTCCCGCTTGAGTGCCGAGGCTGAGTATCGAGCAGTGGCTAACGCCGTTGCTGAATGCTCTTGGCTCCGTCAGCTGCTCCAGGAGTTGCTTTGTGATGTTCACAAGGCCACACTCGTCTACTACGACAACGTCTCCGCCGTCTACCTCTCCGCCAACCCGGTCCACCATCGTCGAACGAAGCATATTGAGCTCGATATACACTTCGTTCGTGAGCAGGTGGCTCTTGGGCGCATCCGGGTCCTCCATGTCCCGACGGCGCAGCAGTTCGCCGATGTCATGACGAAAGGACTGCCTACTTCTGTCTTCGAGGAGTTCAGGTCTAGTCTTTGCGTCTCTGGCGACGCTTCGACTGTGGGGGGGGGGGGGGTTGAATATATGGTTTTGTGCATGTATATTGTATAGCCTAGCCCACCTCCTAGTCATTGTATAGTTGAGGTTGTGGCCCACCTTGTACTCCATATATACGTGCGCTTTGCACCGATCAATACATCGTGAAGCATTGCCAAACTCTCGTTTCCAACAGGCTCCATCAAGAACCCTAGGCGCACGCGACGGGTGGCGGTCGGCCGCCTTCGTTTCGCGGTTGGGGAGGAGTGTGAGAGGGGCAGAGATTCGTAGGTTTCAGTCACGCTGGGTTTTCTTGCCTGTTTTTTTTTGCGTGTGGTATCGTGGGGAATCGTGGGGAGCCTGGGTTCGATCGAGGTTTGGAAGTACGACGCGAAGAAACCACCTACCAACTGAGTAGAGATTAGGAAAGGTAAGAATCGATGTGTTAGGAAAGTTAGGATTTTGAATTAATTTCCATGAAAATAGGGTTTTATTTTTTGTAACATGGTATCCGTACCTACCCGTTTAAGACGTGCCTCGTTAGGTCGAAGAGCTGTCGGAAAATAGGAGGCGGGCAGGGAGAATGAAGATTTGTCATGTGTTGTTGTGTTGGTGACTTGGGAGTAAGTAGAAAGGAACAAAGAGATAAGAAAGATTATCTTATGTTTTCCATAATTCTAGTATGTATTTAAAAGTACATTAGCTATGTATATGTGGAAAAGCTGAGGGACTTTATCTTGGTGGAGAAGAGAAAAGATGACCATAACTTATGCTCTTGTGCCCATCTATGTTTCTTTTGTACCCGTAGCAATGCACGGGCTTCTAAGTCCTAACTAGTAATAATAAAAGCAGACAAGAACAAACCAATTACTAGTGCGGCTGAAGCAGAGAAGAACCCACCCCCCTCCGACACGCGGTAATTTCTACCTTTTCCATTTATAGAGACATATTAACGTGCTTCCTCTATTCGAGCAAAACCCATTTACTTTGCGCCACAATCTTCCTACAAGTTTCATGGTAAGAGCAGTTTTTTGGCGTACCTTTTTATTTATTATATATTTTTATTTTACCTTTTATTGTTTATTTTGTTTAATTTCCCCTTTTCCCGTATGTTTTTCAATATTTCACTTTTTTAATCCTAACACTTGAACTTTTTACGAAGTAATGAACTATTTTTCTAATGCATGAACATTTTTAGTTGTCATGTCATTCGTGCACCGCTGGTGGGGAATGTACTCCAACGTATTTGTAATTTTTATGTTCAAATTTAATTTCTAGATTTTCCATCAAGTTAGGGAATTTCATCTCTTCGTATAATTTATGACCGTGTGTAGAGCTTTCACTATATTGGGTGGTTGCTTCAACTCTTTGTTTGTAGTGCGGTTTGCCCAACCAACTATCCAATGCCCTCACCACATGATATGTGGTGTAAGAAATTTCATATTTGAAATTAAGTTATGATTATTTAGGTTGTTAGATAGATAAAAAAAACAAAAACAAACTATAAAGTGCTCTCCAAAATCAAGCTCCGCACTTTCTCTGTTCCTATGATCATACTAGCACTGTGAGCGAATTTATGACAATTTCTTCTGGTTAAACCCTTTTCACATGTATATTGTTTGCTTGCATGTAATCTGTATGACGTACACAAAAAGAGTGCTAACTATTGGGGAATGTAATAATTCAAAAAAATTCCTACTATCACGCAATATCTAACTAGGAGATACATAGCAACGAGAAGGGAGACTGTGTCCACGTATGTCGGAGTAATGGGCCACGGGTAGGCTAACCCAGGCCCAGAACCTTTCAAGACATCGGGGCAGGCTGCACCCCTCAAGACCCCAGGACGAAGAGCCGCCTTCTGAGAGTCGGCTGCGAGGCAGCCGACTGCCCACTCGCGGCCGAGTCCCGAGGACGACTTCAGAATGAGCCGACTCCTGACTGGCGACTTCCAGAGAATCCGACCATGGGGAGTCGGCCCGCGACGCCAACAACTCCCATGCCCTCAAGAGGGACGGGACGGGGAGTGGCCACAGTAAGGTCCACTCCCACCCCTTTTCCAAGGGCAGGCGTGGCCATAGTACGCCGTACCCGCGGAGATCTCCGCCCGGCGCAACACTGTTGCCATGCCGGCCCTAACGTCAGCCCCAGTGGGCGGAGTCCTGTGCCCACGACGGCCTGCCGGTACGGCCCAGGGACGGCGGATCCAACCAGTCGACGGGCGTACGAAAGACGGCGAGAGGGCCACCAGTCGGCCCCCAGGAGTCGGCCGGCCCCTCCCACGGGCCCCGCACGCCATTAACCAGACACGACAGGGAATGGCAATAGTGATCGCCCGCCAGACGTCGGAGCTGTTGCCACAGCCCCATGACCGAGCTCGCGTCATTAGAAGCACGGCCACAGTAATCCGTCGCCGGCAAGACCCACCCGCGGCGGACGCGGCCTGTCGGCCCCGTACCAAGCTAGTTGGCGGGGCCCACCAGTCGGCGGGCCCCAGAAGTCGGCGGATAAGACGGCGGCCAGAGAGACTGACGGCTGGGCCATCGTCCAGCCGGATTACCATTGTACCCCTGGGGGTAGGCCTATATAAACCCCCCTGGGCACCCATGCAAAGGGTTGGAATCCATTAGCACTAGACCAAATCATATAGGAAGGAGAGAGCTAGCCTTGCCTTCTCCTACCTCTAGGAAACAGCTCAAGGAGCAACCGTGTACACACTTTGCCATAGTGATCATGCGGAGACCCCGCAGAGAAGCAATAGGCGTATTATCTCCACGGAGAGCCCCGAAGCTGGGTAAGATTCGCCGGCATGCATGCCTTCGCCTTATCCCATATCCAGGCACCGGCAACGTTCTACTCACTCCCACCATGATAAGCCATCCTTTGGCATATGTCGCACCCAACCCCCGACATTTGGCGCCCACCGTGGGGCCTGGTGCACCGTCGTCCGGAGACCTGCTCTGGACGGGAACCCTTTTCCTCCCTAGCGAGCGCAGCCAGCCCGGCACGCCAGACGGAGTTTGCGCCAACGCGCTGCACGGCGCTGATATCACCTGCGCAGCCAGCTGCCTCGCCGATCTTGTCGGTGAGGTTCGTCTCTCCGACGAGCCTGCATCCGACGCAGGCACGGGCGGCCCCGAGAGCCCCCTCGCGGGCCTCCTTGACCAACTCCATGTCGCCGACGAGCCTACCGTGGACTTGGAGTCTGTAGGCTCCACCGACCCGATGCTAGTCGACTCCGACACCGCGTCGCTCGACGCGTTCCCCACCAACGTGGTGGTCTACGATGAGCCACTCCCTCGCGCGGAGAGCGACGTAAGCACCGTCACAGAGGTTCTCGTCATCGGTCATGACGAGCCTCCCGGCGGAGGAGCGCATGACCCACTTGGCGCGGCATTGCAAGACCTGACCGCGCCTATTCCGGAAGACACTGACACAGAGACGCTGGAGGCGCGCCGCCTCCAGCTCGTCGAAGGCGCGAAGAAGCTGGCTAGCATGAGACGCTTGTCAGAAGCCTACCAGCGTCAGATGGATCACCCTGTGGGTGGCTCGCCAGCCCCAGCTGGGCCCAGCCGCGTAGGCACGGTCCAGCAGCGCGGCGTGGCCATCGCCAACCTATTCGGGGCAAATCGCCCTGTATACGCCACGCCTGCGGAGAACATTCGAGCCGCCCAGGCGGCGGCGGATGAGCTGGACAACTTCGAGGGCGAAGAGCGCCGCCTGATGACGGAGCGAGTCCAGCGGCTCCTCGACGCGGCTGCCACGCAGAACGAGGCCGGCTGCCGCACAGAGGCGCCGCAGCGACAAAACAACGACCCGCCTCCTCGCCGAGACCAAGGCGTGACGTCTCGGACGCCGAATGGAGGCGCCCGAGGAAGGAAAGACAAGGATCCGGCTGTCAGCCGCAGTCGGACTCGCATTACCATAGAGCGCGACCAAGACGGTCGCCCAAGAGCAGTAGAATGACGGGACAACTGTCCGCCTCCTCCTCCTCACAAGGAAAGGCGAGTCTCCCCGCCGCCTGTTGACCATCCGACTCTCGGCGATCGCCTTGGCTACCGAGAGGGAGTCGGAGAAAACGACGCCCGCCACCGGATCGACCGACTTCACCGATCCCTGACGCCGGAAGAAGAAAACGAGTTAGGTCCGCCTTGTTTTGGGCCCCGCATTCGAGACGAGCCCTTTCGCAAAGGGTTCACGCTCCCTAGAGACACGCCCAAGTACACCGGCTCCGTGAAGCCGGAGGACTGGCTAGTCGACTACTCCACGGCCGTTAACATAGCGAACGGCAACAAGCGCGTTGCCGTAAAATACGTTCCGCTCATGCTCCAGGGCCCGGCCCGGACATGGCTGAACAGCTTGAAGCCCCGCAGCATCAACAGCTGGGTCGACTTCACCGATGCATTCGTCCGCAACTTCACAAGCACGTACAAGCGTCCTCCCAAACCTCGCCAGCTTTCCTTATGCGTGCAAGGCCCCAACGAGTCGACTCGCGACTACCTCACGCATTGGGCCGAGCTCTGGAACTCTTGTGAGGGCGTGCACGAGGTGCAGGCTATCGAGTACTTCACCGCCGGGTGCAGAGAAGGCACCAGCATAAGCACCTCTGCGATGAGCCAGAAACCCTCGACGAGCTGCTGATCATAGCAGACAAGTATGCCACGGCCGACTCCTCCATGAAGGCGGAGATTCAAGTTAGTACGACTGGCAAAGTGGCCCCTCGGGCTCCTAGAACTCTGGCTGGAGATGCCAGTCGGCGACAGCAGCCAAGCGACCACAAGCGCAAGGCCCCGCAGCCGGCTTCCAGCCGCCGGCAGGTGGCAACAGTCGAAGACCAGCAGCCGGATGGGCAGCCTCCACTCAAGCGACAGAAAGGTGGTAAGCCCAACTGGTTGCCGGCTTTGTCATACGAGCAGACTCTGGATGGTCCTTGCAAGTTCTACAGCGGCGCGAAGCCGTCGAATCACACCACCCGGAAGTGCCACTAACTCACCAGGATCGCCAAAGGAGACGACCTCCTGTCTCCCCCGCCTGCTGGGCAGCCGCCTCCGCCTCCGCCCCAGCAGCCGGCTGTCAGGCCAGTCGGCGCAGTACAAGATGAGTACCCCGAAGAGCACGGAGCCTACGTGGTATTTACCAGCTTGGCTGATGATCGACGCAGCAGGCGGCAGCAGCAGCAAGAGGTGAATGCAGTAGCATCCGAGACACCAGAATTCATGCACTGGTCCGAGAAGCCTATCAGCTGGAGCAGAGCTGATCACCCAGAGGTGATGCCGAGTCCGGACTCTTATGCCTTGGTCTTGGATGCCACCTTTGCCATGGATAGACGAGCTGCTTGTTTCTTGCGAGTTCTAATAGACGGGGGCAGCAGCATCAACATCCTGTACAAGGACACCATGGAGAAGTTTGGAATCAAGCAAAGCCAGTTTCAGAACAGCCGAACTATGTTCCACGGCATTGTTCCTGGCCTTTCCTGCTCACAATCGGCAAGATCCTGATTGACGTCCTCTTTGGAGACAAAGATCACTTCCGCCGAGAGTCAGTTTGGTTTGAGGTGGTGGATCTCGAGAGCCCATACCATGCATTACTTGGCCGACCCGCCCTGGCCAAGTTCATGGCGGTCCCCCACTACACCTACCTCAAGATGAAAATGCCTAGTTCCAAGGGGATTCTGACCGTAGCCGGCGACTACCGAAAGTCGTCTGCTTGTGCGGCTGAAAGTAGTCGGTTGGCCAAGTTCCTGGTGATCACGGCCGAGAAGCGGCTCCTTGACCGAGTTGGGGCGATGGCCGGCAAGCGGCCAGAGATGCCGCCTAACCCCAAGGAGTCGGAGGCTGAGGGTTCGTTCAAACTAGCCAAAGAGACGAAGAAGATACCCTTGGACCCGGAGCACCCAGAGAGGTACGCTGTCATAGGCGCAAACCTCGACAGCAAATAGGAAGGCGAGCTCGTCGATTTCCTCCGTGAGAATCGGGACATCTTCGCATGGTCCCCCAAAGACATGCCAGGTGTACCGACGGAATTCGCCGAGCACAAGTTACATGTCCGATCTGATGCAAAGCCAGTCAGGCAGCCCTTGCGCCGCCTATCAGAAAAAAAGAGAAGAGTTGTCGGAGAAGAGATAGCCCGACTCCTAGCCGCTGGCTTCATTATAGAAGTATTCTTTCTAGAGTGGCTAGCCAACCTGATCCTGGTACTGAAGAAGAACAAGCAGTGGCGAATGTGTATTGACTACACAAGCCTCAACAAGGCTTGCCCCAAGGACCCGTTTGCTTTGCCGAGAATTGATCAGGTGATAGACTCCACAGCCGGATGCGAGCTGTTGAGCTTCTTAGATGCATATTCAGGATATCACCAGATCAAGCTGAACCCGGCTGACAGACTGAAGACCGCCTTCATCACACCGTTTGGAGCCTTCTGCTACCTGACCATGACGTTTGGCTTGAGGAATGCCGGCGCCACCTTTCAGCGTTGCATGCAGAAATGCCTCCTCAAGCAACTCGGCAGAAACGCCCATGTTTACATGGACGATGTGGTGGTGAAGACGGAGAAACATGGAACACTGCTGGAAGACCTCAAGGAGACCTTTGAGAACCTGCGCCGATTCCAGATCAAGCTCAACCCTGAGAAGTGCGTCTTGGGAGTACTAGCCGGCCAACTCCTTGGCTTCCTGGTCTCTGAACGCGGCATAGAGTGCAACCCTGTAAAGATTAAGGCCATTGAGAGGATGGAGGTACCCAGCCGACTGCTGGACGTGCAAAAATTCACTGGCTGCTTGGCGTCCATCATCCGATTCATTAGTCGTCTGGGCAAGAAAGATCTCCCCTTATACCAGCTCATGAAGAAGACCACTTTTTTCGAGTGGAACCACAAGGCGGATGAAGCTTTTCTCCAGTTGAAGAAGATATTGACTACTCCACCCGTTCTGGCGGCTCCGACTCCTAAGGAGCCAATGCTCCTATACATCGCCGCCACCAGCCGGGTAGTCAGCACAGTCATTGTAGTGGAACGCAAGGAGGAAGGCAAGGCACTACCTGTCTAGAGACCCGTATATTACCTGAGCGAAGTGTTGTCGGCCTCCAAGCAGAACTACCCCCACTATCAGAAGATGTGCTATGGCGTGCACTTTGCCACTAAGAAATTGAAGCCTTACTTTCAAGAGCATCCAATCACTGTGGTCTGCACGGCCCCACTTGCCGAGATCATCGGAAGCCGAGATGCTTCTGGCCGAGTGGCCAAATGGGCCATAGAGTTGGCTCCCTACACCATCTACTACCAGCCCCGCACCGCCATCAAGTCACAAGCACTGGCCGACTTCCTCGTCGACTGGGCCGAGACCCAGTACCTACGACCAGCGCCCGACTCCACCCATTGGCGGATGCATTTCGAAGGCTCCAAGATGCGCACCGGCTTGGGAGCCGGCGTTGTCCTCACTTCTCCTAAGGGCGACAAGCTCAAATACGCACTGCAAATCCACTTTGCCGCCTCCAACAACGTCACCGAATACGAGGCGCTCATTCACGGGCTCCGGCTTGCCACAGAACTTGGCATTCGCCAGATCCTGTGTTATGGCGACTCCGACTTAGTGGTCCAGCAGTCGTCTGGCGATTGGGACGCCAAAGATGCAAACATGGCGAGTTACCGTTTCCTCGTGCAGCAACTCAGTGGATATTTCGAGGGGTGCGAGTTCCTCCATGTGCCAAGAAACGACAACGACCAAGCAGACGCCCTGGCACGAATCGGCTCTACCCGCCAAGCAATACCATCCGGCGTCGCCCTTCAGCGCCTCCTCAAGCCGTCTGTCAAGCCTTCACCAGAATCAGACTCCATCTTTGTGCCGGCTCCCACAGAAGAAGTCGGATCCGATTCCAGAGCCCCAGCAGACGGTACGAGGATTTTGGCAGATGGCTCCAAAGCCGCCACAGTCGAAGCCGGCCCAGGGACTGCAGAACCCGGCCCGGGGACTGCGGCGGCCAGCCCGAAGACTCCAGAACTCGGCCCGAGGGCTGCACCAGTTGGCCCGGGGACTTCATTAATCCAGCAAGCGGTTGCTGACTCCAGCCCGCCGCCTCCCAGCCCAGCCGCCCTCGTCCAAGTCGCAGTTCTGGCAGTCGAAGAAATAGCAGCACCCTCATGGGCCCAGCCCATCCTCAAATTCCTGGTGAGCAAAGAGCTGCCGACTGATGAGACCTTAGCTCGGCAAGTACAACGCCGAGCGGCAGCCTACACCATAGTCAACAGAGAGCTGGTCAAGCGCAGCATCACTGGTGTCTACTAGTGCTGCGTAGAGCCAGAGCAAGGTCAGGCAATTCTCAAAGACATCCATCAAGGCAAGTGCGGCCACCATGCGGCTTCAAGAGCACTCGTCGCCAAAGCCGTCCAACACGGTTTCTTCTGGCCAACGGCCTTAGAAGAGGCCAAGGAATTGGTCCAGAAATGCAAAGGGTGCCATAAGTTCCGCTCCAAGCCGCATCAGCCGGCTTCTGCACTCAAGACCATCCCCATTGCCTGGCCCTTCGCAGTTTGGGGCCTAGACATGGTGGGACCATTCAAGACGGCACGAGGTGGTCTAACTCACTTACTTGTCGCGGTGGACAAGTTCACCAAGTGGATAGAAACGAAGCCAATCAAGAAGTTGAATGGTCCGACTGCCGTGACTTTCATCTCCGACATCACAATTCGGTACGGCGTACCACACAGCATCATCACCAACAACGGCACGAATTTTGCCAAAGGCGCCTTGGCCCGTTTCTGCGCGACACAGGGCATCCGACTGGACCTACCGTCCGTCGCCCATCCACAGTCAAACGGCCAGGTGGAGCGAGCAAACGGCCTCATCATGTCCGGCATCAAGCCCCGACTGGTCGAGCCTCTGGAGCGCTCGGCTGGCTGCTGGCTCGATGAGTTTCCAGCCGTCCTCTGGAGTCTGCGCATGACTCCAAACAAGTCAACCGGCTTCACGCCTTTCTTCCTTGTCTATGGTGCTGAAGCCGTCATCCCAATGGACATAGAGTTCGATTCCCCGCGAGTCACCATGTACACCGAGGAAGAAGCAGAAGAAGCACGTCAAGACGGCGTCGATCTGCTGGAAGAGGGCCGGCTGTTGGCGCTCAGCCGGTCCAGCATCTACCAGCAGAGCCTGCGCAGATACTACAACAGGAAGGTCAGGCCGAGATCTTTCCAAGAGGGCGACCTTGTGCTCCGACTGATCCAGCGAACAGCCGGCCAGCACAAGCTGTCGGCGCCTTGGGAAGGCCCCTTCATCAGCAGCAAAGTGCTGGGCAACGACTCCTACTACCTGATCGATGCTCAGAAGCCCCGAGCACGCAAGAGGGACGACTCCGGTAAAGAGACAGAGCGGCCATGGAATGCAAATCTCCTCCGAAAATTTTACAGTTAAACGCAGCATGTACCATGTACCACGCTACCTTTTGTACTAAAAGTACCAAGACTTCGCCCCCCCCCCCCCCCGAAAAGAGCTCGGGGACTGCCCTCTTTTATCTATATGATAAGAATTATGCCTTCGAGTATATTACTCTTTGTTATGCCGCTTGGCACCGGGTTTGACTAGTCGGCCCGGGGACTTGCCGCCCTGCGCTATGAAATGCTTCCTGCAGCCGGACAAGTAGTGTGTGGCGCCTAAGCCGTCTCCTGTCAGAAGCCGCAGCTCGCAGAGCGACTGTCTGGTGGGCAGGAGTAAGGAAGAATGGGTGTCCACATGAAAAATGGCTAAGGACTCAAAGCATAAACATAGCTTAAAGCCGGCTTTCAGCCTTTTTTCGCAAACCGACTCTTGAACAGTCGGCTTGCCACCTTCTATCCGACTTGCTAAACAACTCTAAAATGGCGAAGTACCTGCCTTCCCAAAGTGACCAAGAATTTGATCTAGCAGCAGTCCGCAGAGCGGCTGTCCGACTGACAAAGACGGCAACTGAGGGAAGGCGGCAAAGGAAAAAGCCAAAAGAGCAATGAGCAAGAAAAGATAGAAGTCGGATGAATATTTACATAACAATGGCCCTTGGCCGAACCTTCGAGCAGAAGTTCAAAATACACCCCACGGGTG
Organism: Triticum urartu; assembly: GCF_056163025.1. Taxonomy (NCBI): domain Eukaryota; kingdom Viridiplantae; phylum Streptophyta; class Magnoliopsida; order Poales; family Poaceae; genus Triticum; species Triticum urartu. The sequence continues at coordinate 652,150,757 of NC_141877.1, read as the reverse complement.
GAATTGTGCGAATTAACAAGTTCTTCAAAGACTATTAAAACAGATAAAACAAAGATAAGGTGGCAGCCTAGGAGGCGGCAGACGGGTTCAGAGGATCGGAGGAGACGGCGGTGTTGGATGTTGCTGGAGACGGCGGTGTTGGATGTTGCTGGAGACGGCGGTGTTGGATGTTGCTGGAGGCGCGGTCGGCTTGATCACCTCCGGTGGCAGTCGGCTCGGGCGGGCACGGCTCGTTGCTGGAGGTGCGGTCGAGTTGAGGCTGGTCGTCCGCTCCGTCTTCCGGTGCCTCCGTCTCACTTCCGTCCTCCGCCTCGTCTTCCTCCTCGACGCTGGAGCCGATCACCTCCGCCGAGTCCTCGCCGTAGTCTGGGTTCATCCCAAACCACTCCGGCGGTACCTCCCCGCCGTCTTCAGCCCGCTCGGGGACAAAGATGCTAGTATCGGTGTACTCGGCAATCGCTGCCGCGTGCTTGACAAGGGCGTCTTCCGCGGCTGCCAGCTCCGGCTGGGCCTCTGACCGGAGTGTGGCCAGCCGGTCTAGGTCCAGCCCCGGATACCACGCCTTGACAAATTCCAAGGCTCGGCGCGCTCCAGCCCGGGCTGAGGAACCCTTCGAGGCCTCAAGACGGCCAACCGCGACCTCCAGCCAGTCGGCAGTCCGACTAGGGGTGCGCGGAGCCTGCACGTCTGGCCACAGGGCGGCGATCGCTTGGGCGCCGACATGTTGAAGCCGGCGCAGCATCCGGTGGGCCGGCCGCAGACGAGCCCCAATGCTCAGAATATGCTCGTCAAGGGTCCGGGGGCGTAGGCGGCGATCTCCGCGCCATCTGCCCTCCGCTCCTCGCGGTCAGCCTCGATAGCTTGAATGGCGGCCTGCGAGTGGCCAGGGAAGAAGTCTGCCAAGACGGAAAGAATAAAGAACAAGTCAAAAAACCAGGAGTCGGCTCGACCTATAGTCGGCTCGAAGAAGAAAAGCAAAGAAGCTCACCGTCGACGAGGTCCTTGATCTCGTGGAAGCCGGAGGCCAGCATTGCCTCCTTGTCAGTCCAGGAGGAGCGCTCGCTCGCGAACTCGGCCAGGAGGGCGGCCTCCTCCTCTTCCGCCTCCTTCTGCGTCTTCTTAAGCAGCTCCTTTTGCTTGTGCGGCCAGCAGATCGTGCTCTGCAGCGAGCTTGCTGCACTCCTCCCCCTTGGCGCGCAACGCAGTGTTGGCTTCGCTCAGCTGCTGTTGAAGAGTGGCGTTGGCCTCTAAAGAGAAAGAAGAAAGAAGGCGTTAAGTCATCAACAAAGAAGGTCGCCGGGGAGATCCGGCCCAACTGCTCAGCAGTCGGCCCGAATCTCGTGAACTACAGCCCGCGGGTGCGCTAGCGCGCCCCCGCAAAGAAGAAAAATGACTCACTCCGGCTCTCCGACAAGTCGGTGGTCCGCTTGCCCAGCTCTTCAATGTTGCGGTTGAAGGCGGTGACACGGAGGTTGTGATAGTCCTGCGACAAGTATTTCAGACAAAAGTTAGTACCCGGAACTCACCAATTGGAGTTCCGGGCTGCCTGCTCAGCAGCCGGCCCGAAACTCGGGGACTACACCCAGTGGGTGCGCTGGCGCGCCCCCACAGAGAGGAACAAGAAAACAAAGACAAAGGAGAAAGCATACCCGGATGGCTGCCCGCGACGCCAGGTGCGCCTTGGTGCAGTTTTGGATAGCGTCGCTCTCAGCTCGCAGCTTTGTCTGGACATCCAGAAGCGCCTAGTTCAGCGGGCCCGTGCCGCCTCCTCGCACCCACCCAATGGGCGCGGCGCTCGTCGCTTCGGCGTCTGGGATCGTCGAGCTATCGGTGCTGGTCTCCAAGGGGCGTGGCGCCGAAGTCGCCTTCTCAAGACGGCGGCGCGTTGGCGAGCTGACTTGAAGGAGTAGCCTTGCCACGGCCTCGTCTTCAGTCGGCGGCAAGGGCGGGTCCGCCGGCTGTTTGCCTTGCGCGCTCCTAGACGGCGACGGGGGCGGCGGTGGCGGCACGACCGCGTCCAGCATGGAGGCGTCACCGCCGCCCCTCTCCAAGATCGGGAACTCGCCGGCGGCTTCCCCTGACTGCCCCGTGAACTCCGGGGGCGGCGGCGCAGAGTTCAGAGGGGTGACGAACACCGCCGACCCCCGGTGCGCGACTTCCTTAGCCTGTCGCCTTGCCGCGACGGCGGCCTCGGTCTCCTCCAACTTTTTCAGGGCGGAGGCTTCCGCCTTCTCGGCCTCCATTTTCTTCAGGCGGGTGGCCTCTTCCTCCTTGCGCTTCTCCTGCGCGTTCTGCTCCGTCGCCTCCCGGAGGTCGGCGGCGGGGTCAATCCACCGAGTAGTGGAAGACGTCTCCGCCGACCCCATAACGGAGGCGGCAGCAACCCTTTCAAGAGTGAGGGGAGCCCTGAAGCGAGGAAAGCATATGAAAGACTCAGACAAGATCAACAAAGATAAAATAAAGATAAGGGACGGAGGCGCTTACGCAGAGACTAGCGGCGGCTTCTTCACTTCCTTGCGGAAGCGGTTGGCTTTCGTGGCCGCCTCTTCCCGCTTGGTCGCGGCGGCTGCTCCCTTAAACTTCTTCGACCGGCCACCAAGTGTACTCGGCCCGGCCCGGCGCTTCTTCGCGCCGCCTTGAGCGTCCAAGACGGCGGAGGAACTCGCGCTTGGCTGGCCAGCCTTTGGCTGGTGACGCGGGGCGACTTCCCCCTCAGCATCGTCATCAGGCCAGTCAGCGAAAGTGGTCGCTGGCCTGAAGCCGCCTGCTTCTCCTCCTCCTCCCTCGGCGTCGGCCTCCATGGCCGCCGCCCCCAAGTCAGGATCGTCGACGTCGCTCTCCGCCCGATCGAGGACAAACTGACGAGCCGGCCCCGTGGTGCCGGCCGAAGGAGGGACGAGAGGGTTCTGATTCAAAACAAAAACGGTCAGACTAGACAAGTCGGACTCGGCAACAAAGAAACAGAAGAAGAAGGAAGACGACTTACAATAGGCGGGGGGTTGGCGCGTGAGTACGGCTCCTTGCCGAACCGCCAATCCACCGAGAGACCGCAGTTCGCGATGTAGTTCACCGTGTCCACCACCTCCGCGTGAGGCATGTCCTTGGAGCACATCCGACTCGGGTCCCGATGACCGCTCATCTGGCAGATCAGGTGAGGTCGGCCTTGGAGTGGGAGGACTCGGCGCGCCACGAAGGCGGCCAGCAAGTCGGCCCCGGTCAAGCCCTCCGACTGCGTCAGCACTCGGAGTCGCGCGACGGCGGCGGCACCAGCAGGAGACAACGTCCTGGCTCGGTGTGACTAGCTGGGGAGCCTTCCAGCCGGCGCGCCGGCTTCGTAAGCCGGCAGGTTGACCCAGTCGCCTTCTGGGGCGACGTTCTTCACATAAAAATAGGACCGCTGCCACATCTTCACCGACTTAATCAGTGCAATGGTGGGAAACGGATTTTCGGCCATTGATCTCCGCATCGCGATAAACGCACCGCACTGGGCCAGCACGCCGGCGACGTGTGTGCCGAGCTTGGACTGGAAGAACTCACCCCAGAGCTCGATGGTGGGGAGAACGCTGAGGAAACCTTCGCACAAGGTGGCAAGGGCAGCCAGCAGCACCACCGTGTTCGGAGTAAGGTGGTGCGGCTGGAGCCCGTAGAACTCCAAGAAGGAGCGGAAGAAGCCGCTCGCCAGCAGCCCCAGGCCACACATAAGTTGCGAGCGGAATATGACCCGCTCGGCCTCCTCCGGCGCCGGCGATATTTCCCCCTCCGACGCGAGGCGGACCCGCACTAAGCCCCTGCCGGGCAGCCGCCGTGTCTTGCGGAGGATCTCGACGTCGTCGTCATCGGCCTCGGAGCCGTCCCACACTCTGGAGCGCATAGCAGGAGACGCAACGGCGGAGGAAGAGCTCATCGCTGCGGGCGCGGCGTGGTTCGAAGCAGCAGTGGCGAGAGGAAGAAGAAGCAAGAAGGAGCGAAAGGGAGTAGGGAGGATGGGCGTGCGTGCTTCGCCGCCCCCCTCCCCCCGCCTACTTGTAGGCTCGTGGGCTGAGAAGCCGAGGGGTCAATCGTGGGATTAACTGCGCCCAGGACCCCACGATCCCCATGATTTACCACACAAAGTTACTGCGTGCAATAACCGTGCGGGAACCCCAACCGTCCGCACGGCCACAACGGATCCGTTCACATGCCGAGGCACGATAGTGGCGGGCCCCGCCTGTAGGCCTGTCCCGTCGCGCGCGTGGGTGGGCAGACTAGCTCAGCCACATGGCGCCTCGCGACGGGTCCACAACGGGCGGCAACCCGGAGGCTTATCAGGCACGCCGCCTGGACTCCGCCGCGACGTTCAAACTTTTTTAGGGGCAAGTCAGCCTTAAGCAAGTCCGGCTCCAACTAGTCGGCTTGACAGAAGACGGCTAGCGAGGCCCAGATCCGACCGCCGGAAAGAAGAAACTGTTGAGGCTCCTCGACATATCGCCCTCGGTGCCTCACCAGCTTCGGGGACTACTGTCGGAGTAATGGGCCACGGGTAGGCTAACCCAGGCCCAGAACCTTTCAAGACATCGGGGCAGGCTGCACCCCTCAAGACCCAGGACGAAGAGCCGCCTTCTGAGAGTCGGCTGCGAGGTAGCCGACTACCCACTCGCGGCTGAGTCCCGAGGACGACTTCAGGATGAGCCGACTCCTGACTGGCGACTTCCAGAGAAGCTGGCCATGGGGAGTCGGCCCGCGACGCCAACAACTCCCATGCCCTCATAAAGAGGGACGGGACGGGGAGTGGCCACAGTAAGGTCCACTCCCACCCGTTTTCCAAGGGCAGGCGTGGCCACAGTACGTCGTACCCACGGAGATCTCCACCCGGCGCAACACTATTGCCATGCCGGCCCTGACGTCAGCCCCAGTGGGCGGAGTCCTGTGCCCACGACGGCCTGCCGGTACGGCCCAGGGACGGCGGGTCCCACCAGTCGACGGGCGTACGGAAGACGGTGAGAGCGCCACCAGTCGGCCCCCAGGAGTCGGCCGGCCCCTCCCACGGGCCCTGCGCGCCATTAACTAGACACGACAGGGAGTGGCAACAGTGATCGCCCGCCAGACGTCGGAGCTGTTGCCACAACCCCATGACCAAGCTCGCGTTATTAGAAGCACGGCCACAGTAATCCGCCGCCGGCAAGACCCGCCCGCGGCGGACGCGGCCTGTCGGCTCCGTACCAAGCCAGTCGGCGGGCCCCAGTAGTCGACGGATAAGACAGCGGCCAGAGAGACTGACGGCTGGGCCAGCGTCCAGCCGGATTACCATTGTACCCCTGGGGGGTAGGCCTATATAAACCCCCCTGGGCACCCATGCAAAGGGTTGGAATCCATTAGCACTAGACCAGATCATATAGGAAGGAGAGAGCTAGCCTTGCCTTCTCCTACCTCCAGGAAACAGCTCAAGGAGCAACCGTGTACACACTTTGCCATAGTGATCATGCGGAGACCCCGCAGACCAGCAGTAGGGGTATTATCTCCACGGAGAGCCCCGAAGCTGGGTAAGATTCGCCGGGGTGCATGCCTTCGCCTTATCCCGTTTCCAGGCACCGGCGACGTTCTACTCGCTCCCACCATGATAAGCCATCCTTTGGCATATGTCGCACCCAACCCCCGACAACGTACCCTCGTAGACCGAAAGCGGAAGTGTTTAGTAACGCGGTTGATGTAGTCGAATGTCTTCACGATCCAAGTACCGAACGTACGGCACCTCCGTGTTTAGCACACATTCAGCATGATGACGTCCCTCGACCTCTTGATCCAGTTGAGTACAAGGGAGAGTTTCATCAGCATGACGGCGTGGCGACGGTGATGATGATGTTACCGGCATAGGGCTTCGCCTAAGCACTACGACGATATGACTGAGGTGTGAAACTATGGAGGGGGCACCGCACACGGCTAAAAGATTGTCTATTGTGCTTTGGGGTGCCCCCTTGCCCCCGTATATAAAGGAGGGAGGAGGAGGAGACCGGCCCCCTAGGGGCGCGCCAAGTGTGGGGAGTCCTACTAGGACTCCCAAGTCCTAGTAGGATTCCCCTCTCTTTTTTCCTTTTTCGTGGTAGCAAAGGAGGAAAGAGAGAAGGAGTAGGAGAGGGAAAAGGGGGGGCGCCGCCCCCACCCCTTATCCAATTCGGATTGGCAAGGGGGGCACCTCCTATGGCCGGCCCTCTCTCCTCCACTAAGGCCTATGTTGGTCCATTACCTTCCCGGGGAGGTTCCGGTAACCCCCGGTACTCTGAAACTTATCTGAAACTTCCCGAAACCATTCCGGTGTCCGAATGTAACCTTCCAATATATGAATCTTGACCTCTCGACCATTTTGAGACTCCTCGTCATGTCCGCGATCTCATCCGGGACTCCGAGCAAACTTTAGTCATCAAATCACATAACTCATAATACAAATCGTCATCGAACGTTAAGCGTGCGGACCCTATGGGTTCGAGAACTATGTAGACATGACCGAGACACATCTCCGGCCAATAACCAATAGCGGAACCTGGATGCTCATATTGGCTCCTACATATTCTATGAAGATCTTTATCGGTCAAACCGCATAACAACATATGTTATTCCATTTGTCATCGGTATGTTACTTGCCCGAGATTCGATTGTCGGTATCATCATACCTAGTTCAATCTCGTTACCGGCAAGTCTCTTTACTCGTTCCATAATGCATCATCCCGTAACTAACTCATTAGTCACATTGCTTGCAAGGCTTATAGTGATGTGCATTACCTAGAGGGCCCAAAGATGCCTCTCCGATACACGGAGTGAAAAATCCTAATATCGATCTATGCCAACTCAACCAACACCATCGTACACATATGTAGAGCATCTTTATAATCACCCAGTTACATTGTGACGTTTGATAGCACACAAGGTGTTCCTTTGGTATTCGGGAGTTGCATAATCTCATAGTCAGAGGAACATGTATAAGTCATGAAGAAAGCAATACCAATAAAACTAAACGATCATTCTGCTAATGATGTGATCCCGTTCATCAAATGACAACACATGTCTATGGTTAGGAAACTTAACCATCTTTGATTAACGACCTAGTCAAGTAGAGGCATACTAGGGACACTCTGTTTGTCTATGTATTCACACATGTACCACGTTTCCGGTTAATACAATTATAGCATGAATAATAAACATTTATCATGATATAAGGAAATATAAATAAGAACTTTATTATTGCCTCTAGGGCATATTTCCTTCACTAACATGAAGTAAATATTGTCTTTTATTTATTTTATGTATTTTTAAAGGGTAGTTTGGTTGTAATCTTGTTTGCTAACCGAGTTGGACACAACTGCTTAAGAGAGAAGTTCAATTGGATGACATGAATGAATGGGCAGTTGTTACGCTTCAGAATATTCTAAAAAATAATTGCAAAGGCAACCATCAAACTATGTACATGGATAAAACTATTGAGTATTGACTGGCTAGAGTAACTGATCATGCACAACAACTGAAAATGTGAAACCCTCATCGACAAAACACCAACAACACAAATCATTGCTAGCAAGCTCGTGTGAGTAGATCCATACTTGTATGGAAGACCTCTATCTATACTATTAAATAGGAGAGTGTGGTCGTGATGGTATGTCATGGTTTGGTTTAGTTTCGTGTGTTTGTTGGTTTCATGTTAATTATAGATAGTATCGTCCTTTGGACACGAGGGCCGTGTTAATTATGGAGGGTATCATTCTTTGGATGGAAGAATCAGGTTACCTACGTAGAGTATTATTCTTTGGACAAGGGATCACATTCATCATGGAAAGTATCATAGAGCATTGGACCGGAGGATCTATACTATTAAATAGGAGTGCGTGGTCGTGATGGTATGTCATGGTTTGGTTTGCTTTCATTCGTCTATTGGTTTCGTGTTAATTATAGAGATTATCATATACTTTGGATAGGAGGGTCATGTCAATTATGGAGAGTATCATTCTCTGGACGGGAAGATCACCTTGCCTACATAGAGTATTATTCTTTGGACGGATCACGTTCATTATGGAATGTATCATCGAGCATTGGACGAGAGGATCATGTTAATTATGTGCAACATACTTTCGACGGGAGGATCACAGTACTTATGGAGTATGGAGAGTACCATTCTAATACGCCTCAAGTAGCGTTGAGACAATTTTTTGGGTGGCCCAATCTTTCACCGCACGCACAGACAGGTAGCAATGGGGTTGGTAGGAAAGAACGTAAAACAATAGATGATAGGATATGCTTGCAGGCGTATGTAGTAGCTAGATGAAATATAGTGGATTAATCAGAAGTACAGACGTGGTATAGTAGTACTAGGATAGATGGAGGGATTAAGCTAATGGCGATTAGCGGCGGCGACGACGGCAGAGTAATTAGACAGACGGAGACCGTGAACTAGTAGAACTAAAGGGAAAAAGAATGCAGAGTGGATCGACCCTTGCAGAATTGCTAGAACCAAAACCGAGCTTGTGTCTTGACGATCAACGCCACCGAAACACGATGCAATATCAAACCCTAATAAGGGACGCAAGAGCACAGATATGGCGCATCTATCAGATGCGTTTTCTGAGTATTTCCTTCAAAACTAAAAACCTCCTCTTTGCATGGCCACACGGCCTTTATTTATATAGGTGCACGCAGGCAACCTGGGCTAAGCCCGTAACTCACAAGGACACGAACAGACTTGAAAAAACTAATTAACTAGGAGCAAAACTAATATAGTAAATTCTCCATATAACCAGGAGACCTTCACATATATGGTTTGGACTGTCTATTTTGCATTTGACTGATTTTCAATTGGGTATCATTCAAATTTTCTGACCACTGTCCCGATGACACCTGTAATTGTAGAAAGCTACCGATAAAAAGAATGTATTCGTTTCCACGATACGGGTCGGGCTGGAAAGACCCGGTTGTCTACTAAACCTCTAGCCGATCTCTCCTAGCAGCTTTCCTGGACCACACCTGACAAAAGAGAAGAAAGAAAAAAACAGTTAAACCCCAGGCTTGAACTTGCCTCCCAAGAAAGTAAACAGATCTCACACCTCTTCCTCCCCGTCTAAACAGATCTCACCTAACACACAACCACCCTCTCCACACCCAGAACCAAACATAGGAGACACCATGGGAGGGGGGGGTTGAGAAGAAGATAGAATAGGAACAGCCATGGAAGAGGAGCATCAAGGCTGGGCAACAGCACAAAGACACATGGCAGATAGGGGTGTACCTGGAGAGAACACAGAGGGGGGATCTGCCACTAATTGCTGGACTCTACAGGAAGAACATCTAAGAAAGGATCCACATGTCAGCAAATCTTCTAAAAACTCCATTTTACTCCCAGTATGCTACCAATTTTGATTATTACATGAAGTTGACTGCACAAAACATGACAAGGAGATGATTAGTAACAGTGTAAAGGAGAAACTAGTAGTAAAATCATCAAAACAGAGAAAATCATCATAGTTACAGAACAGAAAATGGAGGAAAGAGCATGAAAACAGACCCCTTACAACTATCAAAAGCAGTAAAAAGACAAGACAAACAACAGCATGGTTTCAGTATACATTGCAAGTATCAGTTCAAACAAGCCCCTTACATCTATCAAAAAGCGGTGAAAAGACAAGACAGACAGCAACATGGTTTCAGTATACATTGCAAGTATCAGTTTAAATTTTCATTCATAGAGGAGTAATTACTGACAGTTTAATTTTCCTTGAAGGGTTACATATATTACTGGTGATTTCTGGCAGTTTAATTTTGGTGTTACTGCAGATGGAAAGCAAGCAAATAACATTCACAGAGGAGCAATTTCTCTCAATGTCACAAGAAGAACTTATCCTAAATGTGAGTTGCATTACATATATTACTGGTGATTTCTGGCAGTTTAATTTTGGTGTTACTGCAGATGGAAAGCAAGCAAATAACATTCACAGAGGAGCAATTTCTCTCAATGTCACAAGAAGAACTGATCCTGAATGTGAGTTGCATTAGCAAAATCAGTCAGAAACTTTAAGGAAAATCTATATACATGTAATTGAGAAGTTCAAATACTACTGCAGGATACATTTTCATTCACTGCGCTTCTACGATCTGACATTATATACAAGGTAAAAGAGACATACTACTCTGTACTATACACAAACGACATTGTTCATACAATGAACAAATATTAAAACTTTTGAAATGATACTTGCAGGTTCATTCAGGGAATTCACCTGTGAACACATATCAACAAAGAGAGGAAGTGTCCGGGAAAGACACATACGACAACACCGGCGCAGAACTTGATTCAAATGTAAAATCGCATATTAGGTTACAAAAATTCATAATGGGAACAAAGAGACTAAATTTACCTTCTCTGTGCAGACATTGCAACAAATGCATCAAGACATAGCAACTAAAGAACAAGCAACAGAACCAAACCCCTGGGACACAAACCTATTTGACAACATTCAATTGGAGCAGGTAAATTGCAGAAATTTCAAGAGATCAATGTACATATCATACATGAAAAACTACAAGGAGATCAATGTAGACTAATTGACATAAGCGAAATGAGCAGATCATTGAAGATGATGAACCCACTACAACAGCAGCAACATCTCAATCAACTACTACAGCAAGTGCATCAAACACAGAATCAACAGACACTAGAGCGCTCACTGACACAAGAGAAAACACTGAAGAACAAAGAGGAGGTCCTGAGGACTCACGTGAAGAACACAAAGACAATGCCTTTCTCGATGAAGAAGACATTGAGAAGTTCCTGCAAAATGAAGAAGATGTTGCATCAGAGGGCAATCTGATGAACATTAGTAGCAATTTGAAGCCGCATATGGGCATGCAGTTCAAAACAAAAGAAGAAGGGCAAGAATATTTCAATTTTTACTCAAAAGTTGTTGGGTTTTCAGTGGCTACAGTAGCAGCATCAAGAACCATAAGCAAAAAAAGGAATAATGAGGTTACAAGAATTACTATGAAGTGCAACAAATATGGAAAGACAAAGGAAATGATAGAGTATGTGTAGTGCCTACAAGAAAATCTACAGTCATTGCAAAAACAGACTACAAAGTGGTGATGGTCATAACTGACAAAGGAGGTGCATGGGAAATTACTAGACTAGAACTAGAACACAACCACGAGTTGACCCCAAACAACAGATAATCCTCAATGACATCTTTATACTTTGGGCGCAAACCATCGACAACACCAGAGAAAAACTTCCCAGAATATCTAGTGAAAGTAGAACAAACGGGGAAATCAGAAGACCGCTTCATCCTCCACAAAAACAAAAGAACAAGAGCATTACAAAAAATGGACTTCATTGCGGAAAATTTAAAAACAAATAGAGAAAGATAAGATAAAGTGCATCAAAAAGAATACTAACCACATTTCTTCTTCCAACACTTGATAACTTCCTCTTCAAACATTTCACTTTCTGAAGAAAAAAATACAAAGACAACTAATAATCAGCAACAAAATGATTAGACATCAGAAATAACAACACATAAACTCAAAAACAACACAAATAAATACACATACATGATCCATATAGAAGTCAAAGAGAGCTTTTTCAAGCCCTCCATCATCACTAGATATTTCCTGACAAAGGCAAAATATAAACATAAATTGAAAAATTGAAAAGAAAAATAATAATTTAAAACTAGGGAAGCAAAAGAAATAAATACCAAGGACATAGGATGAGAACCATCGGCTACAAAATCATTAGGAACAAAAGGATCATTTAGAGAACCATCACTCTCAAGAGAAGAGACTAGAGGTACTTCCTTGTGAGATGCTTTCCGCAGCCTCCCCGTTGAACCAAACCTAAAAATACAAAAGGCAAAAATCATTAGACAAATGAAGCAGAAGCAAGCACTAGCCGATATGTTACAGACCTCAACCACACAAAAAGTAAAGTGAAAATACTCTATGGGATTTATGCAACAATTACAGTCCTAACCCGCACAAAATACACTGTAATCCCTACCACGAATTACAGTCCTCACCCACACAAATTACAGTGTAAAACTTTGCCGATTTACATTGTAACCCTATGGTTAATTACACTGTGAAGCCAAAAATTACAGTCCTCACCCACACAAAATTACAGTTTAAAACTCTGCTGATTTACAGAGTAAACCCTATGACTAATTCTACAGTAAAAGTATAGGAAAATACACTGTAATCCATACCAAAAATACAGTCCTCACGCACACAAAATTACAGTGTAAAACTCTGCTGATTTACAGTGTAAACCCTATGACTAATTACACAGTAAAAGTATAGGAAAATACACTGTAATCCATACCAAAAATTACAGTCCTCACCCACACAAAATTACAGTGCAAAACTCTGCTGATTTACAGTGTAAGCCCTATGACTAATTACACAGTAAAAGTATAGGAAAATACACTGTAATCCCTACCACGAATTACAGTCCTCACCCACACAAATTACAGTGTAAAACTCTGTCGATCTACACTGTAACCCTATGGTTAATTACACTGTAAAGCTCCATGAAAAACACTGTAATCCCTACCGCGAATTACAGTCCTAACCCACACAGAATTACAGTGCAAAACTCTGCTGATCTAGACTGCAACCCTATGGTTAATTACACTGTAAAGCTGCATGAAAATACACAGTAATCCCTACCAAAAATTACAGTCCTAACCTACACACATTACAGTGTAAAAACTCTGCCGATTTACACTGTAAGCCGGATAATTACACTGTAAAACTCCAGAAATACACTGTAATGCCTACCACATATTACAGTCCTCAAACATACAAAATACAGTGTAATCCTCTACAAAAATACAGTGCAAAAGCCGGATGATCTACGACAAACTGAAATTACAGTACTCAGACACACAAAATACAGCATAATTACAGTGCAAATACAGAACTCAAACGCACAACTTGCAGTGTAAAACTTTGGTAAAATTATGAAAATTACAGTCCTCAAACATAAAAACTTACAAAAATGTAACAATGCTGAAATTACAGTCCTTCAATGAGTAAAACTCCGGATAATTACATAGTAAGGCCCTGTTTGATAGCAAAGTATTTTCTAAGTATTTTGAGAATACTACAGTTTTTGAGATTACCACAGTTTTATTTACAATGAGCTGTTTGGTTGCCCCTAACAACTATGCTTTTAATATTGTAGTATTGAGCAAACTGCAGTTTTTTCTCTGCATAAAAAGAAGAACTCCAAACCTCTTTTTTTAAAACAGAGCTTAAGTCATGCAAAGACTCTGGTGATTACAGTCATAATTACAGTCCCCAAACAACAATAAAAACACTGTAAAACTCTGGTTACTTACAGTCCAACACCACTAGCACACTTACGGTCATTCAACCACACAAAAATGCAAGTCAAACAGTCTACAGTGAACTTCAAATATACATTACAATATTCATCATGCATAAAGTACAACTATGAAACTAAGGGGAAATACATACTAAGATGGAGATACAATGACAATCAGAGACGAACTACAGACTAAAATACAACAATACATAAGCATGGCAAAAAACTGGGGGGTTACAGTGTAAATTCATGGGTTTGAGCGCTGTAAAAAATGGGTGGTAATACAACACCAATACATGGAGTAGTCAGATGACTGACACAGCTAACACTAAACATCAACAACGAGCAGATCGAACTCTAAAAACCTAAAACTAACACCCCACACAAGGGATTCGCGGCGAACTGAAGAGAGCGCATGGGACCCGTAGTAATCTGACGCCAGCAGGGGGGATTCCGCGACGAACTGACACCAACAGAGGGGATTTCACCGGTAAAATGACCTCGACAGAGGGGATCCGGCGGCGAACTCCATAGATGAGCATTGGCTAACAACAAACCACGCTGACCAACCGCTAATAATCATCAAAAATCAACAGGATCCACACCACCAACAACAAAACGACTGCTAGAACTCTAGATCTGAAACCTACGCGACCAAATCGAAGCAAAACTCATGGGGGAAAGGGAGAGCGACAACGGGAACTAACCAGGGGAGCAATCAGGTCCGAGGTGAGAGGGACCTCGCCGCCGCCGCTCGACCGCCTCCGCCGCTCGAGCGTTTCCCCTCCTCCGCCGCTCACCTCTCTGCCCCCTTTCGAAACAGTACCGCCCAAATGAAAATGGAAGAATTCAAAAGGAAAAGAGGGAGAAAGGAAAAGGAAAAAAACGGGCGTCCAGTAACGGGCAGACCCGATAAACCGCACCCGACGAAATAAAATCGAACCCGGTTCAAAAGGACAACCAACCACAAAACCACAGATCTCAGCGTGAATAACAGCGCGCAATCGGACGGCCAAGAATTTGAATGATAGCCAATTGAAAATCACTCGACTAAAAAATAGCAAAATCGTTAATTAATTCCAAGGAGGTGGAGTCCAAAAGTTTGGCCTGATATCTTCCGTGGGTGGTGTTGCTGGCGATTGATATTTAACCAAACGTTGTAGCATTGACTGACATGCTCGCGGTACGGGCCCAAGTATACCTGCGCCTGTTCTCCTCATGCCAGCTGCTACTCCACGTTGTGTTGGTATGATATATTTTCTACAGCCCGAGTCGCATGCATGCTTCTCAGCCGTGACCTTCTCTGATGGTGCAATAATATTAGCTACATAGTTAGGGGTGATCACATGATCCACTCCCCCTTCACGCGAAACCGTCCTCGATTTCGGGGCACTCTTAAAAATCTCCTTGTGTATGGCAAACAGAGGATCAATCTTGATAGCGTTGTTACCCATGGGCTGCAGCACACATTTGATGCCAACATCTCAAAACACATAAGTGTTGGATCTCCCCTCATGTATAGCATTGCGATCATATTGCCACGGACGACCCAATAGCAACTGACACACATCCATTGGCACAACATCACAAATCACCTCATCATAATATATGCCAATATTGAACTTTACACGTACCTTGTGAGTCACCTTCAGTCGTCCGGAGTTGTACAACCACTCAATGCAATGTGGTTGCGGATGTGGCCATGTCTTCAATCCTAAAGCGTCAACCACACGCTTGCTTATGATGTTGGTGTAGCTCCCTCCATCAATAATCAACTTGCAACACTTGTTGTTGATTCGGCATTGTGACTGAAAATATTTCCACCATTGTCCCGTGCTTGGAATTTGATCCTCTTTAGCTCGTTGCACCATGATGCATGGCAGATCATAATCCAAAGGATAGCACATGATAGGATTAGATTCCCTTTCCTCTTGCTTGGGCTCATCAGACTCTGAGTCAGTTTTGTCTTCGGAAACATATCCATCATTAACAAGGAGCACTCTCTTCTTGTTCGGACAATCAATGCGTTTGTGTCCCCTACCTCCACATGTGTAACACACAATCTCACTAGTATGCGTAGCTGACTGCGCAATAGAATCAGACCTTGAAGTCACTTTGATCGCGCTACTAGGTTCTTTGATTATCTCCTTGTGATTAGTAGTAGCTGACCTATAGGATGAACCTGACTTGACATTATCATCATCATGTGAATAGGATCGCCTCCCCATGCTGAAATTGGTGTGACCCTTGGAAACTTGATTTGCCATGACCCACTGTTTGGCACGCTCTGCTTGATGAAGAAGCTCTTGCATATCATTATACTGCATCAAATCAACACGGTCGTGTATATCTTCATTCAGCCCCTCAAAGAAACGTGTCATGGTTGCATCATCAGACTCATGCACACTAGTTATGATCATCAAAACTTGCATCTTTTGGTAGTACTCATCCACCGACATGGCTCCTTGGACAAGACGACGAAGCTTTGTGTGCTGCTCCTTCTAAAAATAAGCTGGAACAAAGCGAGCACGCATTGTACGCTTCATCTCACGCCATGATTCCGGTCGTGCGTCATTACAGTTGAGTTGATTCCACCAAATTAATGCATAACCTGAAAACTTAAGAGAAGCAAAATGAATCTTCCGTTCCTCAGAGTAACGGTGGTTATAAAAAAATCTGCTCCACACGCATCTCCCACTCAAGATACTCCTCGGGACTGGCCTTGCCTGTGAACGAAGGTATAGTAATTTTTATTCTACCAATACCTCCGTCCTCATCCTCATCGCGGCGCCGCCTTGGTCCATCATCACGGGGACGAGCATCTTGTCATGGTCAGCGAGGCAAGTCATCGCGAGCATCAGAACCATCCTCGGACTCAGCATCATTGTCATCGTTGGCAACGTCCGCGTCACGAACGTGTAGAGGTGCTTGCTGATGCAGGGCATGTTGTGCCCTCGCTAGAGCAGCCGTGCCGGTTGCCCTTGCCTCTAGGCGGCGGAGGGCTGCCTGCATGGCTTGGAACCCGTCAATCATCGTCTCGTCGAGGGCCTTCATGCGGTTGTCGAAGTGCTAGTATGTAGCCTTGAACATAGCACGGACACCTGGGTCCAGATCGGGACCATATTGCGGCGGCCCGTCATCCTCCCGCACCTCATCCTCGTCACGCTTGCTTGCGGTTGACATCGTGCGCAGTGATAAAACCTGGAGCTCTCTGATACCAGCTGATACGCCTCAAGTAGCGTTGAGACGATTTTTTTGGATGGCCCGATCTTTCACCGCGCGCACATACAGGTAGAAATGGGATTGATAGCAAAGAACGTAAAACAATAGATGATAGGATATGATTGCAGGCGTATGTAGTAGCTAGATGAAATATAGTGGATGAATCAGAAGTACACATGTGGTGTAGTAGTACTAGGATAGATGGAGGGATTAAGCTAATGGTGATTAGTGGCGGCGACGGAGTAATTAGACAGACGGAGACCGTGAACTAGTAGAACTAGAGGGGAAAAGAATGCAGAGTGGATTGACCCTTGTAGAATTGCTAGAACCAAAACGGAGCTTGTGTCTTGACGATCTACGCCGCCGAAACACGATGCAATATGAAACCCTAATAAGGAGCGCAAGAGCACAGATGTGGTGCATCCATCAGATGCGTTTTCTGAGTATTTCCTTCAAAACTAAAAACCTACTCTTTACATGGCCATACGGCCTTTATTTATATATTTTTTATGAGTAACTAGGGACTTTATTAAGCAGTAATCAACATTGGAATACAAATAATGTCTGGTACTGTCCCTAGCCAAATGTGGCGACCTACAGCGAGAGAAGATGCCGCTTTCGCCGGTGCATGGGCTTCGAAATTATTCTCTCTATGTTCAAACTTGAACTTGACATGGTGGAAATCCCTTCTCCTATCCGATATTTCATGTAACACCAGTGCATAGTGTGTCGCAGATGTTGTTCCTATCTTGTTCACCACTTCCAGACAATCGGAAGCAATCAGCAAGCGGGTTAGATTTAGGTCCATAGCCAAAGCTAGAGCTTCATTGCATGCATGTGCCTCCAAAGCAGCTGCATCGTTCAAACCATCGAAGACCAGTGCCGAAGCCCCTAGAAAAAGACCTTCCTTGTCTTTGCATATCACCGCTGCTGCCCCAACATGGCCCTGCCTCGATATACCCCCATCCACATTGAATTTTGCTTCATCTTCCTCCGGCGGAAGCCATGCTTTGTCCCGTGGCCGGGTACCAACAGCCATCATAGCGATCGGGTTTTCCCGCTTCACTGCAATCCCTAGGTCCTGAAGATACCTCGTGATAAAACACCAAGTAGACAGTGGGCTCTGAAATTCATTGTCATGGATTGCTTTCCTTCGCGCCCCCCATATAGCCCACATAGTGATCAGGGCTTTTGCAAGCTCCGGTTCAGTTAATGTTTCAAATAGCCAGAATAACCACAACCTGGGATCCGGTGATCTATTAGAAATGACATGTTCCACTACCTCTTCTTCACCAAGTGCCCACACACAGCGAGCCATGCGGCAGTCAAACAAAGAGTAGCTCCGGTTCAGCCTTTATTTATATAGGTGCATGCAGGCAACCTGGGCTAAGCCCGTAACTCACAAGGACACGAACGGACTTGAAAAAAGTAATTCACTAGGAGGAGCAAAACTAATATAGTAAATTCTCCATATAACCAGGAGACCTTCACATATATGGTTTAATTAATTCCAACGAGGTGGAGTCCGAAAGTTTGGCCTGATATCTTCCGTTGGTGGTGTCGCTGGCGATTGATATTTAACTAAACGTTGTAGCATTGACTGACATGCTCGCGGTACGGGCCCAAGTATACCTGCGCCTGTTCTCCTCATGCCAGCTGCTACTCCACATTGTGCTGTTATGATATATTTTCTACAGCCAGAGTTGCATGCATCCTTCTCAGCCGTGACCTTCTCTGATGGTGCAATAATAACGTCCACATGTATGGTGGAAGTGAAACCCGTCCACACGTCTTATAAACACAGACTGCGTCACGTCACCGCATGCATGCATGTAAGAATCTTTTTGGATTTTCAGTTTTTAAAATTTTTATCTCTTAAATGAAAAATCCGATTGAAAATCCGTTTTCACCACTAAATCACTCGCGACGAGATCTTCGAAACTAGATCTCATATTAATATATTTCGACAATTTTTTTTGGTTAAAAATTACCATGTCTATTGCATATGAATTGCCAGGGTGTTTACACTAAAGTTGTCATGATATGTTTCAGGTACTTTCTTCTACATTTTAAAGTAAATTTTGACATTTATAAAATGGGGAATTAAGAAACTAGACTTGCCATGAACCATAAAGTAAAATTGCCATGATACATGCACTTAAAATTGCCATGGTTCATACAAAAAATAATTTTTATGGTCAATGTACTGGAGTTGCCATCATCAAAATACTAAAATTGCCATGTTCTACAAACTGAATTGCCACATGGCAACTTTAGTTTAAGCATTATGGCAACTACAGTGTAAACATCATGACAACTTTTGAGCAAAAACAATTCGTCAAAATATATCAACATGGGTCTAGTTTTGAAGATCTCGTCGAGACGGATTTAATGGTCAAAACGGATTTTAATTCGATTTTTTAATTAGAAGATAAAACATTTTTAAACCAAAAACCAAAAATATTCCTGCTGATGTCATCTGTTCACATGTGGCAAAATTTAAATGCTTGTGGGCGATGTGCAAGATGGCACACGTGTGGGTGTTAGTTTTTCTGAAAAATATTGGACGTGTGTTTAAAAAAATATTCATTATCTATTCCAATTATTTTAAATGTTCATTTTGTATATGAAAAATGTTCCGTGTATTGCAAAAATATTATACATGTATTCAAAAAACGAATTAGTGTATTTAAAGAAATATTCAACATGTGTTTCTGTATTAAGAAAAATGAACAGTGTTTTTTGGCTAGAATTATCCTTCTCCCTACTTTCACTAGTAGAACGTTCGTGCGTTGCTACGAGCCTTTAAATTCTTTTTTATGCCTTTGTATAGAGCACGATGAATTTTTGGCCCGTACCAACTACATCGTCTTAGGATCATTGTCAATGGATTTATTTTTTAAAACATGGACATAATCAATCTCTCTATAGTATGAAAAAATAAACATATATAGAAATACACGTTTTGTATTATCATGTGGAACATATATAAAGAAGAAGAAGAATTATTTGTATGCATCTCTTCTGACTCTGTAAAACTCGATCAACTGATCCATCATAGTTACGCCAGTAAATTTGTCAATCAACATTTTCAAAGCATCATCAAAGTCATTGGTTTTTATCTGTTATTTACAAAAGTAAACATATAAATAATAATAATAATAATAATAATAATAATAATAATAATAATAATAATAATAATAATAATAAAAGCTCGTATACCAGCAGTGAGAACAAGTATGTTAGAGAGAATCTATTTGGGTGGAGAATATTGAAGATTACTTTTTTTCTCAACCAAAACAACTTATTTGGAATCACAAGCCAACATGTGAAAAATGGCATAGTATACATACCAGCAATGAGAACAAGTATGTTACATAGATCTATTTGGAGGGAGAGACGAGGAACAATGAGGAATATGTGTTGCTAGGCAGAAGATATGCGAGTCACTGCCTTCGTCGGTGCCGGTCATCCCAATCTAAACCTGCCATTATCTTCGCCGCCGCGACCTTCTGCCTAGCCGCACTCGAATCTAATAACCTGCTGCCTCTCCTCTACCGACGATGAATCGTTGTTACTTTTGTTGTTCTTCTTCCTCCCGCTACCGTTGTTCTCTTCACCCACTCTATCAAACCACCCACCTCACTCAGTGTAATGGCTCTGTAACGGCTCAAAAAGAAAATCCAATTTCAGTAAGACTTGATCTGAATCATAGTTCAGATCCAAGTCGGTTCAGTGAGGGCGACTGCGAAAGTCACTGAATGCATAGTTGACGTTGCCCCCTTCCCAAGTCACTGGCGTTGACACCTGCCAACGCCATCCACGGTTGATGAATGTTGATGCATACCGCCTCGGCACCCTTGTCTGAGTTGTACCCTCCATCGTCGGCTGCGGACTGCCATCCCCGCAGACGATGCCACCATGCTCAACGCTCGCGACCTCCCTCATCCTTTATTCAAATCCGTTCATGTGTCATCGATGAAACGACAGGCCACACAATTTTCACCTCGGGCGAGGTCCTGATGAGCCATCGTGGAGGATGCATGTGTGTTGCTACATAAAAAATACAAATAAATGTTTGTTTCTACACAAAAAAATAGAAATAAATTTTCTCATCGAGAGCAAAGCGTGTTCGAAACTCATCTTGATAAACTTCAGTGGGTTCTGCTAAGCTCCAAACACTTTAGTTAAATCAAAATGAAACTAAGTAAACCTTCTCCCATTTACTTTAGTTAAATCAAAATGACCATGTTGAACTTGGGGTTCAAGCTAGAGAAGATATCAAGATGATATTGAAGGAACGTGATTGAGGAAAGGGTCTTCAATAGGTAGAGGCAAGAGTAGCCAAAATGAAGATTCGAATAAAATTTCCTTTTGTGAATAGTGTTGGACTAATTTAATTTAAGTGGAAGTGCAGACCATCCAATAACTTGGTCATGGCAAAGTAATTGTAATTCATCTCTACAAAAATATCAAAGTACCAGCAACACACATGATTAACCAAAGTGTAAATCTGACCTTAAGCAAAGAATTGAGAAGTGTTAGTTCGAAACTGAAGGTGATGACGACAAGTTACGCTTTGCACCCATACTTTTTGTGATCTCTACCCACCCGTTCTGCTCTCTAAATAACTAAATGGCCGCCTGCATTATGATTAACTTTATTTCCAACCATAATTTCTGCAGGATAGAGTAAGTTTCAGGCCTATGTATTAGTATGTGAAGACTATTGCATTTCTTTCCATGAGCACTACGGAAGATGACAATCAAATGTTGTTCATGTCTAGTTGAGTAACTATGTACTTTTAAATTTAGCTCCTTGAACCCACTTCATTGATCATTTTCTCGTATGCAGAATTAATATAAACTAAGTAAATATTGTCAATCCTGGAAAAAAAATAAGTGAGAAATTGTGGGAAAACACACTATATAAGCCTATGTGCTCCCCTCGATTGGTTGCATTCTTGTCGTTTCTTCGAATGATAGTCGACTAATTGTTTTAACCTGGCATCTTCTCAAGATATAAATAATACACATGTTTACTTGCATTGGTAATAAGCATCTGCAGTACAAGGTATTAAGATTCCAGCTAGTTGATACCTCATCAAAAATAACATAGTTCCATAACTTTTCTTCCTCATATTCACCAGCATCATTTATAGAACTCGCCACGTACCAGCTTGTCATACTGATAACATAGTTCGATAACTTAAATTCCATGTTACCATTGTAGAAGTCACCTATCAGCTTGTAATTGTCCCGGACAATGCCGAGTCACCCCACTGTAGAAGATTATAAGGAGTTCAAATAGTTGCAAACACTCATTAGATTATGTTCACCAACGAGATATTCATCTAAATAGCTGATATGCAAAACTGAATACCTACCGACTCCTAGGAGCCATTAAAAAATTTCAAACATGAAAGAAACCAGAACTTGAATGCATATTGAAGCTCAGAGTTGCAAACATTTATGCCAGGAGAAGTGACAAGAAGTGATAATTTTGAAGAATGTGTAATTTGAAATGCAGGAATATCTTACCATATCAACAAGACAAGAGTGATAAAAATTCGGCAAAAATGTTAAGAACAGAAAAGCTACCAACTCCCCCTTAGGAGTAGAGATTCACACAACACACAACTACACAAGCACTGCAAATGATAGTGAAATAAAGCAATTCACCACTGCCAAATACTTAACGTCCAGATACAAGAATCTCTACCTAATATTACCCTCCCCGCATTAATGTGACATGGTTACCTTTTCCCATCTCTGCATACATTCTTTCGTACAATACAGCTTGCAAACAGGTGCAAGGAACATAATATTTCAGCGCAATAATGTTAGCAAACTTTAACCATCGCAGACATATATAAAAATGTGATAAACATTAAAAAGGAAAGGGAAAAAAGGCAAGTTTCATGGATTAGCTCTATGGGCAAACCGGCTAAGCAACAAATCTGCCAAAGCAATATGTGGCTACCTTTCTTCCAGTCAGCGCTGACATATGGTCCAGTTTTACAAATTCTCTCAATAGAAGCTGAAAGTGAAGAAGACTATAATATAAATGGTCCACAGATCATGGCTTCTACTCCGATTGAAATCTTAATTCAATTGTCCTTCATCTACATATACAACAGATAGCAATGCCCAAAGGAACCACCTCACACCTCAGTGAAGCTTCAATCCTGAAAAGTTAAGTTACCAATGTGGGGAAGAGTAATGAAGCTTCATTAACTCACCAGTAATAGATACCTTGTACAACCATTTGAAAACTTCGGCATGAAGTGTGTTGTTTGTCAAATCTGCCATGTTTTAGTTCATCGTAAACTTGATATATTCATCTATAAACTTACGTACTACATGCCTAACTGTTGCAGTCACGAAGATTTCAATTTAATTTCTCGGGTTTCATTTGAACCTGTTGTTAGTAGTGTGACCAGTAGTGTGATCTTGTGGTTTAAACACTACCGGACTCGCGGGCTATGCCTACGGCCACGGGCCGTCGGCATAGGCCCCTAGGCCGTCGGCATAGATCTATGCCTACGGCTGCCGTCGGCATAGCCCCGTCGGCGTAGATGTCGTCAGCGTAGTCTTGTCAGACCGTCAGCATAGTATAGCCGTCGGCATAGGGGCCTATGCCGACGGCCTGACGTCAGCCGTCGGCATAGTATAGCCGTCGGCAGTGTTTTTCGTCTGACGGCAACGGACGGCGCCGTCAAAAGCGCTGACGAATCACGCAATGCCACGTCGCAGGGCTATGCCTACAGCAAAGCCGTAGGCATAGATGAATCTATGCCGACGGCTTTGCCATCGGCATATCTCCGCATGTATGAGGGCCCGGTGCGACGCTCCGGTGGCATTGCTACCCCCAGGGCCCCCGTCCCGCCTAGCCCTGTAGCGTTTGACCACGGGATCTAGCCCTTTGACTTTGCACGGATGGGCTTTGACCAGCGGACCTCCCCACCCGGTTGTGTTAGGTCAGCCCATAGGAACACTTTGGAGCAACATCCGGGCAAGACCCACAACAAAATCCCCTCCGTGTAGACCCGACGCGTCCGTTTCCCCCCTCCAAGTGCCGGCGGCGGCGCCGTCCGTGAGGGGGGCACACCCTGGACACGCGTGCCGGGCGTTTGCAACCACCACAATACTTCCAAACTTGTGAGAGGCCGCCTACGCAAGATTTGGCGGCATGCTAGCCCCCGGAGGCCGCCGGCCACAGCCGTAGACGCGCGAAGGGCAATCCGCGTAGAGGGAAATTTTCGGATACTTCTCCATCACCAAAAATTATGAAAAAAATATTATCGTTCCTATAGCACATGTGCCCATGTCGTGCAAAAAAACTCATGATTTTATCGCGCTCCGAGTATTTAATAATATTCACGCCGCATCGTTATCGCAGAATGGCTACTACCGTGTCATCGCCGTCCGTTAGGGGGGCCACGCCCCGGAGATGCGTGCCGCCTCTTCGGACATGCCACCACACCACCCCGCATGTATGAGGGCCCGGTGCGACGCTCCGGTGGCATTGCTACCCCAGGGCCCCCGTCCCGCCTAACCCTTTAGCGTTTGACCAAGGGATCTAGCCCTTTGACTTTGCACGGACGGGATTTGACCAGTGGACCTCTCCACCCGGTTGTGTTAGTTCCGCCCATAGGAACACTTTGGAGCAACATCCGGTCCAGACCCACAGCAAGATCCCCTCCGTGTAGACCCGATGCGTCCGTTTCCCCCCTCCAAGTGCCGGCGGTGGCGCCGTCCGTGAGGGGGGCCAAACCCCGGAGACGCGTGCCGCCTCTTCGGACATGCCACCACACCACCCCGCATGTATGAGGGCCCGGTGCGACGCTCCGGTGGCATTGCTACCCCCCCCCCCCCCGGGCCCCTGTCTTGCCTAACCCTAGAGCGGTTGACCACGAGATCTTGCCCTTTGACTTTCCACGGACAGACTTTGAACAGTGGACCTCTCCACCCGGTTGTGTTAGGTCAGCTCAGAGGGACACCTGGGAGCAACATCCGGGCCAAACCGACAGCTACATCCCCTCCGTGTAGACCCGATGCGTCCGTTTTCCCCCTCCAGGTGCCGGCGGCGGCGCCGTCCGTTAGGGGGGCCACGCCCCTGAGATGCGTGTCGCCTCTTTGAACATGCCACAACACCACCTCGCATGTATGAGGGTCCGGTACGATGCTCCGGTGGCATTGCTACCCCCCCCCCCCCCGGCCCCCGTCCCGCCTAACCATGGAGCGGTTGACCATGAGATCTAGCCTTTTGACTTCCCACGAACGGGTTTTGACCAGTGGACCTCTGCACCCGGTTGTGTCAGGTCGCCCGTAGGGACACCCGGGAGCAACATCCGGGTCAAACCCACAGCTACATCCACCGTGTAGACCCGACGCATCCGTTTCCCCCCTCCAGGTGCCGGCGCCGTCCATGAGAGGGGCACACCACGGACGTGAGGGGGGTCACACTCTGGAGACGGGTGTCGGGCGTTTGCAACCGCCACAAAACTTTTGTCGGCATAGCTGTTTTTGATTTTAATAAAATATAATGATCTATATTCAAAAGAACATGACCGCACATTATTAACGTGCTCGAAAAAATACAAACCATATATATATATTCATAATATATGAAAAAAATACAAACTACATATATATTCATATGTATGTTTATATTTAACATGCTACATGTTAGTTTATATAATAATACATAAAAAAGCTTAAAAAAATACATATGAAAAAAAGTCTACCTATGCCGACGGCTATGCCGTCGGCATAGAGACGGCCAGGTTTTAGGCGGCGGGCGGCGTGCCGCGGATCGCTGACGTGGCTAGTATGCCGACGGCAGCCGTCGGCTTAGCACGTGGACGGTGCGCCGCGGATCAGTGACGTGGCATGACGATATATGTCGACGGCCGCCTGTCCAGGCCGTCGGCATAGATTTGACGACGTTAGCCGTGGTCACGGGCGGGGTCGCCGGGCCCACGGGTATGCCGACGGCCTGGGTATGCCGACGGTTGCTGTCGCCATGTTCGCAGCTGGGCCGACAACATATGTATGCCGACGGGTGCCGTCGGCTTAGCTCGTGGTAGCCCGACGGCCAAGATACGCCGACGGCCAAGACGTGGCTGTCGGCATAGCGCAAAGTAGGCCGACGGCAGCCGTCGGCATTGATTTGGCCGTCGGGGTAGGGCCAGTTTCCGGTAGTGAAATAACCTCTGGATTGCTAGAATGATAAGAAAAATTTGCAGGCGAAGGACCCTAGTACTATGTTTAATATTGGATTTACTTTTTCTAGTAAAATAACGTTCTTGCTCTGAATTACTGCTCTAGTAATCATATGGTAATCACAACTCATCATTATAGGTTTCACTCTCGTTTGCAAACTCCCCAGACTATTTAAAGACATTATAACTGAGCACTATTGGAGCCCTCTCAGGCCATTATCGATTTTGACCGTCAGATGTCAAGTCGTGGGCGTTTCTAGCGGTTGGATTTCCCTCTAATCTGGTCCAGCCTTCCTCTGTTGTGCAAATCGGGCTGCATGGGCTGGGTCGCTTCTCTCATAACAAAATCCACAATCTCCTGTTAATTGGGCCCAACGGGCCTTCAGTTTGTCGTAATCGCTTTCCCGTCCGTCGCAACTTTGGAAGGGCGAGAAAAAAATGTCGAGCGCACTCTCTCTCTCCTCCCATGTAGTGTTATGTGGTGCGGCTCGTTTGAAGCGGAAGAGGAACTTGCTCCGTCAAAAGGAGTAGAGACAGTCGATCGCTTCTCTCGAGCAAAAAAAAAAGTGACTCGCATGGTTGCTGGTTGGAGCGGAAGAGGAACTTGCTCCGTCAAAAGGAGTAGAGACAGTCGGTCGCTCCTCTCGAGCAAAAAAAAGTGACTCGCATGGTTGCTGGTTGGAGCGGAAGAGGAACTTGCTCCGTCAAAAGGAGTAGAGACAGTCGGTCGCTTCTCTCGAGCAAAAAAAAAGTGACTCGCATGGTTGCTGGTTGGAGCGGAAGAGGAACTTGCTCCGTCAAAAGGAGTAGAGACAGTCGGTCGCTTCTCTCGAGCAAAAAAAAGTGACTCGCATGGTTGCTGGTTGGAGCGGAAGAGGAACTTGCTCCGTCAAAAGGAGTAGAGACAGTCGGTCGCTTCTCTCGAGCAAAAAAAAGTGACTCGCATGGTTGCTGGTTGGAGCGGAAGAGGAACTTGCTCCGTCAAAAGGAGTAGAGACAGTCGGTCGCTTCTCTCGAGCAAAAAAAAAGTGACTCGCATGGTTGCTGGTGAGAGGCGGGTGTTGGCGATGCGGTTCGGACGGTTACTGGTCGAGGACCGAGACCATGCGCCCGTGTTGGTTCGAGCCTCCCGACGCGCGTGCCGATGTAGGTAGAGGCGAAGCGTCGCTCAACTGTTCGGTGAAGCGGAGGGATGAAACGGACTATAGTTGAAGCATTGAAGGAGGCAATGAATTTTCAGTTCTAGGGAGCATTCACCGCGAGCGATGTGCGCCACTTACGGGCGGCGACTAATGGAGGTGTGCGTTTTCCCCAACCTACAGCCGCTTCAGTTCCTGCGCTCGCATATAGCTTCGTCTCCTGGTGCTCTCCCTCACCCTTCGTGCTCCAGCAAACGGATTGCCTATCACGGGAGAGTGAGTTGATTAGCCGATGGCCACGCGCTAGATCGTGAAGCTCTAACCAGGCTGTAGAGGCGGCAACGAAAAAGCTACGAGCATCTTGGGCGACGACTTCAGTTGCTCACACCTTTTATAGATGGTCGATGGGGGATTCCTCGAACGCCACCGCCGCCTTTGTGTACAATCACACTCGCTGACGGCACGTGCCCCCCGACGACCACATCCCTCGACTGCCACTTATTTAGAGATAGATGAAGGTTGGTTTTTCCCGCAATTCGTGCTACAAGTTGCATCAGCAAGCAAGGTCGAATCCTGAGCTCCAACTGTCGCGAGGATCCTTTAGTCAAAAACCGATCAATGCCTTTGTTTTTCTCTCCATATGCTGCTAAAGCCCCCACTCCGCTTCCCCAATCTGCATTTTTTTTGCTCAGATCTTGCTACTGATGGTAGTCGGTGTTTATGGATGTTTGTAAACAAGACTCCTAATTAGATTTGTGTTGAAAATTCTACGTAATCATTTTGTAATTTTGATTGATTGCTATGGACAAGTTGCTGATTATATATTTTGTTTGCAGCAGGCAATCTATAAATTGAGGTTTTCTCCCCATTGTTTGATCATCTCCATCACACTGTGTTATATGTTTGTGTTAATTCCTCATATTCAGGAATGATCTTTCCATTATTTTACTGCAAGTTTGTGTTTGTGCGAACGCCTCAATGAACTTGGTATTGATCCTTTTGTATCAATTCTCTAGCAATGGGTTTATTCAGGTGAGGTACTACCACAAAGGATGACATTGAAACTTGGTTTACAGTAGAATGAGCGGATCTTAGCAGCTTATTTGAGGCAGGAATTTTTTGGGTTTTGCTGATTCATAGTTCCCTTTATCTTCATATACTTTTTTTTCTGGGTTGTCTCATTCTGATATCAAGGTTTCTTATTTGTATATGATTTTTAAAAATTGTATCATCGCATGCATGAAAGATTTGGCCTTCTTAAAAAGGTTTCTATAAGAGCATCTCCTAGGTACACAAGTACGTAGAATCACTATCCTTAAAGATGTGAAGCCTTGTTGCATATGGATTTTTTTCGTGTTTGCTCTTGTCACCGACGCAGTGCTGGTCACATCAAAATCTTATGAGAATTACTAACAAGGTACTTTACTATTTTTACCTTGATTTTAGAGTACTCAATTCTGCATACATATAATTTATATATCTTATAAGATAAGAGGAGCAATGTGGAGATCCACAGTATAGAGAGATTCATGTGCTTATAATTCAAGTACTCCATGTTAGTAAAAAAAGCATCTGGCATATTATCAGATTAACATATCTTGTGTTTCCGCATTAGATGTTTCTTTGTTATTTCTCTGAAAATAATATCTCATACTTATACAGTGAGATGTGAAACTGAGGTCTCCACTACAGGACCCATGATGAGCAACACTTTGGGCTGAAAGGAGTGGAGAGAAGAGACAAATTTGTATACTCGCCTGGGGGCAAGTTAATAAATAGTATTTTTTATAATTCTAATTACTTAGTGCATAACAGTACACTGTTTGCTTAGGTTTGTGTTATGAAAAATCAGTGTAACCAAACTATGGACAGGAGTTAAAGTACGAGGAAGGCCTGAAGTTATACTTAGTGTTTTCAATAAGGGTTAGTAAAATTTATCTGTAGGTGGTCTTAATGATTAGATAACTTTGTTGTCGATTTACCCTTTTCTTTTAATACCATGTTCCAGCTTCCTCCATCGCTTTTAAGTTCAAATGTGTTTGTGTCTTCATCACCGGAAATGTGGTTTATCTTACTCGAGTCTACTTTGTGCGCATGTTTTAACATATATTATTTTTATGCTTCTAAGAAGTGCAACATGGAAGAAATGGTGTGCATCTCATTCGAGAAGATTCAAAATTACTAGGAGAAAAAAGGAAACATGGAACGTGTGCACTTGATTTCCTAAAACAATGAAACCAAGTGTTGATAGCATGGACTAAACAAGAACTAGGACTACACCTGGGGGATGGTTATCCGGGTTGTGGTAGATATGTCGAGTACACCAATCGTTCTGTTCCAGCAATTATTCAATATTTTCTTTGAACATTAATATTCAATATTACAAACAGACGGGCGCAGCAACGCGCGCCTTCCATGATCTAGTAGACGGTATGGTTACATGCACACAGTAAAAGATCATGGTGAAGTATAAAGCCCGAAACACATGCTCCTACAAATAAATTTTGAAATATAACAACTTGCTACTTTAGGGCTACTCATGGCTTGGATGTGTGAATTTTAGAACGGCGTACTTCAGGTGGAGCACACGCGGTTGGCGTTCCGGCGAACTTGGTAGAACGGCGAGACTGGATGCTCCAGTACAGGGGCTTGAGCCTGTCTTTTATGTATCATACCATCTCACAATAGTATCCTGGATACAGAGGAATAAGCATTTACTTTTTAGTTTGAGGCCTACAATCGTGGAGGTTAAATAAATATATTCAGAGTTCACAAAGTGTCTTTTCAGTATAAATTCCATGAAGGACTATAGTGCTACTCATGGCATCACTTATCTGAACAGCCCATAAATATATGATGAGAAAACATTTACCTTTTGGAAGCTGATGTTTCCAATACAACCACTGTTGCCGAGAAATTTTGTGGCAGGAAGGCAAATTAACTGTTTGAAGTAAGTTCACACTTCAAATGACAATGAAATTGAAACATACATGAATGCACATGAAACAGTTCATTACTCCTCTTCTAACCCATTCAGACAAGTTGTAATAAATCATACTATAGCAATAACGGCAATGGAGGGCATTAAATCGTCTAGATCTAGGACTGATCTAGATGGCAGAGAGCAGCAAGAGAGACTGTGACTCTGAACTGAACTCCGCGGACTATAGACATTATGGTTACATGCACACAGTAAAAGATCATGGTGAAGTATAAAGCCCGAAACACATGCTCTTTCAAATAAAATTTTAAATATAACAACTCGCTACTTCAAGGCTACTCATGGCTTGGCTGTGTGGATTTTAGAACGGCGTACCTGAGGTGGACCACACGCGGTCTGCGTTCCGGCGAACTTGGTAGAACAGCGAGACTGGATGCTTCCGTCTAGGGGCTTGAGGCCGTCTTTTATGTATCATACAATCTCACAATAGTATCCTGTATACAGAGGAATAAACATTTACTTTTTAGTTTGAGGGCTACAATTGTGGAGGTTAAATAAAAATAATCAGAGTTCACAATGTGTCCTTGCAGTATAAATTCCATGAAAGACTACAATGCTACTCATTGCATCACTTATCTGAACAAACCATAAATATTTGGTGAGAAAACATTTACCTTTTGGAAGCTGATGTTAGAGGAAGGCCATCGTCACTGCGAGAAAACGGAGCTAGTCATGGCTCCTCCTTTTGGCTTCTCTGACCTATGGCGCCAGAATACAATCAAGAGCATTATACCCAGCAGGAGCATTCATCTCATCCTCCAAAAAAAGCCAATATTTATATACAGATTACAGAGATACAAAACCAAGCTTGGAGTAACGTTTAGAACACATGCACGAACGATGAACAAAAAGTAAAATAACCTGCTGCAGTAGAAGTAGAATGTTGTTGTCACCCTCAGATCTAGACTGGACATCAGTTCAGCTTTGAAAACTCGGTCTTCAAACCTTGGCCACCACAGGCCTCATGACACTACTGATAAAAGTGAAAGAAAATCCACTGAGAACCACGGATCCAAGTGTAGAAAAAGATATACTCAATTATTCTAACATTTTCACAATACCTGAATTCTGGTCATATTCTGCCAGGTTAGTGTAGCTGTTAGAGCACTCGAGTAAACGTGTACCGCTTAACTAATTTAAGGTGTTCTCTTCACGTCCAAATTTTCCTGAATGCATAAAGGTTATATAAGTAATGTTCTGGCTGAAATTGCACTTCTCCTATTGGGTTCACCTACATATATTTTTAAGAAAGTTCTTCCCCATTTTCTCTCCTCTTTATTTTTTTGATATATTATGCTGCAAATTTCTCGATTATTCTTTACTGCAAAATGTCAGGCTCACTGAGTAACAGGATTTGGGAAAACCTGCTTATAGTGTTATTTAATCAATCTGCTTTGTTTCTTCTATGGATTTATAGGATGAAGAATCAATATGAGAAAATAGATATAACTAAATCCCATGATTTCTTCGGCAAATGAATGTTTACAAACCGCAATTCACATGTATAGGATATCATGAGACAATGTTATACTTACAGTTTTAATACCTAGTACACAGATCACGCCAAGGATCTGACAACTATTACTGGAGAAGGAAAGAAGGTGCTCATGAAAATACAGCGTGATTGCTCAAGCAGTTCATATCTATACACAACTTAATTTATACATATGCTAGGAGGATCGATGCACCAGCGTGATTGCTGAAGCAACAATAATGCAGTAGGCAAGAAATGGTGTGATGTGCTCCGTGAATTTTCCTTACCGATCGGAGAGGCTCTGCTCTGTGCTCCATGATTACACAGTACTGTAACCTGAATTCCCCTGCATTAATATGACGAAAACCAAATATTGTACAATGGCCAGCTAAATACAGTTGTTTTCATTCAAATGTAGGTCCATTGATTGATGACAGGGAAGTTGTGCGAACCTGAAGAAAGTGTGTCTGCCCGTGGTCAGATTGCGGGGAAGTTGTGGAGTTTGGTGCGTCCGTCGGAGCAGGGACATGCAGGCCGGCGTGTCAGCGTCCCGGCGTGGAGGGCGGTCTCGTTTGGCCACCGTTGCCGAGAAATATTGTGGCAGGAAGGCAAATTGACTGTTTGAAGCAAGTTCACACTTCAAATGACAATGAAATTGGAAGGTACATGAAAGCTCATGAAACAGTTCGTCACTCCCTTCTAACCCATTCAAACAAGTTGTAATAAATCATATTATAGCAACAACCGCAATGGAGGGCATGAAATCGTCTAGATCCAGGGCTGATCTAGATGGCAGAGAGCAGCAAGAGAGAGTGTGACTCTGAACTGAAGTCGAAACTGCACTGGCCGCTGCAGCAAGACACACACATTTCAACCAGAGAATTTGATGGACTGAAACTAAAAAAACAATGTACCATAGAAAATTTGTTGTTGCTTTTGCAGTTCTGCTTAACCTGTTGGATGGGAACAGTTGTGATATGGCTGGTGATCTTCAAAAGAAGCAAACACAACTACTGGAATTTGTGCTAAAAGAAAAAAAATCTGCTGTTGTACGAACAATTGAATTGAATAACCAGTGAACATATATAGTAAAATATAAGTCTTGGATTCAGAAATCCTTGCACGTTCATCAGATCGACGTCGCTCCCAACTCGGACTTGGATCCACGTAGGAGTACGTTCTCATTAGGACTTCGGAACATGGGATCAGATTAGATCACTTGATCGACCATGTCCGTCGAGGCGTACCTGAGTTCGATGGCGGCGGACCTGGGGACTCTGATGCCGGTCCACGAGGCGCTAGGGGAGTCGG
Source organism: Triticum urartu (assembly GCF_056163025.1). NCBI lineage: Eukaryota > Viridiplantae > Streptophyta > Magnoliopsida > Poales > Poaceae > Triticum > Triticum urartu. Next base: position 652,118,048 of record NC_141877.1, on the reverse strand, counting down.
ACGTGGCGACCCCGTTTCCCGAGCAGGCAGCCACGGCCGAGGCCGAGGGTCCCCTCGTGTCGGCCATGGATGCCATGGCGGCCATGGCACACGAGCTCCACATCCGAGCTGCGACAATGGGTGATGGCGGCAGAGGCATGCGAGAGGGGTGATGGTGATGGCAGCGTGCGAGCGGAATGGTGGCGGCGGCGTAGCAGCGGCGCCGATGTGACCTAGGGCGTAGGCTCCTGAAGGGGATCGGAGGCGGCGGCGGCGGCCAACGGAGATAGTGCACGGATGGAGGGCAGTCTGGAGGCCTCGATCCTTGTTGCGAGCGCGATGGCAAGGGGTTCGGCGGTGAAGGGATCGATGGCGGCGAACGTTAACGGAGATAGCGCAGGGATCCTTGTTGCGAGCGCAATGGCGTCGGCGAAGGGATGTCCTCTGGCGGGGTTATCACTCGAGGGCTCTCTGGACGCCTCGCTGCTCGCTCGCTCATACGTGCGAGTAGTGGAACTTTTTTCATTGGTTTAATTTCGTCCGTTTTTTCTGGCGTGGGAGGGAACTACGTGGACGCATGGCTCCTTTCAAACGTGGTTTTGGTTGGTTTTTGGGGGAATTGGGAGGTGGGAAGAGAGACGAAAATAAACCAGGCAAAGGGTGGGAGGTGGGACGAAACAGAAACCGTGGAACGGAGACTACCAACTGCTCCATTAGGAGTAGAGATTATTACTAGACAATTGTCCGTGCACTGCAACGGGAGTAAACATTCTACTCCTATTAGAGACTGCACGTCTATTATTATATTGATGTGTTAAAATATTAGCAAGTTTTTGTATGCAATCACCATGATTTATCTTCCATTTTATTGTTAAGCACTTATTTAGTAGGAGTATGATTACTTGTCAAACAAAATATGTTTTTATTTTGGTAAGTTAATAAAACATGACACAACTGATTTTATTTTAGGGTGAATGAATGGAAGAAAAATCAGAGATGGGAGGAAAAAATCAAAGAGGAGAAGGAAAAAGTGGGACGTATACAAAGAAGATTGGACAAAAGAGACGTGAATGGTAACCTTACGTTCTTTTTAAGTAGTAGAGATTTTCTTCTTAGCTTAATCCTCTTGACCACTCTTGTAATGATGTAAAATGTTACTCTTGTAAAGGCTGTACGAAGTTTTCCCTACACTCATTCACGGTTAAAAAAATGAACAATGTGCTTGTGTAAAACAATTGTTCAACTTGTATTTAAGAATGGTAACCATGTATTTATACTGGAATACTGTTTAACGTGTATGGAAACATGTCTGACTGGCATTTAAATTGGGTTTGATCAGGTCAACTTATCCCAAATGCATGCCCATGAGTTTGTCCGCTCTGTCGCTCGTCTGTGATCCTGCCCATGAGTTTGATTCCAGACCCATGCACGAACCTGATTTTTTTTTGAGGTGTATGCACGAACCTGATGGGTAACCCAAATCGATTGGACACCCATTGGGGTGTGAACCTTTGTGTTTGTATGTTCATGTAGCCAAAAAGTTGAGCAAGCAAACTTTTGTGTCGTATAGAAAATATTCAATTTGTATTTTAAAATTTATTCACAATGTAGTCCAGAAATATTTATTGTGTGCTTAAAAAATGCATCATGTGTTTTAAAACCGTCCAACATGTATTTAAAAACATTCAATGTGTGTTTAAAAACATTCAGCATGTATTTAAAAATATTTATCATCTATTTAGAAAACAATCAAGGGTATTAGAAAGTTTTGTCCGTATATTTTGAAGAATATTGAATATGTATTTATGTATTACAAAAATGTTTGACGTGTATTTGAAATAATATCAAATGTGTATTTCATATTTAAAAATGAATATTTTAAATACAGATAAAAATTATGAGATAATAAAAACCAAAAGAAAGAATAAAGCAAAAAATTAAAATGGGGGAAAGAAGCCAAGAAAACTGGTGATGTACATAGCACCACGGCACATTGAACCAACGAACACATCAAATAGGCACCAAAAACAACATAAGAAAATTGTCGCTATTGTGCAGGCCCATCTCAGGAACGTTGGCAATCGCTATATATCGCCCGCAGTAAGCAACATACAGCAACTTCGTAAGACAAAATTCGGCAAAATCAAAAGTTGCCAAGAAAAATGGTAAATTTTTATGGAGTGCCAGAACCAATCTAGTCATTTTTTCTACACATGCCAACAATTAGCATGCTAAATATTGGTATCAATCCTGGTCTCATGATCCGCGCTGGCTTAAAATCGAGCTAGCTTGAGCCGACCACGTAGTGCGTGCTCTACCCTAGCTGGGGCATTTCATGGTGTTTGCATTTTTCTTACCCTAGTTTTGTTGTTTATGTTTAATTTTTGATGATTTTACAGGTTTTCTATAGTTTTTGTCTTTCTTTCTTTCTTATTTATTTTTATTTGTTATATACATGTTTTCTTTTACACTTTCCTTTTCTCCTTGGAATAAATGTTTTTTAAATGCATCAAACACATTTTCCTTTCAATTTCTTGTTCCTATTCTTTTATTTTCCTGTTTAGAAAAGCTTATAAATATATTTTTTACAATGTGCAAACATTTTTAATATTTCTCGTTTAACACTACAACAATATTTTATTTGAACTAAATAACGCCATTTTAATACAAGAATATTTTTATTATATCTTGGAATAGTTTTCAATTATATCAACATTTTTTTAATGTTTCAAACACATTTTAGTTGTATAATGCATTTTGCAAATGCATAAAACACTTTTAAATTCACATGAACATTTAATTAGACTGTATCTTATGAATTTTTTTAATACATGAATATTTTCAATATATGCAAACATTTGCAATTAATTTAACCTTTTACTAAATGCTTCGTTGTTTTTTATTTACATGATTTTTCTACATATGTTGACCACTTTTTTTTTCAGATGAACACTATTTAAAAATAAGGAGAAAATATGTGAATGGTTACTTAAATTACATAACAATTTAAATATACTATGAATTTTTTATGTACATGATATATTTTATAAAATGCATGTCCAATATGTTTTTTTGTCAAATTAGTAAATAAAATTTCTAAAATATGTTTTCGTAGTATTTCTAGATGTAGGGCAAATGGGAAAAGCAAAAATGTGAAAAAAATCAAAAGGGGAAAAGAGGAGAATAACGCACACCAACAATTTAGAAAATTTTCATCGGTATGCGCATACACAAGAAATCTAATCAATTAGCTATTCATGTTCAATACGATAATAGTCAGGGTCCACCTACATGGTTGTCAGCATGTGAGTGTTTTTGGGCCGCTGCCCTGGAGCTCACTGGAAAATAGACACACCGGCGTCCTCATATTGTTTTGTCTTGAGAGCAATGAATGATTTGACTTAGGCATGCACAACTGCTATGTATCGACGAAGCAGGTGCTATGGGTGAATAACTTGTGGGGTGCTCAGAAGTGGGCCCGTCTATAAGCGTCCACTAAGATGTTTTTCCTGATTTTGCGATGTTCTTTCCTTCTGAGTCTATTTCTTTGTTTTTAGTTTTTCCATTTTCCTTTTCTTTACTATTTTTATTTTCCTACTATTATTTTCCCCTTTTCATAGTTCTTATTATTTTTTCCTTTATTTTGTTCTACTATTATTTTCTTTCTTTTCCTGTTTTTCATTAATGTGCGGAAGTTATATGACAACTCAGCCTTGGTGATTGATGGGGTCGATGACCCAATGCTCATGGAAACTATCACGTTCTGGGAGGCACTTTGCCTGGCAGAAGATCTACACATAAACCAGTTTGTGGTAGCCGTGGCTCGAAACAGGTTGTTGCTGATATTATGCAGAACAACCAAGGCAGATCGAAAAAAATACAAGTAAAAGTTGCTGATATTATGCATCTTTTACTTGTATTTTTTCGTTTGAAGGTCGTGACTTGAATTTGGAGGCACATAGTTTTGCTAAATTCTCGCTTTCTTTAACTCATGGGTGTCATGTGTGGTTTGGTCAGCCACATGATGTAACTTCTATCCTACTATCCGTGAACTTTGATGAATAAAGAGAGGCCTTTACCCCTAAAAATTCAATAAAATAATATTTTTTAAGAAAAATTGTTCATCCCAATTTTGGAAAGTATATACGAATTTTAAAATATTCATAGATTTTGTAAAATGCTCTTAAACTTTCAAAACTATGCACAAATCTTAATCATAACACGATGAAAGCTCCTCCTTATCCTACCGACTCAAAGTTTTGGCCGATGGGACCTACCAACCGAAAAAGGTTGGCTTCCCCGATAAAGGCTTTCCGCAACTCAAAAATGATGTTCAGGAATTAGTAAAACTGTTCACGAATTTAAAAAAGTTCCTAAATTTGAAAATTGTTCATCAACTTTAGATAAAATGAATTTCAATGAGTGTTAAAAATTCATGGTTTAATAAAAATATCCATGAATTTTCAAGATTTTAACGAATTTCAAAATATTCATGAATTTAAAATGTTTGAAAATTAATAAAGTACCCCTAAACTAAAAATATATAAAACCAACACACAAGATACATAGAAATAAAAGAGTTAATAAAAGTAAATCAAGAACTAGAAAACCCATAAGAAACATAACACAGAACCGGAAATCGATTTTTTTGTGGAAGCCCGAGTTGGGCACATGTATGGTACAACCAGCTGCTACATGTGCCAGCCAATGAAACATATTTTTCTTTCCCATTTTTTATTTCATTGCTGGTTATCGATTTTCACTTTCCTTTTCTAGATTTATCATCTACCTTGTTCTACTACATTAATATTTTTCAATAAAGATAATTATTTACTTGCCTTCTCTTTTTTCAAAAGTGTGAACATTTTTTTAACATTTTACTAACAGTTCTTAAAAATATCATTACTTTTAACCATCATTTCCTGGAAATACTTATACATATGACATTTATTTAGTGTATGAACTTATTTTCACAAATATTAAGATTTTAAGGAAAATCAACATTTTTAAAGCTGGTTTTTAAATGTTCAAACAAATTTAAATTACATGAACCTTATTAAAAAAACGAACAATCTAAATGCATGAACATTTTTTGCTTGTAAACATCAACATTTTCTTCTAAATACTGGACTATTTTATGGAAAACATGAGCTTCTATAACACATGGCCATGTTTTCGTAAACATGAAAAATGAGATGGCCATTTTCATAGTAGTTGAATTTTCCATGATTTTGATTAGTTTTTATCAATAATTGTATTATGATTTTTGTGGTCCATGATATGTTGGAATTGTTCCAGGGACAATTTACTAAGAAAAAAAAATCTTTGGTTTTCTTGCTATTTTTTGGAAAGAAGTGCATCATGTTTTTTTTTGTAAATTCCTAGTCATTTAGAGATCCTATTTGTAATTTATTTGGCTAGAAAGGGGCTTCCTTGCAATTACACGAGAGACTAAGGCTTTGTTTTGTATTTTACAGAGAAAAAACAGTTGGAAGTGGGTCTTTTGTAGATAGGTGGATTTCTTCAGATCAGGAGCAGATGGGAGCACCCTACTGGACCGACTAGTGTGTGTTTTAGCGGTTTATGGCCCAGTTCTTCTGACAACTTAAAAAAACAAGCCACCCTTTTCGGCTTCTCCCATAAGCCTTTCCCCCCATTTGTTGAAGGAGCTTTGCTACACCTACATAAGACTACTTAAGAAACTTACGTAAGAGCTGATTTGGCCTAATTTGGTTGGAGGAGAACAAAGGCCTAGGCTCACCCCATGAAATTTGGGGGGAGATGATTAGTTGGAACGGAAAGAAAGTAAGCTTACATCACAGGTTCCGTAGGTTGTGGGATAGTTGTGGGATAGTGAGTCCATACGCCCAACGATTAGGGAAGGCGGATTATGAAAGTGTTAGAAGGGATAGAGAGGGATTGATGGAATTGATATTTATTGCTTGAGCCTTGTGGGCATATATATAGGAGTACATGATCTACTGAGAGTACAAGACAAAGTAGAATCAGATCCTACGCTATCCTATCTTTCCTAATAATCATAATACTCACATCCCCCAACAATCCCAACGGTAGCGACGCAGATGGTGAGACTGGAGAAGAATTCGAAGGTAAGCTGATGGACATTCCCCCATAGTCGTAATGGTCGATGCATCGTAGAAGTCGTGGCTCGAGTGAAAACCTACGAGGTTGCTCAAGCAAGGCGGTAGCCCTTCGTGCCGTTGTCGAGGTAGCCGAGCGCGTGGATCGTGTAGCCATGGTCGAGGTAGCCGCGCGAATAAGGCCGTGGTCGATGTCGACTCGGGGTAGCCGGTGTCGAGGAAGTCGCCGTGGAGCCGCGGCGCAAGGAGACGCCGAGTTAGTCATGGCCGCAGTGATGTCGAAGTAGTGGTGTGCCGAGAAGAAGATGGTGTTGATGACGCGTCGCATCGGGTTTGCAAAGCCCGGGGACACGTCGTGGACAAAAGGCATGCGTCGGTCTTGTCAGCACCGGACATGCGTAGACGGGCTAAGTCGATGTTCACAGGCACCGCACCAGGCTTGCCAGGCCCGGGGACATGTCGTGGATGAAGGCCGTGTCGGTGTTGCCAGCACCGAGCATGCGGAGACGGGAACCAGCACGAGTTGTACGTCATGTTGAGGGGGCTAGCAGAGAAGGACTCGACAACAGTTGCGGTGCCAATCGGCGCGAGGTCGGTGTGGCCCGCGGTGGTTGGAGTAGACAAAGTGGTTGGGGAAGACGCTGGCGACGCTGGCGATGAGTTGGTATTGGACGAAGATGAAGGGGCTGGACGAGCGGCGCGGCTCGTGTGAGTGAGCGACAGTGGCACCGAGGAAGCAGAGCTGCGGCAGAGGCCTGAGAAGGCGGCGGCGGCTAGGTTAGAAGCGCGACGACGATGCTCGAAGTAGGCGTGGAGAACCCAACATCCCGGCAAAGACCGGCACGAACGGTGGCGTTCCTGTGCCGAGGGAGGCGGCGCGGCGCATACCACGTGGAAGTCGACGCACGAGGACGGCAAAGGCCACCGCGGACCGCGAAGCTACGGCCCGAAGGGGCGACGAAGCGGCAACATGCGGGTCAGGGCGACGGCGGGAAGACCTCGCGGCGGCTTCGTGGACCGCGTGCGGCGACGCTACGGTCTGATGGGGCGGCGAGGCGGCGGCCCGCCGGTCGATGAATGGCCTTCGACATTCGAGGGGGGGGGGCTGCATGCCGCGGCGCTATGGCCCGAAGGGGCGGCAGCGGTGGCGCACGAGGTGGTGCAGCCGTGAGGAGAACCACGGGGCGGCTGTGTTGTGGCCCGATGGGGCGACGCGGCGGCAAACCGTTGCTCAATCAGTGTAGGGGCGCGCTATAATCGGGACAGTCTTCACGGGACCTGCGGAGGCGCGCAATCGACGGGCCGGATCGGTTGCACGGCGTAGATGAGATGGATCGCGGGCGGGCGGGTGATCAATCCGATCGCGTGCAAGGTTGGGGTCACCGCTAGGTGGAGGAGGGGTGGTGGCGGAGTCGGAGATGATGCCAACGACGACGGTCGGCGGGGAACGGCGTGCGGATGAGCGGCCAACGCGGCGCCGACACCCGAGCGTTCAACACAACATGGGCGCCTAAGCGGGCAGGCCCGAGTGGTGAACGTAGCGCCATACGAAGACGTCCGTACATATGTGGCGAAGGCGGTGGGTGACGAAGAAGTCCCGGTCGGAGCACGACGGCGATGATCGGCGCAGGGCGACGGACGGCAGGTGCGCGGTCGACGACCATGACAGGCCGCCGGGTCGGAGTGGAGGTCGGGTGGTCGCGCCGGTGTCGGAGTAAAGGCGCGGGGTCGACGTCGGCAGGCGACGCAAACCGATTTAGATCGAAAAACCAAAAAGGAAAACACCGATCAATAACCGGCGAGAGAGAAAACACCCGGATCAAAGGATGGAAAAAAAGACGTAGAGAACCCTAGGTACGAATAGCGCGGCCCCCGGTGGCGATAATGGAGATTGGCTGCCCCAAGGGCGGCGCGGTGCGGAAGCGGCGGCGATGACTAGGATTTGGATCGGTTAGCTTGATACAAGGGATAAAGAAAGATTGATGGAATTGAGATTTATTACTTGAGCCTCGTGCGCATATATATATAAAAATACATGATATATTTGAAGTATGAGACAAGATAGAATCTGATCATACGATATCTTATCAGAAGAACCGGACTATCATTTAATGCGTAGAATAGGAGCGCCCGGAAAACAGTCCAAGCCCTAATCACCACTTGTGTCATGGTCGATGAATATTGCTCCTCCATGTAAACGAAGGCGTCGATTATTGGTTGTTGTCGTTGTCTCGTTGATGGGTCCTGGTCACCTTTTGTATCGGTATGGACCAAAACGACAAACGATGTAAGAACGCTAGCTAGCTGCTGCTCTATATTTTGTTCGTCTTTGACATGATTAAATTAGATCAATCGTGTCTAGTCATTAACTGATAGACCAGCCAGAAGGCAAGATCGATTGGTGGAGTATCTTGTGCGTTGTACTACCATCTGAAACTTTCTATAAAAAGCTTGGCAGATCTCCAAAAGTGGTCTAAGTGGTGACACTAGTAGGATCTACACCGTCAGGTCTCTCTGCTGCACATACTTGCTGATGTAACATACACAAACAAATCCGCTTAATTTGTGAGTGTAGTTGATGTTACTGCAGCAAAAGTGTGGAATCCGTCCCCTGGTTATCCAACGGCTCTCAGCACTCCAGATTCGTGTCGGTGCATTTTGCATTTCTAACCGTACATATGTAACATTCATATAACCTTCAAAGTGTATCATGGACATCATTAAGAACCCACATGAGGCATCACCTTCTCTCATACCCATCCCCTCCCGTGTGTCGAATAATACGAGAAGAGGCACGCCGACAGCACCCTAGTGGCAAATCAGGACCGTCGCCAAATCTTTGTCCACCAACCCAGGCACGGTCACCGGGCTCAATGACTGCTTCGACATCCTCTCCATCTCCATCTCCTATCTCCTATCTCCCTTTGCTAGTGCCTACGTCCGCCATGGCTCACGGTCTACATCTCTGGATGCCAAGGCAAGGTCGTGGGTGTCGTTAGTCTCTGACGTGGTTGTGGCGTCCGCAACGCCTCCTGCGACAATGCAATGTAAAACTAGTATGTGTTTGGGACTTAGGTGAAAAGAGTTTCTGTTTCTCGACTTTTCACTTCCTCTTGTTACTTAGCAATTTTTTTATCGCCGGGTTTATTCCGTTGATTCTCAGATTGTAGTTTTGTTGGCTATGTGCATCCTTGACGCAAAGGACGGAGGGCTTGAACATTTTGTAGTTCTTTCAGCTTGATAATTTCCAAAACCAATAATAAAAGGAAATTACTTTTGAAAAGGAAGTGTCACTTTGCTGATGTCAAAAAGGAAGAGGAAATGTCACTGTTTGCCGAAAGAAGAAATTAATGTCACTATGCTCATAGCGCCAAGTATATGCTAGGACAAAAGCATATGTACAGTAGATGCAACGGCAAACTGGTGGCCACATCTAACCATACAGGTGATCGATTTTCAGTTTCTCGACTTTTCACTTGGGTGACCGGCATATTACCATACAAGTATGTGTTGTGACAATTTTGTGTTATCACCAGGTTTATTCCCTTGGTTCTCAGCTTGTAGTTTTTTTTTTGAGAAGTTCTCAGCTTTTAGTTTTGTTGGCCGTGTGCAGCCTTGATACAGGGAGTGGAGGACTTGAACAATTTGTAGTTCTATCAGCCTGATATTTTCAAAACTAATAATAGAAGGAAATTATTTTCAAAAAGGAAGAAAGAGAAAACGTCAGTGTCCTGGGAATGAGGAAATAATGCCACTCCACATTAATGTCACTATACCGTCCGGTAGCGCCAAATATATGCTAGGACAAAAGCATATATACAGTTGATGCAACGGCAACATTGGCAACACGATCTAGGGGGAAGATCACCAAAATCTATGGCCCGCGGTCGTACGCCGACTGTTGCGGTGCCACGAGATCTGTCCCCCAAGGTTAGCAACTAGACAGACAAAGGCATCCTAGCTAATTTGTACTCTCGCTGTAAAGAAATATAAAAATGTTTAGATCACCATAATACTTATACTCCCTTTATAAAAAATGTAAAAGCATTTAGATCATGAAAGTAATGATCTAAACACTCTTATATTTCTTTATGAAGTGAGTATCTATTTACAGAAGTACTAAATACTCAAGTCAAGTCCCAACCAATTATAGCTTGTCCTTCCATGAAAATTCACATATGCACCCTGCTACTATGTTTGGCTTCGTAAAGCGCATGCCAGAAATGTAGTGCTCCTTGGCCTGTAATGGGGTGTGGGTTACTGGCTGGTGCAGGTTGATTGCATGTCGAAGCAACACGTGCCCCAAACCAAACATGGCGCTTGCTGTGTGGTAGCACCTCACCGGATCGGCTGCAGCTATAGTGAGTGGCGCTTGGACCCAGCCATGGGTTAGGAGTCGTTGTATATGGCCAAGGTTTTTGTGTTTGTGGCACCATATATGCCACTAATTATTAATGACCCATGGAAGTTGGAAATAAATATTTTTTGGCGGTATGTCGGAACGGGTATTTTAAACAAGCTTGTAGTTGGAGGAGCCAGTGCCACATCGCTGCAACACAAAACAAAGAACGTGCACAGTAGCTGGTCAGTTATCGTTCTTGGCGTTTTCGTTGTGGTTGTAACTACAGCCTACAGCATCATGGCAGGGGAAAGGAACACGGCACATGCCGATAGCCTCATACCGGTAAGGCCAACTCCACTGCGCGATCCTATTTTATCCGGCCCCGTTCATTTGAAGTAAAACAAACAAACGAGGTGGTCCAGCGCGCGACGGTCCGGACCCATCTGGTCCGTTTTATATCCGGGGCCGGCCCATTTTGAGAACAAAGTTGCGCCCAGTTTGGGTCACGACGGACAGCGAACGGATGCTTCGAACGTCCGCGCCGGGGCCGCGTGGCAGCCTACCTCCCACCCGCCAACATAAATGCGCACGGGCGGATGGCCCCACCTGTCATCCGCACTGCAAAGGGTCGCCGTCCTTCTTAAATGGGAAGCCGTGGACCGGTTGTCGTCCACAGTTCCCACTCCGGCCCTTCTCTGCCCCCTCGAAACCCTACACCCTCTAAACCCTAGCCGCTCCTCGTCGTCGACCTCGTCGGCCAGCCGCAACCATGGGCCTTTGGAAGCACGACCGCAAGGGGAAGCACGACCGCGAGGCCGGCTCCTCCTCGGGACGCCGCCGCGGCTTCGTCAAGAAGGAGGAGTCCGCATCACCGCCGCGCTCCTCCATTCGAGCCCCCGCGCCTGCCCCCTTCACTATCGCGCCTAGGGCCGCTGGCGAGCGCGACCGGCGGTACCTGGCCGTCGATGTGTGCTGGTGGTACTAGGAGACGAGGACGCCGGTCCCGTGGAGCGGCGTGCACCCCCCAACAACTGGCACCTCTCCGCGGACCGGGTCCCCGTCCTGCCGGTGCCAGCGAGCGGCCGTGCCAGGCACGATGAGATCGAGCGCCGCCGCCGCCTCCTTCCCGACGACCTATTTCACGACGAGAGGTACGCCCCCGACTCCGTCCTGTGGGACACTTGGCTCCAGGACGAGCACGATGTGCGACGCGCGTCGTACTTCGCCGGCACGGTATCGGGGCCGCGGCGGCTACGTCGGGAGGTGCGCGGGCGTATGCGGGTCCGCGGCGGCTACGTCGGGAGGTGCGCGGGCGTATGCGGGTCCGCGGCCTGACGCCCACGCCGTCGCCTTCCCCATCGCCACCTCCACCTCCTCGCATGACAGCGGAGGAGGAGGCCCGGATCATGGCGCGTGTCATGGACGACTCCATGGACGCGCACGATGAGCGCCAATGGCCGGGCCTCGAGGAGACAATGACCCTCTCTGCGGCCGACGACGTCGCCATCCCCGAGCCGAAGGAGGAGGTGACGGAGGAGCCGCCGGTGGCCGCCTTCCACCCGGGCCTGGTTGGCCAAGGGTGGACCTGGTCGTGCACGGCGGAGCAGATGGCGGCCGCCTTGGGGGGCAACTGGTTCCCCACACCGCGGCGGTCGCCGGAGCGCGACGCCTCGCCTCGGGAGGAGGTAGTGCAGGCACCGGCCACCTTCCAGCCCGCCGCCCCCGTGCATCGCGGGCCGCCGGCCCATCTCTGGACGCCGTCGGACTACGTCGACCTCTGTAGCGACGACGACGACACTGGCGGCCATTGAAGACGGCGACGGCGACGGCCAGGGCATGGACGGGCGCGGCAGCAGCGCGCGGGCGGCTTTTTTATTTTGTTTTTATGTTAATTATGAAACTGGGCCGTTTAAGTGCAGCGTGAAACTGAACCGTTTTGTGGCCGTGACCTTTATATATATTTTAAGTTTTTTAAGTGCGTTTATTTACTTTTTTAGACATTTTATTTTATTTTTTGTTTTTTTAATCACATCCACCCCGGACATGATTTAGGGTGCGGCTGCGTGCTAGGCGCACCCATGACCCAACGGACAAACGCGGACATGGGCGACCGCATCGCTGTCCTAAAAGAACAAAATTTAACCAAACCGGACATCCGTTTGAGCCGCGCGGTGGAGTTGCCCTAACTAGTCGACGATGGCTGCGGACTGATTTCACCAACCGCGGTAGCTGGCTCACGTACGAGGCCTGCGTTCCAGCCAGAGATATGCATATGGCAACGCACACTACTGACTGGCCGGGCTGCATACCGCAGCAACGCATGCATGCAAGTCAGGCCACACCATGCACCAACACCGACTGAGCAGATGGCAGCGCCACATGCATGCTGCATGCACGAGGTCCCGTCCGTACTGCACCAACTTGTGGAGCAGCCTGAACACCGGTGGCTCGTCGACCCCGTCCCATGCTCTCGTGACAGATCAGCAGGCATAGTGATGCCTGCGCGTGCGCGCGGCAGTAGTCAGACATACGTACCACCCTTGAAATGGATCTCAAAACAGCCTTTCGTCCAGCTTTATCTCTACTACTTAATCTACTACTTAAAAAAACGTAATATTTTTATTTCATCTTCTTCCCACCACCCTTTCATCCAACCTTCCATTATATGATAATCAATCATCTTAATTTACTTATTTTCTCAATCAATTTCACTTTAATTTACTTATCAAACTTCTAATCAAAATATAAGATAATTCACGATCAGAATTTGATGAATATTTATTTACACAATCGCATTATTATTGGCAAGTAAATCACAAGCTAATGTATTAGAATATTTATACTCTGTTGTAACTCGTTTTAATGAGATCAGATACATTACTACTGAGAATAGGGATAAATGTTAGTGGAAGCGTCTTCGATGGAGCAACGTGACAGCAAGAGAGTGGCCATGGACGGGCAAGGCATTCATACGGTGGGTGGGTCGGACATAAACATCAAGTGGCAATGGAAATGTCCTAGGGTTAAAAGACAAACCACATGGAGATGGACAACGAGCCTCCTAAGATGGAGTGGATGGCGACAATGGAATGCACAATATTTCACATCTTAACAAATAAACCTATCAAGGTTCAAATCTCATCATAGACTTGAGAATTGCCAAGGGGGCAAATATTAAATGTTTCCATTAATTGGCTTGTTGTTTTATACGAATTGTCTTAACAAAGTATATGGATTTCTTTGCATAGACAAAATGCAGAAAATCTTCACATATTCATATGGTCCTAGCTCATCCTTGTCGATTTACTTGCCATGGACAAAGGTCCTTTGCCTCCTACACTACTTTATGTCTTCGACCAGTTAAGATGCACCACGATATGCACCTCGTTCGGCATGCATGCCCTATGAATCTAGTTGATCTCGCCTTTCTATCATCGTCTTTTTGGCTCGGCATATCCCGCCGTCACCTAAACGAGGAAGAGGACAAGGCCTTCCGTCTGTTGTCTCCGTGAGCTATCTCTTCCTTTTTCTATTCTCGTACGAGGAAAAGGAGAGAGAGGTTTCTCTACCTTACTTTTCTCCTATTCTCTTCTCTTTTCCTATCAATTTGTTTCGTTGTGTGGTGATTATACTAAGAGGCAGGCACATTTAAGTGGGCCGGATTAAACTCTGAAGGTCTTTATGGTACAATCTATTTATGCTGCCTTTGTCGAAGCACATTTTTAGGGGACATAAGGTGTAGCTTGTTCTTTGAGCGGGGGTAATCAACACCTTTGTGACCATGCTATCGCACATGTGGCATAGATTGAGATGCATCTAAATTTCAACATAATTATTTCTTATGAGAGATCCATAAATCGTGCACTCATTAGTTCTTGTGGGTTCCTTCGTGTGTTTTGGTCTATTTTATGGCAGAGTGTCGATAAGAAGTGATTTCAATCTTCCTACGAACATTTTTCTCATGTCACAACACTCACAAGATAGTGTACTAGCAGAGCTTAGGTAAAATATTTTACCTTGAAATTTAGTCCCTGATTTGATTGACAAGCATGTGATAGGTTGATTAATGCCAAATTTTCTTATAGAAGGAGCCCACCGGGCCCGATTTCATTAAAATGGAATTACAAACTCATACCAACACAACCAATCGCACTTATTTAATAAAGAGCAAGTTACTTATGTATTCTATTGAGAGAGGCTACGAGAGACCTCACGCCCCTACCACGAGGCAGTGATGGTGGGGGCTGGCTTTATTCGCTGTACGTCGGAGTGCAAAGCTCACGTTACCCTACCCTTCCCTTGTCCGCCATAAGGGTGGATACCTGGATTACGGTGCGGATGCGAGATCCCACTATTCCATTAGTACTATTGAGCATAAGTAATAATTCCTGGCCTCCCTCCTCTCGGCCAATAGATGTGTTATTCCCGTGCAGGAACACCGGCGTGCATCTCAGTGGCGGCTCTAGGAATTTGCAATCAGGTATTCATGTGTATTCATTTTGCCAAAATCATTGCTGTTTTTTGAAAATTGTCATTGTTTTGCCAAAATCAACATTGTTTTGTAAAAATCATGGGTATTCACATGAGGACCCAAGAATACCCCTAGCGCCGCCCCTGGTGCATCTACCGTAGTGTCTATATGAGAGAGCTCAGGCGAGCTAGGAGCACCGACATGTCAATGGATTGTTGTGGCAGTCATTGGTACACCTGTGGTGAGGGAGTTCTGTCTCGGCCATCCCGATCCGATATGCCTCGAGTGGCTCCCACCTATGAGCCGAGCTCGGAGCAAACGTCAATGGAAAACTTTTGGAAGGAGATACCACACCTATCTACCCTGCTTTGACCGTTGTGGGTCAGATCAACTCCCAACAAAACCAGTACAGAGGGGGTTAGTTCCATCTTCCTGAGCACGTATCTAACATAGAGCGGTAGTTGGCAGTGGAGGCGGAGGAGTGGCCGGTGGTTGGGGGCGGCAGTTGTTCATGTTTGATTTCTAATTTTGTGGCTCTATGGCTGGGAGAGGTGAGACTAGGGTGGGGCCTGGCCTATCTCTAGTGGAAGGCGAGGCAACTGTACACCGATCCAGGGTGATACTAATATTGTTGGTTGGCATGGGACACCATAGTAGAGGGCACCGATTAACACACGTTTGTAGGTTATGGATATGGTATGGAGCACGGTGGTTTTGGGGGTGGTCATTCTAGTATGGGAAGATTCTCTATGGGGCAAGGCGGATTTGGCTCTGTTTAGAGGTAAGTGGAGACTTTGTTTCCAATCAACATTCGAAGTTCTTTGTGCCTCCCTAATAACCCATAGGTGTAGGGGGTCGCAACAGTCTTCGAGGAAGTATTACAACCACAATTTACTGATTTGACACAAAGGGAGCCCAAGAATACTTATAAGCCTTAGTGGTTGAGTTGTCAATTCAACCACACCTGGAAAACAATACTTGCTTGGCATAATTTATTTGTAGCAAAAGCTATGGAGTGAAGAGTTGAGATTGCAGAGTAGTAACAAAGACAACAATTCCTAGAAGTTTTCAAGAACAAGAGAAACATAACATAGGCACGAGAGTGGATAATGTACATTGCATGGATGGAATCAAATATGTAACAGCCGTAACACAGGGTAACAACAAAGTAGACCTAATTCATCAATCATATGTAGGCATGTAATCCGTATGCAATTGTACGTGCTTGCAGTAAGAACTTGCACACCATCTTTTGTCCCACCGTCCCATTTTAACGGGATCCTAATGGAAATTAAGGGTAATTAAGGCACTCCTTTCACAAAACATCGGAGCAAAGCATTAAAAATCTATGAACACATGTAATACTCAAATCATGTCCATCCCCATCGATGCCCTGATTATTGTGACATCAAGGTCTATGGTTCATGACCATAATGGGTGCATATAACTTTATCTAAGACCTAAACACACACACACACACATTCGTGAAAACATAAAGAGTTGAAATTTGAAATCATGGCACTCGGAGCCCTAGTGTCAAGCATTAAGAATAACAAAGTGTAAGAACGAAGTATGTCTACACGAGGGAGGGGGAGGGGTGAATGAGAGTTTTAAAATTTCTTTGAAAATATCAAAAATCTTGTTAGCCAGCAGCGGAGCGAATGAAAATATAGAACAGTGAGCGAATATAAACTATCGAATGTAAACTGATACATGCATTGAAGGAAATCACATGATTGAGATAATACGAATGGAAAGAAGGGGAACAGATGAAACCAGTGATGCTCGATGGCGACAGGGTATTTGTTCGACCAGTTCATCCTTCTGCACAAGGACTATGTTTGGTTGGAGGTGTTGTTACTTAACACGGAAGATAAACTCTCTTCACCCTATTCTCCTCAACAATTGGTTCGTTAACCAATGCCGATCACTCGTGGTAGATACTTGAGGCGATCTCCGAACCTTTGCAGACTTCTTCTTCGAGAACCACAATCACTCTTGGTCTCTAAAAAAATTAACACCTAACCATCTAGAGCGTTTGCAGCTCTCAAGAGTAATAGGCGGAGTGTACCAGACTTAGATTCGAGTGATGTTGAACGACCATATAATTTTTCGCCTCTAGGGGTTTTCTCTCGGTGGATTTTAAACTGAAATCACTTGGAGAGGGGGTTGCTCAACAATCTTCTCAGAATCAAACGGAGCAGCCGCTGGACAACGCCGGCGCGGGGTGGCTATTTATAGTTGCAGCCTTCCCTGGTGGGAAATGACCATTTTGGACACGCGGTCCAGCCAATGGCCAACAGACACGTTCTCAACAGTCGGATTTCAAAGAGAAACGGTAACATTACTTGAGGAACAAGTAATGCTAACTCCTCAGTCTGGTACAAATCTCTCACAACAAAGAAGATCTCAGTCTCTTGCTGGCAAGTATTTGCTCGGAACACAAAGAGATTTCTCTCACAACTTTCTTAGGATTTGGGTTTAGCATCAGAGAATCAAAATTTCGAATGTTAAACCCCTCTTAATAGTACGGTGGTCCTGTAACTCAATTAAGACAAGAAGAACAACAAAATAAATGCTACGTCTTTACTTCGTCTTCAATCTCCTTGGTCACAGTCACTTCCTTCGGATGAACACCGAACCAATTGCTTCACGTCAGCAATTTTTGAGGGGTCACTCTTGTTATGATTATCTTCGATGATAACCTTCACTGCAACGCAGGGAGATTACTTCCGTCCTTTGAATCAAACTCCTCATGACTTCAGGGACCTGTTACTCCGTGTGCACTAGCAAACACATAAGTCCCATACTGTTTACGTCAACAAACACCAAAACATAAGGGGTCAATCATTGCACCAACAGTCTCCCCCTTTTTAGACGGTTGTTGACAAAATAGATAATCATTGAAGTGAAGATAGATAAGTGAAAAGTAAATCAAACAAGAGTGAATTTGTGTTGCTTAGCTCGATGATGAAATAGACTCCCCCCTAAATGTATGCAGGGATAGAGATATTAGAATAATTCTCCTGCATGTATTGAGGTAAATAGAGGAAATTTCAATCATTCGAGTCAATGATTCACACTGATGATATATAATCCATCAAGATTGTAGTGCAATCATTCAAAACTCCAAAAAACAATTCCACCTGCAACACAAATGCTTTGAGAGAAATAGTTCAGCAGGCAGGGTTATTAACATTACAACACAGAAGTTTTACATCAAATATCAGGCAGTCTTTAAGGCAAGTTCGAAGTCTCACACGAAACCAAACCAAAGAAACACATAAAGCAAATCTATCGAAACTCGATGTAATTCTCCCCCTTTTGTCAACGAGTGTCAAAAAGGTGATGAATAACATGAGTGTAGAAACCGTGAACTTGCTCCACTCGGTGGCATCTCCAGAAGAACTGTCTGAGGAGATTTATGATTCAGACGTAACTAGAAAAAGTTCATCATCAACAGCAGCAGATTTTCCTTCAGGAATAGCAGCTTAGGGCTAAGAGGATGAAGGCACATTGGGGTCAGCCACTTGAGCAACATGTGAAAGCACCTTTCCTTTGGCAGGTTTCTCGGTCGGTGAGGCGGCTTCAGATTCTTCGGTCATTTTGCAAAGCTTCAGATGCATCAGATCAGTAGTTGGCTCTCGAGTAGGCATCAAAGGAGTACTGCAAGTTTGAAAATCTTCAATAGAGAAGCCTTTCTCAATGCAATCATAGAGCTCTTTGAGATCGACATTTAGGAGCTGCTTCTTGGTGAAGAACTTGCGAAGTAATTTCTAGAGCCTTTTCTTGTTTTCATCAGCAATGAGATGCGTGATTCTTGTTTGGTTGTTGATAGCATTCAGCTCAGCAACAAGGTGTTCTTTATCTCATCGATCTTCAGCAATGTGCTTTAGCAATAGTTGTTGTGTGCGCAAGCTGACTTCAAGCTGTGATGGAGGTTGATGAGTATCCGTTCAGTCGCTTCATGGCAGACGTGGCCCATCGAATCCTTTGTGATAATCTTGAGGGCTTAAAACAGACGATTTACCCGAAGAGATATCTTGCAAGACTTGTAGGGTATCACATACTGGAGGAACGAAGCTTTTGTGACTGACCTTCGCCAAATACTCGCTGCGCATGGAATAAACAACCACTTTCTGAATCCACGGTGCATACACTTTGAGGGTTTTTGTATACCGAGCAGAATCTTTCAAAATGTGCAGAAACATATCCTCAACATCAAATACATAACACTCGGAGATTGCGTAGATTGCATTACAAAGAACATCTGAGATGATGTTGTCTATATTCATCCAGGCCAGAGGGCAAATAGTGTAAGTGAGCATATGATATAGAGTCTAATTCTCGAATGTCAAATGCTTAGGCCTGGGAGGACCATTGTAGTCATGAATCTTTTCTTTGTCCATGGTGCATCGAAATATTTCATCTGAAATAACGTCAATATTATGCACTCGAATTTCATTGCTACCATGCTCAAACCGAGGGAAATGAAAATGCAAGACAAAATCAGTGGAGGTGCACTTGATGCGTTTGCCTTCGATCATCCACTCCATGATCCACTTGGAACTGTCAGATTCATCATGAGAGATGTACAAGGTTGCATAGAACTGAATTATATGATTTCTCTATTCCACGGATGTTCGAATGTAAAGACATTGGTGAGGCAAACATCTTCCAGATCTTGCAGTATCTGATCAAAACAACCAATACTCTTCATGGCTTGGATGTCAGGGAACTCATGAGGAAATATCTTCTTGCTGTCATAGAGAACCCGAGAGTAATAGATAGCCTGTTCTTTGGTCTAGAAAGGCGGTGATTCAAATGTGCATGGCCCATTGACGTCGAATCCATTGCAGACACTTATCTCTGTCATGCTTTGATTCTCCTGGAACAGTGTTGTACTTGTCATGAGATATATATTCAGCTGTGTTTGTAAAAGGTTGTCGACCACCCTTCTTCTTTTTCGGTGCATCTTCTTCTTGCTCATCAACATTTTGCTTGTTTCTCTTTCTTTTGCTGGTTGATGGGTGCTAGTTCTTGAGATTGCGTTGGTTTTTACCTTGAAGAGGAAAGGGTGATGCAGCAAAGTAGAGATAAGTATTTCCCTCAATTTGAGTACCAAGGTCGATCCATTAGGAGACCACGCACAAATCACCGAATACCTACACAAACAATCAAACAACTTGCACCCAACGCGATAAAGGGGTTGTCAATCCCTTCATGATTACTTGCAAAAGTGAGTTCTGATAGAGATAGATAAACAATAAAGTAAATACTTTTGGTATTTTTGGTTTATAGATCGGAAAGGAAAAGATTGCAAAAAATAGTAAATCAGAAACTAATATTATAGATCCGAAACTTATATGATGATCAACTCGATACTTAGAACAAAATATGACTCTATATGAATGCCTCCGGCGGTGTACCAGGATATGCAATGACTCATGAGTGACATGTATGAAAGAATTATGAACGGTGGCTTTGCCACAAATACTATGTCAACTACATGATCATGCTAAGCAATATGACAATGATGGAGTGTGTCATAATAAATAGAACGGTGGAAAGTTGCATGGCAATATATCTCGGAATGGCTATGGAAATGCCATAATAGGTAGGTATGGTGGCTGTTTTGAGGAAGGTATATGGTGGGTGTATGATACCGGAGAAAGGTGCGCGGTATGAGAGGCTAGCAATGGTGGAAGGGTGGGAGTGCGTATAATCCATGGACTCAACATTAGTCATAAAGAACTCATATACTTATTGCAAAAATCTACAAGTTATCAAAGCAAAGTATTACGCGCATGCTCCTAGGGGGATAGATTGGTAGGAAAAGACCATCGCTCGTCCCCGACCGCCACTCATAAGAAAGACAATCAATAAATAAATCATGCCCCGATTTCATCACATAACGGTTCACCATACATGCATGCTACGGGAATCACTAACTTTAACACAAGTATTTCTCAAATTCACAACTACTCAACTAGCACAACTTTAATATCACCATCTTCATATCTCAAAACAATTATCAAGCATCAAACTTCTCATAGTATTCAACACACTCATAAGAAAGTTTTATTATTAATCTTGTATACCTAGCATATAAGGATTTTTTAAGAAAATTACCATGCTATTTAAGACTCTCAAAATAATCTAAGTGAAGCATGAGAGATCAATAGTTTCTATAAAACAAATCCACCACCGTGCTCTAAAAGATATAAGTGAAGTACTAGAGCAAAACTATATAACTCAAAAGATATAAGCGAAGCACATAGAGTATTCTAAAAAATTCCAAATCATGTATGGATCTCTCAAAAGGTGTGTACAGAAAGGATGATTGTGGTAAACTAAAAAGTAAATACTCAAATCATACAAGACGCTCCAAGCAAAACACATATCATGTGGCGAATAAAAATATAGCTCCAAGTAAAGTTACCGATAGAAGTAGACGAAAGAGGGGATGCCTTCCGGGGCATCCCCAAGCTTTGGCTTTTAGGTGTCCTTAGATTATCTTGGGGGTGACATGGGCATCCCCAAGCTTAGGCTCTTGCCACTCCTTGTTCCATAATCCATCAAATCTTTACCCAAAACTTGAAAACTTCACAACACAAAACTCAAAGTAGAAAATCTCATGAGCTCCGTTAGCGAAAGAAAACAAAAGACCACTTCAAGGTACTGTAATGAACTCATTCTTTATTTATATTTGTGTTAAACCTACTGTATTCCAACTTCTCTATGGTTTATAAACTATTTTACTAGCCATAGATTCATCAAAATAAGCAAACAACACACGAAAAACAGAATCTGTCAAAAACAGAATAGTCTGTAGTAATCTGAAGGTAGCGCAGGATCTGGAACCCCAAAAATTCTAAAATAAATTGCTTGACGTGAGGAATTTATCTATTAATCATCTGCAAAAATAATTAACTAAATAGCACTTTCCAAATAAAAATGGCAGCAGTTCTCGTGAGCGCTAAAGTTTCTGTTTTTTTACAGCAAGTGTAAAAAGACTTTCCCCAAGTCTTCCCAATGGTTCTACTTGGCACAAACACTAATTAAACACAAAAAACACAACCAAAACAGAATCTAAAGAAATTATTTATTACTCTACTAAATAGGAGCAAAAAGCAAGGAATAAAAATAAAATTGGGTTGCCTTCCAACAAGCGCTATCGTTTAACGCCCCTAGCTAGGCATAAAAAGCAAGGATAGATCTAGGTATTGCCATCTTTGGTAGGCAATCCATAAGTGGGTCTCATAATAGATTCATAAGGTAATTTAATTTTCTTTCTAGGAAAGTGTTCCATGCCTTTCCTTAATGGAAATTGGAATCTAACATTTCCTTCCTTCATATCAATAATTGCACCAATCGTTCTAAGGAAAGGTCTACCAAGAATAATAGGACATGAAGGATTGCAATCTATGTCAAGAACAATAAAATCTACGGGCACATAATTCCTATTTACAACAATAAGAACATCATTAATTCTTCTCATAGGTTTCTTAATAGTGGAATCCGCAAGGTGCAAGTTTAGAGAGCAATCATCAAAATCATGGAACCCAACAAATCACACAAAGTCTTTGGAATCGTGGAAACACTAGCACCCAAATCACATAAAGCATAGCATTCATGATCTTTAATTTCAATTTTAATAGTTGGTTCCCACTCATCATAAAGTTTTCTAGGGATAGAAACTTCCAATTCAAATTTTTCTTCATAAGATTGTATCAAGGCATCAACAATATGTTTAGTAAACGCTTTATTTTGACTATAAGCGTGAGGAGAATTTAGCACGGATTGTAACAAGGAAATGCAGTCAATCAAAGAGAAATTTTCATAGTTAAATTCCTTGAAATCCATAATAGTGGGTTTAGCAACATCTAGGGTTTTAATTTCTTCCATACCACTTTTATCAATTTTAGCATCAAGATAAAAAAATTCCGAATTCTTGGAACGCCTTCTAGGTAAAGGTGGATCATATTCAGTCCCATCATTATCAAGATTCATATTGCAAAACAAAGATTTAATAGGGGACACATCAATAACTTTTAGATCTTTATCTTTATTTTCATAGCAATCAGGTTTAGCGGCCATCCTATTAACTAAGGTGGCTTGCTTATCTGAAATTTCAGCGGTCAACTTCTCAAGACGAGCAATTTGGGATCTCAAACCATCGAATTCTTCAGACATATCATCAAGCTCTTTATTCATAAAACTTTTCTGTTCCTTAAGCTCGTTTCTGAAGAAACTATTATGTTCAAATTGCAAAACCATAAAGCTCCTGACATTGCTTTCGATCTCTTCTAATCTTTTAAGGTGAAGATCACCAAATTTAGGTAGAGCCATTGCGACAAGCAAGCAAACTAACACACAAGCAAACAAAAAGCAAGCGGGCAAAAAAGGCAAATAGAGAAAGAGAGGGAGGATAGAGAGAGAGGGCGAATAAAACGGCAAGGGTGAACTAGCGGAGAGGAAAACGAGAGGCAAATGGCAAATAATGTAATGCGGGAGATAAGGGTATGTGATGGGTACTTGGTATGTTGACTTTTGCGTAGACCTCCCCGGCAACGGCGTCAGAAATCCTTCTTGCTACCTCTTGAGCACTGCGTTGGTTTTCCCCGAAGAGGAAGGGATGATGCAGCAAAGTAGCGTAAGTATTTCCCTCAGTTTTGAGAACCAAGGTATCAATCCAGTAGGAGGCTACGCGCCAGTCCCTCGCACCTGCACAAAACAAATAAATCCTCGCAACCGACGCGATAAGGGGTTGTCAATACCTACACGATCACTTACGAGAGTGAGATCTGATAGATATGATAAGATAATATTTTTGGTATTTTTATGATAAAGATGCAAAGTAAAGTAAAAGCAAAGTAAAAAGCAAAGGAAATAACTAAGTAGTAGGAGATTAATATGATGAAGATAGACCCCGGGGGCATAGTTTTCACTAGTGGTTTCTCTCGAGAGCATAAGTATTCTACGGTGGGTGAACAAATTACTGTTGAGCAATTGACAGAATTGAGCATAGTTATGAGAATATCTAGGCATGATCATGTATATAGGCATCACGTCCGAGACAAGTAGACCGACTCCTGCCTGCATCTACTACTATTACTCCACTCATCGACCGCTATCCAGCATGCATCTAGAGTATTAAGTTAAAAATAGAGTAACGCCTTAAGCAAGATGACATGATGTAGAGGGATAAACTCATGCAATATGATGAAAACCCCATCTTGTTATCCTCGATGGAAACAATACAATACGTGCCTCGCTGCCCCTACTGTCACTGGGAAAGGATATCGCAAGATTGAACTCAAAGCTAAGCACTTCTCCCATTGCAAGAAAGATCAATCTAGTAGGCCAAACCAAACTGATAATTCGAAGAGACTTGCAAAGATAACCAATCATACATAAAAGAATTTAGAGAAGATTCAAATATTGTTCATAAATAGACTTGATCATAAACCCACAATCCATCGGTCTCAACAAACACATCGCAAAAAGAAGATTACATCGAATAGTTCTCCACAAGAGAGGGGGAGAACATTGTATTGAGATCCAAAAAGATAGAAGAAGACATCTAGCTAATAACTACGTACCCGTAGGTCTGAGGTGAACTACTCACACTTCATCGGAGGGGCTATGGTGTTGATGTAGAAGCCCTCCGTGATCGATGCCCCCTCCGGCGGAGCTCCGGAACAGGCCCAAAGATGGGATCTCGTGGATACAGAAAGTTACGGTGGTGGAATTAGGGTTTTGGCTCCGTATCTGATCGTTTGGGGGTACGTAGGTATATATAGGAGGAAGGAGTATGTCGGTGGAGCAACAGGGGGCCACGTGGGTGGAGGGCGCGCCTGGGGGGGGGGTAGGCGCGCCCCCTACCTCGTGGCCTCCTCTTTTGTGTCTTGACGTAGGGTCCAAGTCTCCTGTGTCTTGTTCGTTGAGAAAATCACGTTCTCGAAGGTTTCATTCCGTTTGGACTCCATTTGATATTCCTTTTCTTCGAAACCCTAAAACAGGCAAGAAACAACAATTCTGGGCTGGGCCTCCGGTTAATAGGTTAGTCCCAAAAAATAATATAAAAGTGGATAATAAAGCCCAATAATGTCCAAAACAGTAGATAATATAGCATGGAGCAATCAAAAATTATAGATACGCTGGAGACGTATCACTCCTCTTCCTCAGAGGCCTTACGACATGACCGAGGAACAAAACAAAGCCATAGTGAAGGCCCAAGTGGATGCCCATTTTGGACCAAAACCGGCACCGCCGCCAAGGGAGAAAGTGCCCGAGGAAAAGATTGACCACTTCATTTGTATGGCTAGACCACCAGCTCCCAAGCCCGTTGACTCCGACAATGAGCGCCAACTCAGGAAGGCACATCGAGCACGACTTCAGAGGGAAGAGAGCTCGAGCTCGAGCCAACAAGCAGCTGCCAAGAAATGCGGGAAAACTGTTCCCCAGCTGGGAGAACAGGCGGCGCAATCGACCCCCCCCTCTTGTTGTGCCAACAACACATGAGAGTACGCGCGCCGTATATTATTGTGGGCAAACCGTTCCCCAGCTGAACAATCTGGTAATAACTGAGGAGCATATAAGGAATGCTAAAATGCTCGGTAACAGTGTTGGACAACTCCTCGACATCGAGCCCATGTCTCCGCTTAGAGAGGAGGAAATAAAACGACAATATGTCTGCGGCCAACCTTTGGTCAAGCCCGAGGAGGTCAAGAACCTCCCAACGAGAATGTATGAATTGCATCAATGGTACATGAACATTACCAAGATTTCCAATCGAGAGTCCCTCATGGTGAATGTCAAGGCGGAGCATTACTTCCATGAGAAAGCTCTGGCCGTTGAGTATACAGAACTGTTTCAATTATTCAATCAAGACGCACTCGACAAATCTCTCATCAGTTGCTATTGTCTGTAAGTGATTTCTTTCTGCAATTTAAGTCTCAAGCTAGCTGTAGTGATCATTTTGATCAATCATTACCTGTAATTATCCTCACTATATTTTTTTTGTGGTATTATGCAGGATGAAGATGTATGAAATGAAAAAATCTGGACGCTATGGCATTGGGTTCATTGACCCTAATACCGTTAATGAGTACACATGGAATATTCCAAGTTGTCGAGCAAGTTTAGAGGAAAGCATGCTAGAGTTCTTCAAGCGACTCAATAGCAATGAAGATATACTACTTCCTTACAACTTCATGTGAGTCACACTGTCTTGTACTACAAATTCTGTTTTTTGCTTACTAGCTAGCTAGATGTTAATAATTAAGTGTATAGGGTTTATGCTAGTTGATAGTGTTGTGCACATGCCCGCTTAATTAAGACATGCAAACGTGTGCGCATGCAGTTTTCACTGGATCTTGTTAATCATTAAAGTTGATAAAGGAACAGTTGAAGTACTGGACTCACTACTTAAGGAAGAAAGTAACTTCGCCATCTTCAGGAGGATAGTCGGCAGGTAATTTCAATCATTATTAACTATATCTCGGCCTATTTAATTAGTTCGTCATTTCCTGATATCAACTATTTAATAACCCCTTTATTCATTTTCTTTACTGGCGGGCAGGGCTTGGGCAAAGTTCATCAAGGTGACTCCAGGCAAATGGCGACAAAAACTGTTTTGGTTTCGACCAAAGGTAAGTAATTAAGTATTACTAGCTAGCTTACCATCTCTTTAATTCTTATTTCAATACCATTAATTAATTATCATGCTTGATTAATTATTATTTGGTTAAATTCCATTCTCGTAAAGGCCTTGAGGCAGGCTCCAGGGACTAATCTGTATGCATGCTACGTTTGCGAGAACATTCGTATGATGGCGTCCGAAAGGAACAAATCTCAAAGACAGGAATGAGTACGTTTGCCAGAACACTATTCACAATATTTACATCATTATCGATATCTAGTCACACAACTAATACACATGCATATTGATCTCCTTCTTAACAGTTCAAAAAGGTGCGGGAGAAGCTCCTAGTAACGGAGCGCATACTAGCACTTCAAGAGGAAATAGCGGGATTTTTGCTCGACCAGGTCATAGATCCCAAAGGAGAATACTATTACCCGCTACCGCCCCATGAACCACTTGTCATCGTGCTCCAAAGGCACCAAGGCAACATGTAGGAGAAATTATATATATATACATATATATATATGATCGGTTCTACGAGAAAATCTATTTATATATATATGCATAACGTGTACAATACGTAGTATCGTAAAATACCAGCAAATAAAAAAGAATTAAATGGAAAACAAAAAATTAATGAAAAATAAAAAATAAAATCAAAACCACCCCAAACATTTAGTGCCTTTTGGTGTTACCAACCGGTACTAATGTTCTACACGCACCTGAGCCGGGTTCGTGCCACGTGATGGCACTTTAGCGCTGGTTCGTGATGAACCGGTACTAAATGGGGGGAGGGGACCTTTAGTCCCCAAAGGCCCTTACGAACCGGCGCTAACGCCCGGTTCTACACTAGTGCTTGAAAGATGGACCGACTGTTGTCCTAGGGGGTCGTTCTTCTCCATATTCCTCCACAAAATCTCCAATGCGCCCACTTAGTCTGAAGTTTTATTTGATATTGCATGCAAACTACTACCTCTGTAAACTTTTATAGGATATTTTTGGTCAGTACTTGGAGTAGTTTGTAAAGAAACAAAACTTATGCAAACTGGACCACAACTCGGGGTGGGGTGGGGGTGGGGGGATTTTGGCATGTATTACGCATATACCCTATATCGTACCATCATCATCATTGCGTCGACGTAATCTGTTTGATCTATATATGATTTTCTTACTATTGCTGGCAATGACTATTAACTAAGTTGTTCGGACTTGATTAACATAAACTGTTCTTGCGGGCGAAAGGTAAAAGTAATGAAGCCGACAACGGATGTTGTTAATGCATCCATGAGGTCGCCATTAATCCTAGCTAGTTAGATGACCTGAGGCGTCAGGCACCAACGCGTGCATAGCCACATATAGGAAAAAGACCGATGGATCTTTACCAGCAAACAAATAGAGTACTAGAGTACTCCTACTAGCTGGAGCATCACAATGTCTATGGTGCGGCGTCCATATGCTGAGAGTTGCCAAGCTGACGTGCATGTGGTGTGACCGTACGTCAGGTCCCATCTCATTTCACCTAGCTGAGGTAGATAGCTACTCTCAACTTGTCTGGTTCCTAGTTCCTACACAGATGGCCAGATGGGCATACAGCACTACTCGAAGATGGGATGTCTTTTGGCCGCTTCCTGGGTGGGTTCCCGGCTGTGTAGGTGGACGTTGCCATTGTTGTTCGCTGTGTGGGGATCGATACCGATCGCTGATCAGCTACTAGTGATTGGTCCAGGTCAGGGGCCCTCGTCGTTCGTTGTCACTTGTCACTGTCTCACGTGGCACGTCCAAGCCGAAGAAAGAGGCCCGGGGAGCGAATATCAAAAGGTCTCTAAAAATAATTCTTGTAGGCCTCTCAGTCTTAAGGGCGTGCACCTGACACTACAATGCTTCAAATTTTATTTTCCATCGCATATATTTCAATAATATTTATATTCTAATTTCAAAGTCAAATGTAACATATGGTCAAAACAAACTAAAATTATAGATAAAACATGAAGATGCATGAAGAAACTATTTCACCGAACTCTTTCAAGAGTAAACCAATGGGGCATCGGTGTGGAGGAGGCCACGCCGGCGGACTAGTATTGCGCCATGGTGCATGACGGGCTACAATACCTCAAGTTAGCCGTGACAAAGAAAGCATGCTAACAACCTTGGCGCACAACAATCATGAGGTGCCACGAGATGGGGAGGCGCACATATGCAGGGAGGGAAGGCACACATTGTGGGATGCATTGGTGAGGTGGGGTTGTCGACCAGTTGCGGCGGTGCGGGTTAGAGGGCCCCTCCTCTTACATACGTAGCCTGGTAAGACTGCATTCATTTTTCCTGGGTTTCTAATTGGGGGGGGGGGGGGGGGGGGGGGCTTCCAACAATGGCCCATCAGCCACCGGAGCACTTGAGTAGAGGTTGCGTGGTCACGGGCAAATACCTGTTCACTTGGAGCAGGACTGGAATACACTTGCTTTTTGTTGCGTGTGGCTACCTCATCTACGGAGACGAGAAGCGCATGCATGGATGTGGTTTTTACATAAGCATTAGGATGCGTTGGTACAGAAAAAAAGAATGTACTCACCCCCGTCCACGATTACATAGAAATTTCCCCTCTTTCTCCAGACAGTGGCCTACCTTCAGACAGGGAGAGAAAACACCGGGCGAGTGTCTGCTCAGGGAGCTGACTCGCCACCTTAAAGATTCCAAAATTTCTCCAAGCAAATCAAGCAAATAAATGAAGAATTTGCAGTTATTACCTAGAAAGGGGACGAAGCAGTGATCCTTCTTCCAAACATTGGCAATACCTGAAGAATTTATCCAAGTAGTGAGGTTGTAAGAAGTGCCCCTAACCAGCAAGGCAACCATTGCCTATATGAATCTGGGAGGCTGGTTGACAGGCAAAGAGGGTTGAGGAGCCAAGTGTTCTCGAACATGAACTAGCGCGGGCTAGTAATGGTGGCTGTGGCGATGTTGAGGAGGGATATGATCGGAGGTGGGGGTGGGGGCACTAGGTTAGGGTGAAGTTGGGGGGGGGGGGGGTTGAGTTTCGGTTCTTGTTCAAGATGCTAGGATCAAGCCAGGAGGATTGGGGGGGGGGGGGGTCATGATACTTTGTTCACGTGAAACAACGGTCGAGCAAGGGACGATACTTCCTACCACCTGGGGTGGTTACCCTCGGGTCTCATATATTATCATGTAGTAGTATATATATTACTTTACCATTGTACGTATCTTCATATACTATATACTATATATATATATATATATATATATATATATATATATATATATATATATATAAGATACTTCAAAGTGAGTTACATGAAAAATATGCAGGTCGGCCCATGGTTTTTATTATATTTGGAAAATACAAACATATTTGGATGTAATATTGAGCATACTCAAAATGCGATACATACTACCAAAAAAGTAGTATATATACATACTCCCCAGCCATCACATTTCTTTTAAAGAGTTTATGGTTTCGCTGGATCCTTGTGGACACTTTCATACACCACTACCTAAATAGGCTTTTTAGTAGTTTCAGACCCTGCAAAACACTATGGAATCTATTGAATTTACTAATGCTAAAGACAAGGAAATATCACTGGAATAGCTACTCTTTTTCCTGCCATCAAGATGTATAAATGGTACTCCAATGGGCAACCTACTGCTCCCATTTTCAGGAAACTTTGGAAGAATGGCGCCATGCTCAGGTATCAAATCTTCTTTTGGCTAATCTTGGATGACATAATCAACACTAGGAATTTGCTCCACAGAAAATCCTTCTTCCTCCCATCCTATGCCTGTGAGTTATGCAGTACTGCTTCTGAAGAGACTACCATTAGTCTTTTCTGGAATTGTTCCTTTGCCTGGGAATGTTGGGATTGCTTTATTAACAACAGGAAGAGAGCCATATCAACTATGGATGAGACCATGCTCCTATTGCAAGAACTTCCACCTAAATTTGATGTAATTTGTTAGTATGGCTTGCTGGAATATCTGGACGCAGAGATTTTCAAACCTGAGGCACCTTCCATCTTCTCATGGAAGAGACTACTCAATGACCTCTTGCTGGTCAAGCATAGAGTCAACAGAAAGAATCAAGAGACCTTCCTTAACTGGATTGATCAGTATCTTACTTAAGCTCCCATGAATATTTTAGGCTTTCCTAGAATTGGTGTTGGTTAACTTTGTTCATTTTGAGCTTTTTGTAATTCTTTGTACATATTACTTTTTTATTTATAATATATACCATAGAACGATTGTTCCACGGTTCATGGTTCAAAAAATATTATGTTGAGGAAGAACAAATAGTGTTGCTAATTTTTTTATTTTTGTGTTGCTAAATTGGAAAACAACAAACTCTGAATTATATTTCAGTGGACAACACAAATTCTGAGTTAGGGGATCAGATTCGTCCAAATAGAAAGTTAGAAAATCCGAGATGCAATTTTGCATCATTGTAGGATCCACATGTACTGCACCGGTTGTATGGACTTTTCTTTCAAGCACTTCCTCCACAAAGAGCTGCTCTCCGGGGTCCGGTGACTCGCTTGACTTTAATATCTGCACCGCACCCCACACTACTGTAGAACCTCTCTATTTTCTCACTTGGGAAGATTCAGTAGTGGTATACTCATTGAGAGTCCATATATAGGATCGCCGCTGCTACCAATCCTAGCAGCAGCAGCTACCTTGGCATACAAAAATATTATAAACCTCGATGGAGAGGGCCACGACGACGTGGTTCCACGCGCAGGCGGCGGCGGCGGCAGCGGAGGACGACCTATATCTGGCGTTGACGCCGGCGGGCAGAAGGCTAGACCGGTACGACGAGCAAGCGCAGACGGTGTGCGTGGAGGGCAAGACGGTGCGGTTGTTCCAGTGCCTCTTCTGCGACAAGACGTTCCTCAAGTCGCAGGCGCTCGGCGGCCACCAGAACGCGCACCGCAAGGACCGCCTCGCCGGAGTCCTCGGCGACCCCTACAGCAACGACAGCCCGTTGGGAGGTGCCGCGACCGGGCCGTCCTGCGATTCTGCTGCCGGCTGGTCCATGTGCACCTACATCGCCTCGCACGGCCGTGGCGCCGCGGTGGCTCCAGCCACCGATGCCTGCACGCAAGAGAGATGGGGAGGCGGCCGCGCTCCACGCTTCGCTGAGCCGACGCCGCTCCTGGACCCGTCCACTGGCCGCGACGGCATGGGTCGGTCAAAGGCCTCTGGCGCCGGCGAGGCGCTGGACCTCGAGCTGCACCTCTAGCTATTAGCGTCGACCGGCCGGCTGCTGAATTTCATATATAGCACAGGTGACGCTAATCAGTTCATCTGCAACTCGCTTTTTTTTTTTTAGAAAAGCAGGATCACCACAGGCTTCCGCATCACAACGATGCACACAACCATATTCTATTAAAGTTCAAGAATGTCTTGTACTTGTTCTTATCGATTTCTTTGTTAATTGCTATAATTAACTGGGTCCTCGAACCAATTAACCATATTTGTGATTAATCTCCTTGCAGGTGTCGTCGACGGAAACATTCAGCAACAATTGTAATCGTCTGTGTCGGCGATCGAACTTGGTATCGCCACGTCGGCTGCTCTCGGTATATTTGTGTTCTTGCTTCATATTGTAGGCAGCTAGCTGGCATTGTGGTTTCACCCGTCAATATTCATCTCGTGATAAAATAAGGAAGCCGATAACTGCCACACGTGTGGTGTGGAGGGCAACCCGCCCGCACGCATCGTGTGGCATAGACGGGAACCGCCCCGCACGACCCCGTCCGCGCGCACAAAAGCGCGCCCGCACGTCCGGTGCGTGGCAACCCCGCCCGCACTGCCTCGTCCGGGCCAGACGAGCCGCTGCCCGCACGACCCAGCCGTTCCCGGCCTCCGATCCGTCCCCTCTCTCGTCTGCGCCCTTGCCCCCCGCCTGTCGAACCCCGACCTCCGTCGCCGGCCATCTCTGGTTGCCATGGCAACCAGAGAGGATCTGTAGGGCGCTCCCACCGCAAACCACACCCCTTATCTCCCCCCACCCCATCCCACCCCCCCAACCCCCACTCCAACAACGCCCTCCAGAGACGACCAGCTAAAAGCAGGTGAATCTCCCGATCTCCCTACTGTTTCTCATCCTCCTTCTGGGCAGAAAATTGCAAAATTACCGACGAAGTTGGCAACTAGATCCATCCTACAGGGTTAAAACACTACATACGTTGTGTGACTTCGCAGTTGCCAAGCAGAATACACTAGATCTGCCATGTAGTACGCTAGAGATAACCATGAGTTCTCAGTAGGTTGATGCTCCTAGTTGGTGAATGAATGGATGTGCAGGAATCCATAAAAAGGGAGAGAGAATTGATAAATTTGGAATAATGGGGTGTGTGAAAATTAATTGCCATTGGTGTATAACGTCAGTTGCCACCTGTCATTGTCGTCAACTGCCACCATGTCAACTTATTGCTTGCCATCCTATTGTAGAGCCTGATGCCATCGAATCAAACGGATAGCTAGCACCAGATTTTAGAAAAGGACAGTGGATGTGCATGTCCTACTAGCCATGATATGTTGGTTGCCAACGCATGAAAATGTGATAGCACTGACGTGTTAACTTCTACATGCAAGCAGCACAATGATAAATTTTTTTTTGGATTGTTGATGCCTTCTTGTTCATCCAGTGATTGAGAGCACATCAGAACAGAAGCGAGACACGGAAAAGAATGAATCACGAAGATGGTGCAGATGATTGGGGTTCTCAAAGGCCAGAAACGCCGCCACCTTTCGATGCATCAGAGTACAGTCAGCTCATCTCTGCAGGGCCATTGCTGCCGCTGCTAGAACAGTATGCAGGCGTAGGTACGATGCGTGCTAAAAAATGAAGAGAAACATTTGCCATCTTCGCGACGATGGACATGACATTCTACTTATGTCGTGCACTGTCATTTGTCTTGCAGGTTCTTATGACCAGAACACTCTTAGGGGGGCCCCGTGGCAAGTGCAGTCACAAGGCGCTAACGCTGACAAATGTACGGGCAGCCAACTCCAACTAGCTAGTATGGCTAATCAAGGTAATGCAAAAACGAAAAAAGAGCACATAATGCTGTGGACATGAAAAATGAACATGAAAAAAAGATGGCAAAAGGACTCACGAGTTATCACGGGTGTAAAATGCAAAGCCTTCGTGCAGCACGTGGAATCGGGCAGCACCCATGTACCTGCCATCGACGTCGTACACATGTGAGTCCATAAACATAGTGAAGATGCGGATGCTCAGTCAGCACAAGGAGCATAGTTGACAACTACAAAAATTGCCATGACTGGTCTTCTACGGTTGCCATGTATTAAAAACAACATTTGCCATCTCTGCACACCTGCAGTTGCCATGTAGGAAAAGCTGCAGTTGTCATGAAACTGCGATTGCCCTACCGATGCAACTTCAGTTGCCATACAAGCAAAAATGCATTTGCCACATAAGGGCAACTGCAGTTGCCGTGCTAGCACGAAATGCGTTTGCCGCGATTTGACCAACCACTACTATGATTGCAGGTTATTACGCTGGCGGTGACCCGGCAAACGTCTCCTGGCAAGCTTCGCAAATTCCTGGTGGATCACGTCATTATGGTGTAACAGACCACCCACGATGGTCAAATACAGCACAACAAGGTAGAGGGAAAATATCTGAACCACAAAAAACAGCGCTACATTTGCTATTTGTAGTTATTTGTAGGCAAAACAATGGTTGCCATGTTTGTTGAACAGTAGGTGCCATGTCTGCACACCTATAGCTGCCATAAAAATGACCACCCACAGACTGACGGCTTGCTGTCTGTAAAAGATGTCATGGAAAATCACTCGAAGATGGTGTGATCCGTTGCGATCCACATGTTATCCAACACAAAATTCTTAATCTCGTACCTGTTTTTCCCTGTTACAGAACCTACAACTACAATGCACAGCGGCGCCGGCACATCTACTGCGGGGAGCTCTGAGCGCACGGAAGACGCGTTCCACCAGACAGCAGACAAACATGCCACAAACAATTTTGAGTCAGAGTCGGGAATGGCAATCATTCCAGCAATGCCGGCAAGCACCCCTTTGAACACAAGCACTGGCAACTCTCAGGTAGATGGGACTGCCGCCCATACTGAAGTGAACGATGAAACTGACGACTGCCGCCCATACTGAAGTGAACGATGAAACTGACGACAACGCGCAAGGGGATGAAGATGGTGGGCAATCAGAGATCGTGGTGCCTCAGCCACCGTACATTGGGCAGAGATTTGAGTCATTTGAAGCAGCAAAGGAATACTACCAGACATATGCAAAGTTCCATGGGTTTGCGGTCAACACCGAGTACCATAGGAAAATTAAGAAAACTAACGAGTACAGCAGAGGTGAGATGAGGTGCCACAAGGCACGCAGGAACAAGAAGGGGAAAGGCGATGCGCCTGTCGTTCCGGAACGAAAGAGAGGTATCATTCAGAAGACTGAGTGCCCTGTCCGGTGTAAGCTAAACGTAGATGGAGCACAGTGGGTGGTCAATGAGTATTTTGACGAGCACAACCACCAACTGATAAAGAAGTTCGACCTGGTGAAATTTCTGACCGCCCACAGAGGGTTCACCCCCGTCGAAAGGCAATTCGTAAAGCTGCTACATGATTGTAACGTCGGTCCATCGAGAATGGTGCAGATACTATCTCTCATCCACAGCAAAAAGGGGACTCTGAGTAGCATGCCATACATACCAGCTGACGTCACAAACCTACGGGCAAGGTACCGTAGAGAGAGCAAGTTGGCAGACATAGAGGCCACAATTGCCTACTTCGATGAGAAAGCCAAAGAAGATGCAGATTTCTTCTACAAGATAAGGTTGGACGATGAGGGCCGTGTCAGGAACATGTATTGGGTGGATGGTGCTGCAAGGAGAGCCTACAAACATTTCCGAGATTGCATTTCATTCGACGCGACGTACCTCACCAACATGTACAAGATGCCATGCGCTCCGTTCATAGGGATAAATAACCACAATCAGTCGTTGCAGTTCGGCTGCGGGCTCGTCCGGAACGAAGACACGGATGGGTACGTTTGGCTGTTCAAGACCTTCTTGGAGTGCATGGATGGACTTGCTCCGATGAACATAATAACGGACCAGGATTTCAGCATGCGTGCAGGAATAGAGGAGGTCTTTCCGTTGGCAGTGCACATGCACCGTAGGTGGCACATTATAAAGAAGGCTGAGGAGACGCTAGGACCGTTCTTTGCTGACTGTCCAGAGCTGCACAAGGCATTCGAACTGTGCGTGGACCACAGCTTGACGGTGGAGGAGTTTGAAAGGAGCTGGATGGCCATGACTGAAACACATCAAGTTCAAGACAACGAGACTCTTGTAAGCCTGTGGGAGAAGCGGATGTACTGGGTGCCGGCCTACTTCATGCAGTGCTTCTTCCCCTTTCTGCAGACTACGCAGCGCAGCGAGGGGTTCAATGCTGTTTTGAAGCAGTACGTCAGTCCTGGCAACTCATTGCTACAGTTTGCCAAGCAGTACACAGCTTTGCAACAAAAAATTCTGGGATCTGAGCTGCAGCAAGAAGCGAACACCGCGCTAAAGCAGCCAAAATTGCTAACGTACTTACCGATGGAGAGGCAAATGAGCAAGATATACACCAACAAGATCTTTAACAAGTAATTCAGTTGCGTTACAGTCTTATTTGCAGAAAAAGCACCAAGTCAGTATGTGCCTTATAGAGTGCGATGCAGTTGCCATGATTTTGCGGTTGCCATGTTTAATAAAGTACTGTTTGCCATGCTTACTCAGATGCAGTTGTCATATTCAATAGAAATTCTGTTTGTCATGCTTACCCGGATGCAGTTTCAATGTTCAATGAAATGCAGTTGCCATGTTTA
The DNA here is from genome assembly GCF_056163025.1 of Triticum urartu. Taxonomy (NCBI): domain Eukaryota; kingdom Viridiplantae; phylum Streptophyta; class Magnoliopsida; order Poales; family Poaceae; genus Triticum; species Triticum urartu. The sequence continues at coordinate 652,081,617 of NC_141877.1, read as the reverse complement.
ATGCAATGTACTTCCACTGGACATGTTGGTGTGCAAATGCTAGTGTCAAATGGAAAATGTTATGTTGTTGCCATGTCTATTGAAATGCAATTGCCATGTTTACTAAAATGCAACTGCCATGTTTGCTGAAATGCAATTGCCATGTTTAATAAACTCTAGTTGCCATGTTTAAAAAAATGCAGTTGCCATGTTTAAATAAGATGCATCTGCCATGTTTGTTGAAAATGCAGTTGCCATGTCTATTGTACTGCATTTGCCATGTATAGCGTACTGCATTTGCCATGTTCAACATACTATATTTGCCATGTTCAATGAATTACGTTTGCCATGTTCAAACAAAATGTATATATATTTTCCATGACAACATAAGGTGCTACAAGAAAAAAGCCCACAATAGTTTAACAAAAAACACACAAAAAATGCAGATTCCAGGAAGAAATAAAGCGTGCCAGCATGTTCACGGCTTTCCAGGTGGACGAACGTACGTTCAAGGTGTGTTCTATTTTGGGCATGTCAGATTCAGAACCTGAAGACCCGGACAAAGGAAGGAACTACTTCGTCACAGCCTCGATAGGCGAAGGCGAGTTCTACTGCCAATGCTGCAAGTTCGAATGGGACGGCATTGTGTGCTGTCACATACTAAAAGTAATGGACGTGAACGCTGTGACACGGATGCCCCGACATTTCATAAGGCGGCGATGGACTTGGGACGCTGACGATGCGTTGGCGCCGCAAACAACACACGCAGTTCTGGTTGTGCATGACGAGAGACCAGAGTCAACCATGGAAGCCGTGAGGCACGTTGTGCTGACAAAGAACTATGCTGAGCTAATTGATGAAGCGTGCAAGAGTGATGACACAGCGAGAGTCGCAGAAAAACACAGGAAAGCACTAAAAAGAGAGCTTGATGAGATCAAGAAGAGGAAAGCCGAGGAAGCCTTACACCGGTTCCCCCGCACATCAAGCGTGCCTTCATCCACGGGGCCGTCGTCTGAAAACTCGGAGATAGGATCTGGAACAGCAAGCACACAGACCCAGGTCAGGAACCCACCCCGTTCCATCACAAAGGGTCGTCCAAGAGAGATAAGGTACAAGTCGGGATTGGAGATCCAAGCAAAACACAAGAAAACGAAGAAAGGGGCGGCCAATCCATGAGCAAAAATTGTGGCGTTGTGGACATTTTGTTTTGTACCCTAGATGTTGAGAATTCTTTTTTAAAACAATTGGGGGAATAACTCTTCAGGGGCATCAGAAGTGCAAGGGAAAATTCATTGAATGGTTAAATGCAGTTGCCATGTTATGGGTACTTAATCTGCCATGATGTATGCATTTAATTTGTCATGTTATGTGTAGTTAGTCTGCCATGATTTTTGATACTAAACATGCCATGCTAATTTATGCTAAATATGCCATGCTGTTTTGTACTGAATATGCCATGCTAGTTGTAGTGGATCTGCCATGTTAATTGTACTGGATCTGCCATCTTAGTTGTGCTGTAGTTGCCATGTTAATTATGCTGGAGCTGCCATGTTGTTTGTACTGTATCTGCCATGTTAGATGTACTGGACATATGCCATGGTATTCCTGATGACTCTGCATGGCATGTATTCACATGACAAAAACGACGCGGTTTACGGGCACGTAGTGTGTTGTGTGCAAGTGTATGGGAAACAAGTTGGAAAACAGCGTAACGTGCATAAACCCCAACAAAAACGTTGTGGCTGCATGATCAACCTACCCTCGTGCAGTTACCGATGAAAATGAAGAAGCAAAACAGCCAAAAATGTAAAACGACAATGACTTCCACTACCCATGTCTGATGAACTACATTTGCCATCGTTTTTAAAACATCATAGACGCGTTCAAAGCATCAAACCGGTGCTAGAAACGACGAAACCATTGTAATAATTACGCCTAAAAGTAGGTTCACGTCCACACATATATTACATGAAACTATTCAAATGTCACTCGCACACCACCACTACATAGTAGCCTACGCGGGGTTGTAGCCACAACATAGCACACAAACATAGTTTTCAACGATAAACAACGAGATAATACCTTACATTCCTCGGCAACAGAATGTAAGGTGTGCGTTCGGTCTGTAACGCCACGTGATCACTTGTACTTCTTGGTGACTTTCTTGACAGCTTCCTGCACAAACTCGCGTGCTCCCGACCGCTTGTTGAAATCTTCATTCGTCAACTAGTTCCATGTGTGGATTTTCCGGAGCTCAATGACCGTTGCAGCTGTGATAGCGGGGACAATTCTGCCTTCCCACTTCGCAAGGTACTCCAGCGCGTGAAAGCCACAGTCCGTCTTGCACGAGGAAAAGAGTAACGTGACCACACAAAGAGCTCAGACGTAACAAAAGACAGACTTCAATTTCAGATCTGACAAACAAAACAGGAATTGGATTGATGTAAAATGGCAGACGAAAAGGGAGGAAGGAATTACGTGTTCCCTTGCTTCGTAGTCGGCACATACTCAGTCGGGAAATGACTGATCTGGACCTTTGAGTGTTCATAGTGACGGTGCCATGTCTCTTTGAGGTTCTTAATGAAGAATTCAGCATGCGTGGTGAGGTCTGCATCATCTTCCAAACGGATTGAATCAAGCACCTCAACACGTTGGTTCTTCAGGTCAAGACAGATCACGTAGTGGTGACCACACTTGTCGTGTGGGTCATGTGGTGAAAGCTCCTGGAACATGGGGAACATGACCTGCATTTAAAAAAGTGAGGAAAATGAGAATCAACGTTTGCGTAAAGAACAGCAGAGGGACAAAGGAATTAGAATCACGTAGAAAAACTCTGGTTATGGGTGGGGGTAGTTGAAATAAAGTTGCCGTCCATGTGTGAACAAAAGTATGCCATGTATTTTACTGTCAAGTTGCCACATAGTTTGCGCGGCATGCAAAAATCAAATAAGTCAGTGTGCACGGCAGCTGTTGCCACATGAAAACAGCTGCCACGTAAAACACAACTGCAGATGATGGCAACAAAAAGCACATCTTGTGAAAAAAAAGTGCAGACATTGAAGTAGTACTCACATATTTCTTCATTGTGAGCTTGAAATCACCGTGTTGGGCAAAGTTCTTCCTTAGGATTTTGTGGTGGAAGTCACCATCCCATATTTTGCAGGTCACACTGTAATGCATGATTGTCTTGTCGGCGCACACATCGGTGTGGTTGTTGATGTAGTCAATCCCGCATGCAACTATGTTCGTCGACATTTTGCCGTTTGGCCTCACGGACTCAGCAAGATCACCAAGGTCAACGTACGTCACTCCGCATTGAATGACTTTGGTTCTGTCCAAACATGAGCTGTATGAAAACAATATAACATGGAAGGATCATGCCTACTAAGTAAAAAAAATTTATGAAAGAACTAAAACAATATAACATAGAAAGTACGAAGGATGTGACTGGTAAAAAAGGAGCAAAGCAAAATGAGATGTTATGGGGTGTGGTCGTTTACGCTTTCAGCTCCTTCATGTGCTTGCCACTGGACCTCGCATTTCCAAACCGCTTGACGATATCGTACAGCTGGGTCTGTTCTTTAGTGGCCCTGAATTCGGGCTCGTAGTCTTCCGCGGGAGGTGGGTGCACTACCCTCTGTTGCCTTACAGAACCAGGAGTGGCACTCCTAATGGTATCCTCAGATACCGTGTCTGTAGGCACGTTGGAACTTGATTGCCCTTGCCCTCGTGAGGACTTCCTCTGCAATGCTGCCTCCTCAAGCATGCGGTAAGTTTCTTCAAGAGACGGTGAAATCTCCTCGGGTGTGGCTGCAGTGATAAAAAAAGTGGGTTAGGATACCTAGGAAATCAAAAGCAGATGGATTGTGAGAAAAGATGGGGTGCATGATGTGAGTTGTAGGTAGGAAAAAGTGGGGCAGTTGCCATGTGTGGTCCAGCTGTAGTGACCATGTCATAGCAACTACAGTTGCCATGTAGTTGGAATGTAGTTGCCATCTAGTTGGAATGTAGTTGCCATGTCACAGCAACTATAGTTGCCATGTTGTGTCAACTGCACTTGCCATGTGATTGCTTTATGAAAAAATGCAGCATGGAAACAAAAAAAAATGCAGGTGACATGGTGTTGAATCAATTCCAGTTGCCATGTGTGATGCACTGTGTTTGCCATGTTACGGAGACTACGGTTGCCATATTGAATCAACTTCAGTTGCCACATGGTTGCCCAAATGTAAAATGCAGCATGGCAGAAAAAAAGTAGGTGACACGGTGCATCAAATCCAGTTGCCATGTCATCGCATGTCAGTTGCCATCACAAGTTAGAACCCCCCAAAACAAAAAATATGATTGGGACAACAGTGAAACTACATAGACGTGTGCAAGAAAAATCATATGGACATGGCAAGTGTACCCGCCACAATCGGCTCTGCGAACTTGATAGCCTTCCTGCCCTCGACCATTGGCTGCGCCATCATTGCAGGCATGCCTCCTGGGAATGCAAAGGCAACTGGCATAGGATCTTGCACAACCGGTTGATCTTGACTGATGCCAAGGTTGAAACTCGGTGGGGTAAAGGCCATTGGGTGCCTCTCATTCCTGCTGGCCGGACCACGAATGACTTGCGGGGCAGAATCCAAGGGTGAAAGATCAACAAACATATCTGAATCGGCCGCTGCAGAATGATCGTCCTTATTTGCATGGCGGGGCGTGTTGTCAGTGGTATCAACCGTAGTTTTCATGACAATCTTCTTGTTTGGGCTGTAGGGGACACCGACGTTGACTGGGAGCCTGGAAGTGCATAGATTTATGCTGGGGATTTCCACTGCAGGAAAAGGCGCAGTCTGCTCCGGGTGTTCACCTGCGTCGCTCGTGCCCGGCTTGACACCTGCATCAGTTGTGCTCCGGTCTTCAGGTTTCTCCGTCACATTGCTTTTGGCAGGTGGCGGGAACAGTGTGGACGCAGGAACAAAACCAGACTCGTCTCTCCTGCTCCTGGCTACTGTCGGTGCGTTCGGTATGTCTGTTGGTTGCTTGCGGGGGCTACGACGCCTAGGTGGTAGACCAACACGCGAAACAGTCGCCTTAGCAGTATCTGCACTGCCAGGAGCTGGAGCTGTTGTGCCAGGACTCTCACCTGTAGATGGCATGTCCTTGTGAACTGCCGCCTCGACCGCTTCTGTCGTGGACACAGGAGTGCCACCGCGCACGCGCTTGGAATCAGTGTCAGATGAGCGGGAATCCTCCTTGCCTAGGTTCGTCTCGGGAGCATCCACTTCAACGCTTGCTGATGGGGTGGCATGACTCACAGCAGCATCCTTCATTGCCAGAAGGGTTGGCAGTATTTCAACTGTCCTGGCAGATACCGACTCGTCACTCCCCGATGTACGGATGGCTGTTGTTGTAGGCTGCACATCTGCAGCCGGCGGAGATGGTCTGCCACTTGCATCAGAGTTGGTGGGAGCGGTCAACGGTGCAGCAGCAGTATTGTCGACTGGTGCCTCCTGTACATCTGAGTTGCCCCCTGTTGACAACTTTGAATGCATGCGTTCGAGTGGGTCCTTACTGATATGCTTGGACCCACGCGTAGTAGTCTTCTTCACCCTGCAAAAAATGAAGCGCATGAAAAAGGTATTTAAAAATGAAACAAAATTATGTTTGCCTTGGTAGAAATCTTAAGAAAATGGAAAAACAGGTGGAAAAGCTGGCAGTTGCCATGTGTCATAACTAGCAGTTGCCATCCAGCAGCAGTTGCCATGTTAGCAACCTTGAAAGAATGATAAAAATGTCTGATCTGCCATGAATGCAATTTCAAACCTAGGCGTGGGATGAGCTCACAAGACAACGGTAAAAAGATGGCAGTTGCCATAAGGTACATTAAAGTTACCATTTGGCCTACATTCCACTTGCCATGTGAAAAACAAAAATAGAAGTTGCCACACGTTTAGAAAGTAAATAAAATATCATTTGGTAAAACAGCGGTTGCCATGTGGGGGGGCGATGACAGAAGACAATGTGACAAGCTAAACGAATGCATTGGAAAATCAAAAAATATAGCGCTATGTCAATGAAAGCGGATGAAGAAACCTACTTCCTGACTGCCTTCCTCAGGTCTGGCAACACGACAGGATCCCCGGTGTTGGTTGTCGTCGTGCGAGGAGATGTCCTGGTGGAAGTGGTATCACCGGCAATGGGGGCACCTTTGTTCAACCGAGCAGAAACACGGGTTGGCGTTGGCGCCTGTTTCTTCGTAATTGCTCGTCCACCAGCTGTCGGCTCGCTGCACGTATGAGATGGAGGTAAAAAAAAGAGGTGGCAATTGTCAGTCAGCAATCTCGTTGCCGCGTTTGACAGGACACAAGTGCAAAAAAGAGGATGAGTCTGTTCGAAGAAAATAGACAAAGCAAAAAGCTAAGATGAAAGTCGAACCTCTTCCTGGCAGCTACAGGGTCGGTCCTAGACCTCTTGCCAGCAGAAACTTGCCCAGCACCCTCTGGAGCCATCCCCCTCTTTGATGGCAAAACCCCTTCGCCTCTCACAGCCATGTGTTGTTTGACTTTATCCGGTTGGGGGACATCTGTTGCATCCTTGCCCTTGTTACTACCTGCGCGAACTTCAGCGTGTTCATCATCATCGGTGTCCTCTTGCACATTATCCATGACATCATCGTCATCCTTGCTGAGACCAGCGTCTCCACCTAGTTCATCTTGTGTGTCAGTGAGCTCCTGGGAACTGTTGTAGTCATACCGGCCACGGCAACCGGTTGGCCGGTGTGTACGTTCTGGGACGAATGAAGTGAATTGCCTCGCAACCGCGTCGCCGTCAGAGCCACTGAGGGACGTCCACCCCTCAACCAACTTCCCGAGCAAGCCAGTCATTCCAGATGCAAACTGCCCTATTAGCTGCTCAACAGGTGCCCTCGCCTGTACACAAAACAAAGAGGCATCAATGACAACCCCGTGTTGCAATCACTTGCACGACATCGAAAAATACTCCACGGCAAACCATATATGTAGATCTTTTGATTACCTCTGAAGGACAAGACGGAGCTGAGTGCACGTCCATCCACTTTTCAAAGTTTTGAGGCCCCCCAAACATGCTGTAGTCTATAGAATGCTTGGCCATCAGCTGGGGAGAAAGAAAAAAAGTAGCAACGATATAAGAGAGAGAATGATGAACACTGACTAGCAGTTCATGTGTTGCAAAAAAAAGCAGAACTAACCTGCAGTTTACCATATTTGCTATCAGTTACCCTGTCTGCAGCAAGCACAGCCTTGACAGCATCGATAGTCCACGCAGAAACAGCAAACTTGTGCGCAGGCGGCGGGCCTCCTGTCCCAGTGAAGTCCACGGTGGACAGATCAAGGCAGTCGACGTACATGAGCTGATGTACAACAATTTTAAAAAGAAAGAAAAATCAGTTGCGGTCATGGTATTTTGCGACAAATAACAGGATAAAATATATGGTATTTTACGAAGAATATGCCATCTGCATGTGCTAGTTGCCATCATAGAGTGATGGCAGTTGCCATCATAGTATGATGGCAGTTGCCATGTTGTCATGTTGGCAGTTGCCATCACAGTATGATGGCAGTTGCCATATAGTCATGATGGCAGTTGCCACATAATCAACATGGCAGTTGCCATCTTGTTATGATCATGTTGACATGCATGAATAAATATGTGTTAAAAATAGTGTTCACATAAAGGACCGGTAAAAAAATACCATTAAATGCAGTCGACAACCCTTCTGGTACACCTTGCTTGCAAATGCATCATGCAGGAAGTCGGCAATGAACTTACACCAGTTCATGTTCATCACATCTTTCAGTTTCGCCTGCACCGCATAAAATTCAGGACAAGGAGTTGCCGCGTCAGAATTCCAATGGAAAAAACAACAAAAAAAACTGTGAGTGACTAGCTTGCACATGACATCGGAGCAAAAAAATTGAAGGAAAAATAATGTAGTAAAGATAGATCATTCACCAGGATGGGGAAGCATTTGTTGCTTGGGCAAAGAGAAGTGGTCGGCGCGAAAACGGCTGAGATGAGGTACATGAGTAGCTTCATCTTGAAAACATCTCCGTGCGTCGTCATGGCCTCCAACGAATCTGCCACTGCAGTCGTGTTCGGCATGGATTCCAACCCAGGAAACAAAAGGGGGAACATCGCTTCCTCGATCTCGTTGTTGACCTTGTACGGGACTTTGATATGTCCACGGGGCACACCCAACGTGCAGAACATGGATTCCTCATTCAGCGGTAGTCTTCCGCGTCCCGGAATCACGAATTCTCTGGAGGCGGGGTCGTAGATCTCACCAAGCCAATCGCATACAGGGTTGACAAGGTTCGTGCACCGGACAACCATCATAGACTGGATACCCATCTCAGCAGCAGCCCCCTTCTGATCGTCGCTGAATTTGTCAGTCAACGCAGTCAGTCGTTCTTGGGAGGCTCTGTTGCAAATACGTTTCTTCTTCTGCAAAAAAATAGACATAAAGTGATCAGTTGTTGCCATGTTTTTACAAACAAAAACAGGATATCAGTTGTTGCCGCATTTTGCAATGTAATGAAATTTTAGTTCGTGCCAGACGATTGCGGGCTCAAAGGTGAAAACCATTAACATACATCAGGAAGAAGGGGGGTGTGTGAACATTTACCTCATCACCCTCTTTTCTCCGCCCAGTTGCCCGATTACGCTGTGGTGGATCCATGAAATCATCATCATCGTTTTGACGATCGCCACGAGCCATTCTGCTGAGATGGGAACATACCAAATTGTCATGGTGGAAAATGTAAATGCAAGGGGGTCAGCAAAAACACTTGCCGCATGCAACGCATACGTATGGCATCTGAAATATTTGATATGCAAATTCGGTTGCCACATTGTGCAGACAGTTTGCCACACTGTCTTATTTGCAGAAATGGCAGCAGGCAGTGTGTTCACACTCTATTTGCCACACTGTCTTATATGCAGAATGGCAACAGGCAGTGTGTTCGTACTCTATTTGCCATATGAATATACTACCTAGATGGCAACAAGCACACTTTAAGTGCGCAGTGGTTGGCATCCAGTGCACTTGGCTCTTGAACGCCCACTGACTACCGATTGTGGCAACTGTCACACCGTGGTTGCTGTCACATAACATTCAGAAAACACACTGGCCGCAATGGCACTTGGCTCTTGAATGCCCACTGACTACCAATTGTGGCAACTGTCACACCGTGGTTGCTGTCACATAACATTCAGAAAACACACTAGCCGCAATGAAAATAGAATGGTTGTGGCACCTAACACAGGAATTCAGCAATCTTAGTTGCCACATGGAAAAAAGAGCGTGTGTTTGGTAAATATCACATTAGTTTAGCAGAATTAGTTGCCACATGGAAGAGCGTGTGTGTGGCAAGTATCGCATTACTTCAGTAAAATTAGTTGCCATGTGCGAAAGCTAACATGTGGCAACTAACACAGTCATTTTCACTAATTTGTTGCCGCAAGGGGAAACACGTTTGTGGCAACTATCAAATATGTTCAGGGAGTAAGTGGTCGCGCAATCATGATAGTTAATGTAACTATCAAGTTTGCCTCATTCTGCATTTTCAAAAACCAAACTAACTAGATCTAGGGTTCAATGGCAACTACTTCGACTTCAAATTCACCCTCGAAATTCTCCCACGAACTCACTGCAAAACACAAAATCGAACCAACGCGCATCAAAAACTACCCGGAAGACACCTGCTCAATCCATATGCAAAAACTAGTGCGTGCCTCCGAACAAGTAGAACCACGCCGATGATGCCGCCGCCGCGGCCGCGACGAAACTGGCCAATGCAACCAAAAACGTCTAGCAGACGACTTCGGCGCCGGCGGGAACGCCGACGCATTGACGAATCGCCTGAATCTCTACAAATCTCGATCGAGGAATCGAACAGGGAGGGAAGGGGAGGAAATGCAGGAAGGGATTGCGAGGGGTGCATCGAGCAGTACCTTCAACCCGCAGGCGCTCCGGCGAGCCGCTCCATTCCGGCGAGCACCACCGACGGTCCCGAGCACCGTCGATTCTTCCGCCTTCACCGTCGCCTTCTCCCCTCTTCTTCTCCTTCGATAGTTGGAAATGTGAGTGGGTTCTGCCAGTAACTGCGGTGCAGAAGAGTAAATGGGAGCGTGAGGGGGAGGGGGCAGAGGCGTGCGACGTGAACCGCAGTCGAAGCGTGGCGTGCGGGCGCATTGCAGTTCCACCGCACGACTCAGATGACAACCGCTGACCGCGGGGTGGCAACCAACGTGCAGGCGAACCTACTCGCACACCGCACACGCGCCTCATCCTACGTGGCACAAAAAACCACCTGGTTTGTTCCAAGATTCGTGCACACACCTGCCAACGGTGATGCTTGCGTGTGGTCGGGGTGGTGAACGCCCACACGTGTGGGCGTTAACATTTCCGTTGATCTATAGGTGATTCTTATTTTTACTGCTGTAGGTTTTTTTTTGCGTCACAAGCTCATGTACGCACTCTAATGGATGGACCAAACAAGCATACCCTCTGCTGCTTCTTCTGCATATGTTTACTGCACCCATGTGATTCGAGGAGACACTCCGTACGATGTGCTATAGTAGTACGCGACAAAAGAACGTACGGTCGTGCAGGGGAGTTGTGCAGTGACTCGGATGTGTAGTGGGCCGATCGACTATATGCTCGCCCTGTCAACCCCCGCTGTTTGTTTTGTTTTGGGACCGACAGGCTGTTTGCTTAGTTTTGGACCGACAAGCTCTTTGTTCTCTTGCCCGCATACACTATGAAATGCTTTTTTATAGATTATAATAAATAATATAAACGTCCATTGCAACAAATGGTGTCTTGATACAGCCATCGGTAGCCCATTACAGAAAACCCTCCAACAATGCATCACCTGCATTAGGATAAGAGCATCTCCAGCCGTTGGCCCTCTCAGGGAGCGCGTAAAATCGACGCCTGGGGACGTACCGGCACTAAACCGCATGTTGGGGACGTGATGCTTCCCAGTCGCTATCCCCACGTCGCATTTTGTTTTTTTAAAAACAAAATTCGGCCCTACATTCGTACAAACAAGCCATAAATTTTTTAACCAAACTTCGGTGAGTTCATCAAATATTTTACAAAAAAAGACACTACATGCCAAGGAGCCTGTAGTTGCCCTCGCCGTTCCTCGCCGCCCGCTGCCCTGAAGCTCTACATGCCGAGGAGACTGCAGAACTGTGTCTAGTCGCCGCTGCCGTCGTCGTCGTTGCCTCCTCTGCGGCTGCCGTCTCTGGTGCTCCCCTCCCTAGGGTCACCGATGCGCGGCGGGTTGGACGGTCCGGGGGCGTCCTCGTCGTCATCGCTGTTGAGGATCACCACGCCGTTCTCGTCCTCGCGCCCACGCTGGCGGGCGGCTATCTCCTACAGGGCTCGACGATGCTGGACCATCTCGTCGCGGTCGTCCCGGCCCACTTTAGGGCGGCCTCGTCGGAGAAGCCGGACCAGGCTATGGCCTCGTACTTCGCGGGGAGGTCGGACTCCACCTTCGGCCTGACGAGCCGGGCAGGGGTGGGGGAGGACTCGGCGATGCGGACGCCGCAGCTGCGGGTGCGCCGGATGATCGGCGCGTCCTGAGGCTCTAGCTTGACGGGGAGGAGGAAGGGACAACCGGACGAGAAGATGGACCATCGGCGGCGCCCGTCGGCGTTGTGCTTCCCGGAGGGCATGATGCCATTGGTGGCCTCGAGCTGCTCGGCGTGGCGGCGGCGGAAGTACGGCTCCCACAACGTGCTATCGGGGGCGTACCTCGGCCCTTCTCTTGCCTCCTGCGGCAGAGAGGAACGGATACGGGCGATCTCCGAACGCCTAGCCGCCCCGGTGGGTGGCGGTGGCACCGGGACCCCGTCGACGTTTATCCTCCACGCCCCGGGCACCCGCATGTCCGGCGGGACCAGGTACTTGGCCTCATAGAGAAGTCGAGCTTCGTCCTTGCGAAGGTGGCGGCGGTGGAAGCCGTTCGCCGCCGCTCCACCGCCTGGGAAGCGCTCGGGCATTGGGTGAGGTGAGAAGAGAGGGAGGAACGGGGGCATCGACGGTGGAGAGCGAGGTCTGTGTGTGGCTCACCAGTGCGGGAGGTGGCGGTTTATATAGGCGGCGCCCGGGTGGCCGCCGTGTGTACGCATGGCGGGCGAGGGACGCGCGTCGCCCCGCCTTCACTGCGTCGCTCGTGAGGCATCAATGGAGCCTGTTCGGCGCGGCAGTGCGCGGCAGCTTTGACATTGATTCCCTCGCGGAAAACCGAGGAGATGAGGATGATGAAGCGACAAGAACAGCCGAGTCGCCGCCAAGGAGGGCCCGCCGATTTTCGCGTCAAAAATGATTCGTCCGGCGTCCCCAAGTGCCCCCAGCGCGTCGCGTTCGGCATGGGTCCGTCGACGCTAATTTAGACCCGAGCCGGCGAAAAAAGGGCCTTTAGGAGTGTGACTGGGCCGATTTTTCAGCGTCCGCGACCAAAAAATTGTCTGGGGAGCCTTGTTGGGGACACGGCTGGAGATGCTCTAAGCAAAGAGGGGAACCTTACCACAATTAAGGGACAACTCAGCAAAGCAAAACAAAACACCGCGTGTGACCAGCATTGGGATGTTCTAACATAGACTATCTTAAGCATAATCAGAAGTCTTGGGTCTCTTAGATACCTCGCTAAGCATTTTTCTTTTTTGCACTCCTTTTTTCTAGTACGGTCCACGAATCCAGCAGGGAACACAAATAAAGACCGCATTAGTAGGTTCAGTAGGAATCATACGTTAAAAACAACATTTATTTCTTGTTTTCCAAATTGTCCAGATTAAAGTTGCAGATCCAACAGATACTACAGTTCTATCTTTACCAATATAAGGCAACCAGTTTTGACCCAAATCATAAAAACACATGGATGTTTTTGGGTTACCAAACAGCCCAAATACCACATTCCAATGAAATCAAGCAAACACACCTATTTGTTTTCACCTATGGTGAAGCAAGTGGCCCAATTCTTAATTGTGCTAAGGATAAGACGGTGGTTTACTTATATGGACCAATCAGTTCTCGAGGACCGCGGGAATTTCACCTAGTTCTATTGACATTTACTTTCATTGCATTGAGAAGTGTTTTGTGGTGGAGCCTAAACTTATGTATTGTTCTTACGTGAACAAAATGCCTATTTATGATTATACTCTCCATGCAAGCATCCACACATACAAGAGAATAGTTAGATAGCATCTAACCATAGCATTAAACTTTAGGCTACCCAATACTCCTTATTCAGTAATCCGCAAATTCTATTTGTTTTCCTCTTTGTGAAATGTTGAAAAAAAGTTAAAAAAGATTTATCTTCACTTATTTCCGCACTCTTATTTGCTCTGTATAAGAAAAAACAAAAGCTTCAAAAATATTTATTTTTCTTTTTTCTTTTTCAAAGTGATGAGTGCTCAACAAGATTTGCTTCGTGATATTTATAAATATGACAGCAGTTTTTTGCAGCCAACTTTGGTCCACACACCCGAGTGGCCAAACAGTAAAATACTAAATCTTTATGTCACGAAGGAACTGGGCATCGGAGCAACTACGTGCTCCGGAGTCCGGGTCCCTGATTTTTTTTTCCGTTGCATCGGCTCGCCAGTGCAGGGCACCGGTGCGAGATGTAGCAACAATTGTCTTTAGCCTAGTTTTGGCATACATAGTGGACGGCCTTAGTGCTATTAGTTCTATGTTACTAAATTTGTGCATGTACACACCTGTTAGTATCAATTTGCTGTCATCCAAACATTGTCGCTATGCTATTGCAGTTATATTTACCTTCCTCATAAAATGTTCAATTTTTTATTTATTATACATGAGTAAGAACTTGAGCGTCGTTGTAGTTAATTATAGCTTCTGATGTTCCAGAATTTGGTTGTTGTCTCAGTACAATATTTCATTTGCCCATTGATCTTTTCGAGAAGATATGTCATAATTAACATGTTTCTTCAGTTTTTCAAAATAAGTATTGGTGATTTTCTATGTTGCTATAAACCCATTTCCCCTACAATTGTTACCGATCTAGTTTTAAATATTATAGGATGAACGGAAGTGTTCTTACTTGGAGTGGGTTGATCAAGAGTGTGAAGGAAATATGCCCTAGAGGCAATAATAAAGTTGTTATTTATATTTCCTTATATCATGATAAATGTTTATTATTCATGCTAGAATTGTATTAACCGGAAACTTGATACATGTGTGGATACATAGATAAAACAAAGTGTCCCTAGTATGCTTCGACTTGACAAGCTCGTTAATCAAAGATGGTTAAGTTTCCGGGACTAAAGGGTCGGTACTAAAGCCTCCCCCTTTAGTCCCGGTTCTTACTGGAACCGGGACTAAAGGCCCTCCACATGGCCGCTGCCTGAAGGTCTACCTTTAGTCCCGGTTGGTAACACCAACCGGTACCAAGGGAAATTTTATGAATTTTTTAGATTTTTTTTCGAATTTTTTTTGAATTTCAAATTTCTGAATTATTTTAACCTCTAATCTCTAATCACCCCTCATCACTGCTCAATTTAACCTTTAATCTCTAATCACCACTCATCATTCCAAATCATCTAACTTCCCGAACGGTCACCCATCCTCTCACTACTCCAGCCTGAGCATGCTTAACTTTCGGGTTCTATTCTCCTTCGTTTCCAAGTCTGCACTTGTTGTTTTCCTGACAATAGTAAGATGTCAATCATATTAACCCTCAGGAATTTAGCTTGAGCATGAAGTCACACATTTCACTGTTTGAGTTTGAAACTATTGTTCTAAAAATCAATAATTATTTAGTAACACTAATATTTCTTGAATAAGTAGTTTGACCACAGTTTGACCCTAGTTTGACCACAGTTTGACCACAGTTTGACCAGATTTGACCAAAATTCAAAAAACTGAAATAATTATTTAGTAACACTAATATTTCTTGAATAAGTAGTTTGACCATTGTTTGACCACTGTTTGACCATAGTTGGCCAAAATTCAAAAAAAACTAAAATAATTATTTAGTAACACTAATATTCTTGAATAATTATTTAGTAACACTAATACTTCTTGAATAAGTAGTTTGACCATAGTTTGACCAAATTTAACAAAAATTCAAAAAAACTGAAATTTGAGCATAACTTTTTTTCCTTTTAGAATTTGAGGATTCTAAAAAATTGCAAACGGGCCGTAGGCCGTCTCCATCAGATGCAGATTTTTGTGCTGAATTTTTTGATATATTATACGTTTTTTCCGACATCGTATGCAAAAGTGATAGCCGTTTTACATTTTTCCTACACTTTTTGCAAAACATGTCCAAATTTAAGTTTTTTAATTTTCCTAACTAGTAGATGTAGTAATATAACTACCTCTCGAAGGATTTTATTTTTTGAAGTTTTTATCATTTTCTTTTGATTTTTTCAAAACATAAAAGGCGATCCACAAGGGGGGGGGGGTTAGAGTTTGAAAATGGGACCTTTAGTCCCAGTTTGATACACAAACCGGGACTAAAGGGCATCGCACCCTTTAGTCCCGGTTCGTGTCTCAAACCGGGACTAAAGGGCATCACACCCTTTAGTCTCGGTTCGTGTCTCAAACTGTGACTAAAGGGCTCAGGTGAACCGGGACTAATGCCTTAGCCACACGAACCGGGACCAATGCTCACATTAGTCCCGGTTCGTGACTGAACCGGGACTAATGTGAATATTGCCCCGTGACCAAAGCCCTGTTTTCTACTAGTGACATGTGTTGTCATTTGATAAACGGGATCACATCATTAGGAGAATGATGTGATGGACAAGACCCATCCGTTAGCTTAGCATAATGATCATTAAGTTTTATTGCTATTGCTTTCTTCATGACTTATACATATTCCTCTGACTATGAGATTATGCAACTCCCGAATACTGGAGGAACACCTTGTGTGGTATCAAATGTCACAACGTAACTGGGTGATTATAAATATGCTCTATGGGTGTCTCCGATGGTTTTTGTTGAGTTGGCATAGATCGAGATTAGGATTTGTCACTCCGAGTATCGGAGAGGTATCTGGGCCCTCTCGGTAATGCACATCACTATAAGCCTTGCAAGCAATGTTACTAATGAGTTAGTTATGGGATGATGCGAACTAGGTATGATGATACCGATGATCGAATCTCGGGCAAGTAACATAGCGATGACAAAGGGAATGACGTATGTTGTTATGCGGTTGACCAATAAAGATCTTCGTAGAATATGTAGGAGCCAATATGAGCATCCAGGTTCCGCTATTGGTTATTGACCAGAGATGTGTCTCGGTCATGTCTACATAGTTCTCGAACCCGTAGGGTCCATACGCTTAACGTTTGATGACGATTTGTATTATGAGTTATGTGATTTGATGACTGATGTTTTTTTGGAGTCCCGGATGAGATCACGGAAATGATGAGGAGTCTCAAAATGGTCGAGAGGTAAAGGTTCCTATATTGGAAGGTTGCACTTGGACATCGGAATGGTTCCGAGTGGTTCGGGCATTTTTCCGGAGTACTAGGAGGTTACTGGAACCCCCTGGGAAAGTTAATGGGCCTTAGTGGGCTTTAGTGGAGAGAGGGAAGAAGGGCCACGAGGTGGCGCGCGCCTGCCCCCCTGCCCAAACCGAATTGGACAAGGGGTGGGGGCGCGGCCCCCTCCTTCCTTCCCTCCGGTGGAAGAAAGGAAAAAGGGGGGGGGGTGAATTCTACTTGGACTAGGAGTCCAAGTAGGACTCCCCCTGGCGCGGCCAACATGGCCGGCCTCCTCTTTCCCTCCCTCCTTTATATATGTGGCCAGGGGCACCCCAATAGCACAACAGACAATCTCTTAGCCATGTGCGATGCCCCTCCATAGTTTAACACCTCGGTCATATCGTCGTAGTGCTTAGGCGAAGCGCTGCGCTGGCAACTTCATCATCACTGTTGCCATGCCGTTGTGCTGAAGAAACTCTCCCTCGTCCTCAATTGGATGAAGAGCTCGAGGGACGCCATCGTGCTGAACGTGTGTTGAACACGGAGGTGCCGTGCATTCGGTACTTGGATTGGTTGGATCGTGAAGACGTTCGACTACATCAACCGCGTTACTAAATGCTTCCGCTTTCAGTCTATGAGAGTGCGTGGACACACTCTCCCCATCTCGTTGCTATGCATCTCCTAGATAGATCTTGCGTGATCGTAGGAATTTTTTTGAAATACTACGTTCCCCAACAGAGTGGCCACAGTCTTTAAAGATGTGCCTAGCGAAGCTCTGGAGCATGTATGAGGAAGAGAACAGACGTAGGCTTAGAGAAATTGTTGTCAACGCTGAAGAATATTTGAAGATGCGGGATAAAAAGTTGAACGTGGAGAATGAGCTCTGATTTTTTAAATCAGACTTTGCTAAGATGGTGTTGGCGAAGGAGGAGGCACTTTCCCAGTTTGCCCGTGCAGAACTGGTTCTTACTGAACTGAAAGCAGAGCGGATAAGACAAGCCTGTATAATCTCGATTAGGGAAATGAATATATTGTTCTTATGAAGTTGAACTAGCTATATGTTGTACCGTGCTGTTTTCATGTAGCTACCGTACTGTGATGTTATAATATATTTATGTGCCCGATATGAAATTGGCAAACAGCTATTCGATATGAAATGTGAATTTTCCTAATACTGGAATTGTTAATTGTAAACTAGTAAACCTGCTAAATGTTTCATGGACCTTTGCAAACGGTTCTAGTAGTAAAAGCTCTTGCGATGGATAGCCCAATGCCACACAGTTTTCTTCACCAAATCGTGTGTGATATAGTTGATAAAAGCAAACAGATAACCAAGGCAGACCGTGTGACAAGGTTAC